>NW_027272016.1:0-490000 GCF_040938485.1 Diadema antillarum | reverse complement strand
AGCAAAGAAAGCCCACGAGACCGACAGTAGGCAAAGAAGGCCCACGAGACCGACAGGATAAACAGCGCCATCTACATGTCAATCACCTGTACAGGGTGTTCCATGAACGGAGAAATAACATACTGGCAGGTGTAATTTCGTAACGCCATCAATTGAAACATGGTGACCATCTACATAATTATGAACGTCATCAAATATGTATTTCTACATACTTCTGGGGAGGGGGGGGGGCAAGTGTGTCAGGGAGCGACATTGTTATCAAGTAGAAAAATTTAATTGTATTCTTCATGCCCCCGTCCCCCCCCCCCTAAAAAATAGAAGAATTAGTATTCTTCATCCCCCAAAAAAGAGACAAAAAACACAAATGAATTTAAAAGAGGACAATAACGATGTATGGATTAATTTTAGAGCTTTGATAATGCCATCGTGCTATTTTTAATAGGCTTTCCCAGTTTTTAGCTAGAAGATGGACAAGATATGAATTTTACTTCTTCTCTTTCCCGATTCACTAGTTGCTTATTCTATTTTAGATATTCTACCCTCCTGCTTTGACGTTTTGCAGTAAGATCTATGTGTAATTTTTTCTGCAACTATATTGTAATTCTACTGATTAAAACGTTTTTTATCGCAGGAATTCACCTCAATTTTGTGGCTTGTGTTATTCTCCTCCGAACAGTACATTTTATCGTGAAATACAATAGCTGTTTTCATGGATACATCTGGTTTTTTCTGAATCCCTAACGCTACCTTAATAGACGATTACGTTATTTTTTATTTTTATAATACTAAATCAACACCCTCGCAGGTTTATTGTGGAAAGATCTGTTACACACTTTTACTGTACTTTGTTCATTTTTTTTTCACAAACATACACCCATGCAAACACGATTAAAGATCCTGATCATTTCAGGGGGGGGGGGGGAACTGATGGGGTAACACCCTGCCGGAGATGGCAACTCTTCTTTTCCATCTCTCATATCTTCCTATGCTATTATCAGGACACCCTATACGATTTATTGGTCTATAGGTGGCGCTGTTCATCCTGTCGGTCTCGTGGGCCTTCTTTGCTTAGTGTCGGTCTGGTGAACCTCTTTTGCGTCATGTCGGTCTCGTGAGCCTTGTGTGCGTAGCGTCGGTCTCGTGGACCTTTAAAGCGTAGTGTCGGTCTCGTGGGCTTTGTTTGCTTACTGTCGGTCTCATGAGCCTTCTGTGCGTAGTGTCGGTCTCATGAGCCTTTTGTGCGTAGTGTCGGTCTGGTGAGCCGTATAACTCCTGGGCTTATTTTACTTGATGTCGAACTCGTGGGCTTTATTTACTCAGTGTTGAACTCGCGGGCTGTATAACTGGTGGGCTGTATGACTTGTGAGCTGTATGACTCGTGGGCTGTATGACTTGTGAGCTGTATAACTTGTGGGCTGTATGACTCGTGGGTGTCGGTCTCGTGACGTGCACCCACTTATGAGGGTATCATTCCCCCTACTTTCTGAAAGTGGTTAATCAAATGCTCTTCCATTACTCAAGAAAAGTGAAAACATGTTTGTTTTCTTTATATTTTCTTTACGTTGTTGCCCACACATGATGTCATGCATCCAGTGGTTCCAACATCCAAACTTAAAAAATTCATAACTTTTGCATCAATTGCCCGATTTTCCTCAAACTTTCACTGATGTGTTCAACTAATGTTGCTGCTTTCACTCAATCCACATTTCTTTTTGGGTTTTGGTTTCCTTTAATGATGGTCGTGATGTTAGAGGTGACGATGGTAAGTGATGAGCAGGACTATAGGGTTGGCAATGATAAAGTGAACATCAAAAAATTATTGATAGAGCAATTCAAACCGTGATACTAGAGCAATTTTGCACATGTATGGACTGGAAAAATGAATTGATTTTGATGGAAATAGCACATCTTTTGATTTTTAAATGCCGATCCAAAATGCCTTTTTAAAGCTGATTAAATTGAAATATCTATAGAGAGATTTCATCGATCAAAATCGATGATTACTAGCTACCCCCTCCCGCAGTTTCTCTTCCCTCCCCCATCTTCATCATGGATGTTATTGCATGAGAATGTAATCATATACGTTGATATATATGAACCTGAACTAAAAAGGAGCCTATACTACGCCTTTCTGAATCATTGTGAAGTTGGAGGATAAACCCAAATTAACCCAGGAGTTCATCCATGTTACCCAAGACCAAATGCCCTCTTCGAATCTGATTTTGTGGGGCTTAATAAACATGATCAATGTTAACAATAGCAATCGCTGCAGACCTAAATATTTATGAATTTTGTGAATTTTATTGACTCTTTCGACCTCCTCTCGGGGTATGAGAGTAGCAAACAAAGAGTATAGATAACAAAACCAGTGAATACAATACTCAAAGATTACACATGACACAAAAGATATACAAGATTATAGTGTATATGGGAATACAAATTGGAGTAAAATGAAAAGATATACAGACGTTAATCTACATGTAAATAGCAGATTACAAATTTGACAAAGAAGGTTGCTTCACTAACCTATATACCGCTACGTGTCGCTACGTATATATAATACTTTGATTATGATTTATTTCAAGCTTCAATTAGATTTCCAATTTACTTTTTGCAAGATATTAATGACGACGTCGAGTTTGCATGCATCCTAGTAACGCAAGTCTCGCGAGACACAGGAAAAGTGTCAGCAGACGGCGAACAAAACTACAGAAATACCACCTAAGGCAAAGCCGAACGCGATGGCGATGACATGTGAAGTTGAAACACACACACACACACACACACACACACACACATACACACAAACCCGTTATGTTTATGTTTGAAAGGCGGCGTGCCATTCTCACATTCTAATCTGATTCTGTGGTTAGCAGACGACCATGCCAATGGTTCTGTGTATATAACTGTATAGCAGTACAAACTCAATTCCCAACTGCCTATGTGTATACAGTATGCAAGTCCACGCACATGCGTACAAAAACCAACTTGTACACTGATAGTTTTTGCTAAAGTGACGCAATTGGCAATTTCGACATGGTTCCAAGTAGACAAGAAGGTTATTGGCTTCCAGTTTTTATTGGGCCTTGTTTACATCCCTCCCGAATCCTCTAGATTCTCTTCTATAACATTATTTGATGACTTGGGAGAATGACATTGTTAATCTTTCGGTAAAGGGTGGTAACAATTAGTTACCTGTATGTATTGGTGGAGACTTCAATGCGTGGACAGGCCGAAAACCTGACTATATTAGTTTTGATAATGATGTAACTCTCAATGTTGGTCATGATGAAAATATGAAGAGTTTGTTTGCAAAAACCGATAAGTCCATTTTTGAAGATTTTGAAGTACGGTCTCTGTCATAAAATAAAAAAATAATACTTTTTAAATGATATATTGGTCACTTTACATTAAGGTACATTTTTGAAGTTATGGTCAAAAGAAGCAAAAAATTTCGTATTATTCTCTTTATTTTTCTTGACCTTTAATCGCAAATATCTCCATTTGGCAAATATGGACTTATCGGTTTTTGCAAACAAACTCTTCATATATTTCATCAAATTGTTAACGTGGAGACTATTGATACGCTCGGTTTTGAGCTGCAACGTAATTCTTCACACAATGCTACCAATAATTATGGTTTGAGACTTATTCAGATGTGTAAAAATCTTGATCTCTACATCGCAAATGGAAGGCTAGGATATGATCGCTATTATGGAAGGCCAACCTGCAAAAACTCTTCCGTTGTGGATTACTTTATTATGTCTCCTGAAATGATGCCCTTTGTTTTGCGATTTGAGATTGCAGATTTTGATATCACTTTATCTGATGTACATAACCCTGTCCTGCTCAGTTTCTACAACAGTAACTCTGATCCTTGCAAAACTACTGAACCTGATATAAAAGATAAAGATAATCAGGATAATGTTCCATCGTTTGTTAAACCTTGCTGGAATACCTCTATGGAAATACCCATTCTTGATAACATTGGTGTGGATCAGATAATGAAAATAGAAGCTGAGCTGGACAAGGTTCTGCTGAAGCCTGTGTCAATTGATTCTCATGCAATAGATTATCTAATTGGAAAAATCAATGATATGTTTATAACATCTGCCAAACTGACGGGTTGTATTAAAAATAGTAAACATAGAATTAGTACATGTAATAAAAGTAAAAATGGTAGCTCCAGTTATCAACATAATAAGTTGTTTAATTATAATTGCCAAGAAGCTAGAAAAAGGTTAAATCGAGCTAAAGTCAGATACAGATATAATAAATCACAGACAAATTATGTGAAGATGAATGACATGGGTAAGCTATATAAACAAGTACTTAGAAAAGCTAAATGTAGCTACGAAAAGAAATTTGTGAGGAAAATAAAGACACTGAAATCTAAGAATCCTAGGGAGTTTTGGAAACTTCTGAAAGACCCAACCTCTAAGAAAGTTAACCAGGCTAATTTTGATTTGCTTGTTAAGCATTTTGTGGAACTGAATAACCCTCTTTGTGTAAATGATGTTTGTAATGACCACATACCTCAGGTCAGTCTAGATTCAATTAATACAATTATTAATAAGGACTTTACTAAAGTAGAAGTAAGAAATGGTATTTGCCAACTAAAACATAATAAAGCCGCTGGCATAGACAATCACTTGATGAATTTATTATATACTCCAAAGAAAAGATGTTAAGCATGTTGACAAAAATGTTTAATGCTATCTTATTATCTGATTGTACTCCTGATGAATGGTCAATAGGTATTATTTGTCCAATACTTAAAAAGGGCTCACCTCTGAATCCTGATAATTATCGAGGCATTTCTGTTCTCAGTTGTGTCGGTAAACTGTTTACTTTGTTACTTAATAATAGAATTTCCCAGTTTCTGGAAGCGTCTGGCTCACTTGGAAGTGAACAAGCTGGTTTTCGTCATAATTATTCCACACTCGATCACATATTTAGCCTCAAATCAATAATTGACCTTTACCTCAATAAAAGGAAGAGGTTGTATTGCACTTTTATTGATTATCGGAAGTCTTTCGACTCTATAAATAGGGTCAAACTGTGGAATCGACTTATCGCTTATTGGCATAAATGGTAAAGTCCTGAATGTTATTATTAACTTATACAACTGAGAAAGCCAGATCATGTGTTAAGTCCAACGCTGGCCAGCTATCACAACTTTTTCCATCACTAGTTGGAGTAAGACAGGGTGACAACTTATCACCCCTCATGCCTCTTTGAAATCTATTTGAATGATCTTGAATGGTGCCTCTTGAATTCTTGCAAGGGACTTTCCCTTATTTCAAACCTCACATATACTCCAGACCGATGATACAGTTGTTTACCTAAATTTAATTACACTTTTGTATGCTGATGATACCATAATTTTAGCAGAGTCAAAAGAAGATATGCAAAAATCATTAGATACTCTTTATTCTTATTGTAATGAAAAAGACCTGAATATAAATGTATCTAAATAGTTGTTATATTTTCAAAAGGCAAGGTGAGAAATATCCCCTCATTTCACATAGGAAACTCATGCATAGATGTTGTAGATGAGTATGCTTATCTAGGTTTTACTTTCAATTATAATGGGAGCTTTGCAAAAGCCCAGAAAAAACTGCATGATCAAGCCAGCAAAGCTATGTACTCGTTGATAGCTAGATGTAGGAGACTTGCTCTCCCTATTGATATCCAACTTGACTTATTTGATAGTCTAGTACTACCAATTCTTACCTATGGTTGTGAGATTTGGGGCTACTCTCATCGTCACCTCGCCGAAAAGCTCCACCTGAAATTCTGTAAAATAGTTCTTAGCTGTAAATTGTCAACTCCTACCTGCATGGTGTCAGGTGAACTTGGACGCTATCCAATAGCAAACCACATAAGGTACAGAATGGTTAATTTCTGGGCAAAACTCATACACAAAAGCGAGAGTAATATTGCTTTTGCCATCTATAGTCTTATTTTTCAGATGCATAACACCCAAGGTTATCAGTCAGAATGGTTAAAATGTGTTAGAAGAACTCTTTCAGATTGTGGTTTTAGTGGGGTTTAGTCATCACAAACATGTAACCTTTCATGGTTGAAAGCCAACATTAAACGAAGATTGGATGACCAATACATCCAAAGTTGGTATTCTTCTATTGAATCATCAAGTGCCTGTATAAAACTATAGAATTTTCAAGAAAAAATTTAGCCTTGAGAAATACTTATTAATACTCCCACGAAAATATGCCGTTAACTTGACTAAATTCAGATTGGGTTTTACCCATCTTCCCGTAGTACTATAAGATTTGGAGATACTAGTTATGATGAAAGGTACTGTACTCTGTGTAAAAGTGAAAAGATTGATGGTGATGAATTTCATGTCCTTTTTTAATGCAGTTCATTAGAAAATACCAGGTCAGAATCATTACCAAGTTATTATTATACTAAGCCAAATACCTATAAAATGGAAAAGCTGTTTAATGTTGCAGATAGAAAGATTTTTATCATACTTGCCAATTTTGCCCATGCTATTATAATGGTGGAATTCAAGTCCTCTAAGCCACCATTTTAGCTCCTCCCCACCCCCATCTCTCCCCTTCCCCTCCCCGTAGAATACATTTTTCCCTCCTAATTCCATGACTCTTAATATTATTGATTTACTTAGAAACTATAATGTCTTATGCACCATCACTATATATCCGGTTCCGACTTGAAGGGATGGTTCAATAGTGGAACAAAATCGAAGCTTTCAACTGTCTTAAAAACCCTTTGTTATTGTATGCTCCGATTAAAATGTAACTTTGTTACTTTAGAACCTATTTGCATTTTTGTCTTAGTCTTTAGAGAACTTACAATTCAAAAGTGATGAAAAATTTGTAAATCGATTAATTTATAATCGATCCATTTACCTCAAATATATTCATAAAACACCCAGACATTGGAAAATGCAGCAGTGTTTTCATGTGGCCTCTTACATGTCTGAGACACCATACCTGCATGTCAGGCATCCTGGAAAAGATACTGCCTTTATAATATGTATCTAACAGTTATCTTTTGAATTTGAACAAAATGCAGCGGCCACAAACAAAATCTTAAGCTTCATATTTTGGTTATTTATGTTGTATCAGAATTAATTCTATTCAAATAGTTGTTGAAAACAACCAAAATTTAATACAAAGTATCAAAAATTGATAATTGTCTTTGTCTGATATCATAAATCATTTCTTTTTTTTTTATTTGAGACCTCCCTCTACCCCACTGCTGAACCTTCCCTTTAAGTAATTAAGTAATTAATTTTGCTTATTGCCAAGTATAGACCTTGATTCACAGATTGAGTGACGGCTGACAACTGTATATACATGTATATATTTTGTATACTATTTGTAAATATGTTCTATATCGTGACAGTATTATATTATGTTTATGTTTTGTACGTTTAAGCCTTTATATGCCCCCACGGGACCAAAAGGTGTTATTCTCAATAAAGTTCAAAGTTCAAAAAGTTGAAAGGAACAAAGCAAAAAAAAAAAAAAAAAAAAAAAAAAAAAAAAAAAAAAATCGCCGGTGGTGCGTCTGAGCTGCATGTACGTATAGCTAGAGCTCTTGGCATTTCTATAGTACACAACACCTAACCTTTAGGACTGCTGTAGCACTGAGGGAGGCTGAGGTTGCAGGTTCTGGACCTTTGTCCTTTCAACTTGGTGACATGTATACGACTTATCTGCTGCTTTGTCGATATTTTTACCATCTAGTTCGTTGATGAGTGTGATCATGTCATAAAAAATATGACTTCAAGTTCAAGAACACCGCGTCGAAATACGCCTTCACTTGGAAGCTCGCACTCACAGGTATATGGACATGTGGGACTACGTATGGGTGGGTGTCCAACACATCGACACCCTAATGTTTTTCTATTAATAGAAGCTTAAAATATCTCACAATTTGCCTGAAATTTTACTCACATGTAAAGAAAATACTCTAAATTCACAAGCGCGCATTGAAAATGCGATTTGTGGTACACGCTTCAAGATAACTGCTTCGAACGCGTGGGTTGTTATTTTGACGCACTCGGCTCAGTTGCGCCGTAGGCCTACCGAATCTACTACTATCTCGATCTATTTGAAACCACCACCCCTACCCTTTGACAATACGTGTGAAATGCACCTAATGCTTTTCCTATTCTATGTGCATTTATAATCTACGGTATCATTGTTTTGCTGTTGATCTCGTTTATTATCGGGTCTTTCAGTAATATTTGGATATCTTCAAATCCCCAGTGAAGAATGCAAAGCCACTGGCAACTGCGCATAGTCGCATGCATGAAAGTTCTTTACCGGTACGCGCAATGATTGATAGAGAGGGGTGTCGGTTCCAGAGCACAGTGTCGATGTGTTGGACATCTAAGTACTAGCCACTATATCAGTATAATACAGAAAACGTGCAAACTCATCCCGTAAACTTTGTATAATACCCCCTTAGAAAGTAGCTGCAAGACATGTTGTCATTACTCAGGTTGGGATGTGGATTAAGAAGGGTAGATGGGCGCAGCGTATAGTACGTTTTGAGACTGTTTTTGAACTAGTATCCATCTGTAGTAGTCGTAGTAATATTGAGTACTGTAGGTCCTAGACTCGAGGTAGGGTCCCCCATCATATAACCTCTTGGTGCTCCGTCACACAGTTTTGTGGCGTTCGGGCTGGTCACAGTTACCCTCCACCCACCAGCACTCAAGTCGTAGCAGTCGAGCTGCATGGGTCTAGAAAACAGCTGTACAAAATTGACCTTTTTTTATTGCAGTCACCATAGCCACTACATAGGCTTTCCAGTGCCATAGAGGCCACTTCAGGATGGTGTTCTTGATACCCATGTGCCTTGCATTTCAGTTTCCCACTCAACTCAATCCCAGCACAATTGCACTACTAGACTCATGAATGTCAATTAGGAATGTTACTACTTACTACCGTACCTACAGTAGGGCCTAGTTGCCAGCTATAGAAACTGCATCTAGTCATTAGTTGCTGCATCCATGGCATGCTCTCTAGATCTATTGTATACTATGAGTATGAGCTTCAGGTTCAAGCTCACTGTTAATGACTTTGTACCTGTACTTTGATTTATGTCATCATGGCAGTTTTAGTTAATGAAAGGAAATTATCCTTGGGAGATTTTTTTTTTTTTTTTTTTTTAATTCAGGAAATTGTAAGATTCCACTCAAAAAGATCAGTCAGATTTGATAACTGCGCATGCTTGTATTGAAAATTATACCCAGTAATACAGTATTTCATTTTTGTGTATACTTTCTAGTGGATATTCATGTCGGTACATGCTGGACTAACTCAAAATGTGACAATTTTGACGCAAGAAGAAACTAGCATGGAAAAAAAGCACACAAATATTTTTGCTTGCCGGTGTGTCCCAGTAGTAAATGTCTTGATTCTGCAGTATTAAAACCATGCAAAACTCATCTTTCCCAGCCAAGCGTGAAAAAAAATTACTCATAAGAATGCAAAAATATCTTCTGCGAGCAATATGTTGCATAATGAAAATACAATGTACATTTGCAATGGAGCAATGCTCAGTCATGGTACGGTATCTTGTAACATCATATTTATATAATATTGGATGGCCTTGAGATTAATACAAGGAAATATTGGACGAGCTATGCACAAATATTGGACGAGTCGAAGACGAGTCCAATATTTTGCTTAGCGAGTCCAATATTTCCTTGTATTAATCGAAAATAGGACATTCAATATCATCATTATTATCCTACAGAGGATTTTAGCAAAGAATGTTTTCACTTGACTTAGGCCTACCCTTTCTGTCTCCGACTCCGAGCGCTGTTCCTACTGTGTAGTGATCCTGACATGGGGTATGGTACATGTACACTCTTCAGTGCAAGTTAATCCACTTCAGGTCAGTCTCTGATAAAACAGTGATCTATGTATCCAAGGTTGCCGTCATGTTACTGCTAGACCGAGATCTAGCTAATTTAGACCAGAATTAGATGTATTTGTATCCGAGATCTGAGAAACAATTCACGTCACATCTACCGTAGATCGTGAAAGATCGAATTAGGCTACTACTACCACAACTTTTCTAGTCCTACTGTGCTGTATATAACGTACTTGTACACACGTACGTACACATGTACAGTATAGTAACTGTAATATGCACATCGCGCATGCAAACGTAAGCGCAGCGCGCTAGCGGCGGCGACCGGCTACACTGTACATTATATCGCGTGCGGGCTATCTAGCAGTAGCGCTGAGCATGCAGAGCTGCAGATCAATCGTCGCCTTGCGCCTGCATGCACAAAAAAATGCAACTTGGTTTCATCAAACCTAAATTTAACTTCCTGATATGAAAGTGATATTTTGAAAAATTGTGTGAAAAACAATTTCAACTAATTGATATATGAAATTTGTTTGTATAAACACAGAATTTTAGAAGAAACGATATTCTAGTTAATTCGTGATTGACCAATCACAGACGTTTTTACTTCTTATTTCAGGTCATCTCGTATATATCTCAACCAATCACGGTGCAGTTTATAAAAACTTTGGGGAATCCCCCTCTTGCCGTCCAATATTTTAAATATTGGTCGCCTCGGCAAAAAATATTGGTCGAGTTCAACAAACTTTTTAAGTGGGTTGGAGGTTATGAGGTGCGTCGACAAAATAACACTTGTATTTGGGCTCTAAAAATCCTCTGTATGGATAATAATCATACATATGTATACAGGACACTCATTACTTTGAGGCCTGGCAGTTTTGCTGTAGAAAAAAAAAAAGCAGACAACATGAATAATAATGTATTTGATCCACTCACTGAGAAGAATGTTTGCTTGTCTGTTGTGCTGATTAGTGATGCTTGCTCTTCAGTTTTAAATCCACAAGCACCTCAGTCCAAGGTATCTAATGTTAGCCTCATCTTCCAAGGTAAAACTGTGGCATGACGATGCTGTTTGTGTTTAAAGTTGTTGTGTTGGTTTTTTTGTCTTGTTTGTAAAACGGTACTACTTATATCTGTGGTCAATGTACACATTCTGAGGTCAAAAGTGAGTTACTTGGTACTTCAAAAATAATTTTTCTTTCACTTCCATTATCTGATTTCAGCATAAAGGTCACCACACCATCTATTACACACATATTTTTTACAAGGACACAATTTTGAGTTGCATTTTGCCAAGAAATTATTGATACATTTTGAAGTACGAAAAACATGAATGTTGGATAATTGTAGGGCATGGGGTGGGGAATGGAGGGAGATACACGTTGTAACCAACTGCAACCAAGCGGGTATGCAAGACACCAGAACAGCAAATGTGTTTATATGACGCTGATGTGATCTAGTTGCACAAAACAAATTTCTTCCCGAATGCCTACAGAAATTTTATTCATAGATTGTCGTTATTATTACCTAAATTGTAATATTATTATTACCATCTTCATACGTTTTCAGCCTGACATGATGGGAGCAGTTATAATATTAACAGCAGGGCATGATGGATATCCGAGTCTAATGGATTTAATTCATGTTAAGTACATCACCAGTATGTTTGGCATTAACCACATGATTTTTAATACAGCTGGACTTTATACTGTATGCTAGTAGGTTACCCCGAGTCAGTGCCCCGCTCAGTTGAAATAAACCAGTACATACAAATTGTAGCATTCAGAGTAATTTGGCCTTATTTTAACCCGTTGAGGACTTTTTTATTTTACTACAACACGCATTTCCCATAGACACCTACCCGAGTATATTCAGGATTCGTCCTCAACAGGTTAATTGGCTTAAGTTACAATATTTACAATTTAAAATTAAATCACTATAATTTGGGTTTTTTTCATAAAACAGACATTTAGTAAACTCATGATCACTATTAACATTGCTAGTAATCTCTCAAATCTCTTTAATGTTGATTTTCTTTAATTGTAAACTGCAACTTGTTTCAAAACTTTCTAGAGTTGTTTCATGAGATGATATGACAATGTTTCATGATACCCAGTCCATGTGTGAGTCTGCATGGTTTATGAATATTGCCAGCTGTATGATGTATTTTGTATGCTTGTCACTCCTGACATTGTGCAGCAAACACCAACAATTTGAATATCATAAATTGCATGCTTGATGGTATTTTCCATTTTGTATGCATGAGCACTATGTGTTTTAATTTGTTTGTCACCATTATTTGAGGAAAAGGTGAAGTTGTAATTTCATGTAAGTACATGTACAACTTTCTTCTGGGAAATTTCCCTGTGACTCCACAACATTGTTTACAATTTTACAAGTTCTGTTTAGTTCTTTTTGCTTTTTATAAATGTGACCCTGCATCACAAAACCAGCAAAAAGTGGCACATCCTGATTTTACGTGAGGACTCAGAATATGTGAAATGGATCAACCTAATCAACCTTAACTTTTTCATATTTTCTGAAAGAGCAATTTTTCGACACATGTCAAAGTTTGTGATCATAAAACAATTGGTAAGTAGTGTTTTGAGCAGTGTTTTCTAGAGCACTTTTTGTAGAATAGTGTAATTAGACCATATGTCTTATAGGCCCCTTTTCATTTCTTAATAATCTTTTACATGCTCTTCACTTTCAAATCTAATAACTTTTGAAAGGGTGGTCCTACTGCTTTGAAAGTTAGTGTTTGTCATGGACAGAATGTGTTAATTTTAAAGCATAGTCAGTCTCAGCTTAATCTGATAATCTGTTTATTGTTGTTGCTAATGCTATGGTGTTTACGTCCTAGTTGTTGTTTTTTTAGTCCCATTCATTGCACAGCTATCATGGCTTGGTAAAGATTAAGTCCTTGATTAGACTCTATACCTCAGAGCTTCTTTTCTCAGTACACGCTTTTCCAAAGTTTGTGCCTTCTTTCCAATATTTAGATAAGATAAGAGAGTCGGTTTGAATTGAGTTATATAATTCTAAAGCTTGAAGTCTGCTCAAGATTTCAGAATCTGCCCTTAACTAAAAATCCATGTCTAGTTACTTTTTGTTGGTTTTGTGATGCAGGGTCACAAATAAAGATGTTTCAGACTCTAGATAAAGATGATGTTATGACCAATCACACAATATGTTCACATCTATTCAGAAGTTAAAGTAGCATGCAAAAATGTTTGCCACTTTTGTATGTAACATAGCCGATGCTTCTTGATGATGTGTTGCCCTTTTGATTCCTATCATACAAAGTAAAGATCAAATGTCAGTGAAACATTTGATCATGTGTGTAATACGGTAAGTCTATCAGGTCGCACTTTTCATATCAAGGTATTCTTACTCTTTGATAAGTGTTTTTTTTTTATGCCTCTGCCACGAAGTGGTGCCGGAGGCATTATGTTTTCGGGTTGTCCGTCCGTCCGTCCTTCCATCCATCCGTCCTTCCGTCCGTAATGAATTTTGTGGACAGCGTAACTGAAAAACCTTTTGAGGTATCCTAATGAAACTTAGCATGTATGTGTATTAGGGGGTGAAGTTGTGCCTATCAACTTTTGGGTGCACATGCTGAAGGTCAAAGGTCAAAAGGTCAAGGTCAAATACGTAAAATTTCACTATTTCCACCATATCTATGTAATGCCTGAAGGTATTTTCTTAAAACTGAGTGGATACTTGTATTACCCTATTAAGATTCTCTGGTGAAAGTTTGGGGTCATGAGTTCAAAGGTCAAGTAACAATATTAAAACTTCATTTTTTTCTCCATAACTTGGAAATTGTTCAAGGTATCGTCATGGAACATATGTACTGACTGGCAGTGATTATCTAGAGAACTTAGGGTTCATGGGGTCAAAGGTCAGGGGTCAAAGGTCAAGGGCAACACTTCAACATTTTACTATTTCCCTCATATTTATGCAATGCCAGCAGGATTATTTTTTTTATACTTGGTGTATGCATGTATAACCTAATAGAGATTCTCTGGAAACTTTATTTTTTTTTTCTTTTTCTTTATTTTTTTTTGCCTCAAAGGTCAAAAGGTCAAAGATCAAGGGAAAGTGCTGAACTAACTTTTTTCCTCCATATCTCATAAGTGGCTCCAGTTATCTTGAAACTTTCTACATATTTATGCATGTTCTGCCTGACAGTGATTATCCTATGAATTTTAGGGTCAAAGGCCAGATGACAATGGCGTAAATCCGTACTGAGGAGTGGGGGGGATGATCGGCGATAGTCACCATCACCACGATTACAAGCTCATAACCGAACCGGTGCAGCCCTGGGGAGGGGGGGGGGGGAAGAAGCTTGGTTCCCCCCCCCCCCCCCACATGCACACACACACACACACACACTTTACAGGGATCAAATGTCCCACTCTTTTGCATGCAAAGTGGGAGGGAAGTGGCAGCAAAAATATGAAGACTTTTTGTTCTTGTTTTAGTTTGTTTGTTTGTTTGTTGCTGTTGTTGTTGTTGTTGTTGTTTGCTTGTCAGCCGACTTTCGGCGAAAAATCAGACCTTAAAAGTGTGAAGACTTTTTGTTACTGTTTCTTTTGTCTTTTGATGTTCTTTCTTTTTTACTGACAGGCGATTTTGACACCCCCCCCCCCCTTTCAAAAACGTAGCGCAGCCCTGAATAATGCCCAAATAAATTCAATAAAATGGTAATATGGATATCCATTTCTTTGTATGCAATGACGTAGTAGATATTTTCCTGTAGCTATTAATTGTATTTTTCAATTTTCTTGATTTTAGTCAATAAAGCAATCATTCCAGGGGCATCGTTCCGTTTTAAGAATGGTTGGTGGGGGAGGGACTTGGAGTTGGAATATCTGTGTGAGGGAGCGGAGCGACCTAGCGTGGAAGATTTTGCATTTTCAGACCTGAAATTCAGCGATCTGGTGCACACTTTTGGTGAAATTTTGGTGGGGGGTGGGGGGTGGGGGGGGGGGAGGACTTTTTGCATTTTGATGTTGTAAATGGTGCAATTTTATGCATGTTTGGGTGTTTTATCGACTTGAAACAGTCCCACTTGTTTAAGGTAGCAGAATATTTTGATGTAGATTACAATGAACAATTTGCCTATAAAATGCTATTATTTGAATAAACTCATTGTATTAATTTTTACGGTGAATAATTATCATGAACGCTGTCTGTTAAGCAATTCAAGCAGAAAAAAGCAAGCACACGAGGGTGTGGATAAGGGGCATTTCTCCTCCCACACGAAGGTGATTTTGCATTTTCAGACCTGAAATTCAGCGATCTGGTGCAAACTTTTGGTGCAATACTTGGATGTTTTTCCAGCGCCCCCCCCCCCCCCCAAAAAAAAAATAATAATTGAAGAAATAAATAGTAAGGGCTTTTTCAGGGAAGTGTTAAAATCATGGAATGTAGCTCTTATTCCGAGTGTGCACCATCTTTGTGTTATATGTACAAAGTGTAGTGAGGTAGAGCTTAGGGGGGAGGGTGTGGGAGAGGGAACACAAGACGGAGCTTTTGCATTATTAGAATTGAAGTAAAGCAATCTGAAGCACACTTTTTTGTGGAAAATTCGGAAATTGTCATTCCCCAAAGTATACTAAGTCTATAGAGGGGACCAAGCAATGGGAGGGTGGCAAGATATGTCTCCCATATTCGAGGGAGCTTTATTTCAGTTTTAGAACTGAAATTCAACAATCTGGTGCACACTTATGTTGGAATACCTGAAAATTTGTCAATCAGAGAACGCGGGAGGGGATAAGCCCTATTCCCTATTCCCCCTTCCTACACGAGGGGGATTCTGTATTTTCTGATTGCATTTAAACGTTTTGGTGCACACATTCTGTGGCATATTTGGAAAACTGTCTATGTTCAAAGTGTAACCACAGTCTACTTGTATGCATAGGAGCGGGGGGGGGGGGGGGGGAGGACGGGCGAGCAGGGAGAAAGTGTGGGCGAGTGCTAACACAACCCTTCCAGTTTTCTATCAAACAACGCAAGAAAATTTTTTTTCAGGAATCATTGGGGATCATAATGATGTTTGCCCCTCCCCTCTTATCTCGTAAACACATTTATGATGTAATCTGGGAAAATTTCCATCCCAGAAGTGTATACTATGTATATTTTTTACGGGGGGGGGGGGGGGGGGGAACCCTCCGTTAATTGAAAGTATCTAGATATCTCCTTCCACCCACGGAACATTAGCATTTTCTTAAACTGAAGAAACAGACCTGGTGCTCACTCCAGATGAAGCAATTTAAAATTTGTCAATCTAAAGTGCATTAAGTAGAAAGGACTGAACGGGGAGGGTGTGGAAGGAGTTAGGCCTATCCCCCTCTTACGCGAGGGAGATTTTGTATTTTCAGAATTGAAATTCAGCCATCTTTGGGTGAAATATTTAGACAGTCTTCTATCAATAAAGTAAAAACATTTCCACATCTCGGGAGTTACGAGGAGGAGCAAAATGATATGTTTGTCCCCAATACTTTTATAGGGGAACCATCCCCCTCCCCCTCCATCGACCCCTCTGCATATAAGGGAGCTTTTGTAAGTAAAAGATCTGCTGCACACTCTTTGATAGAATAAGGAAATACGTCAATCTCAAAAGTGTACAAAGTCTATCGAAAGGGACCCAGTAGCGGAGCTTTTGCATATTTATGATTGCAATTCAACGATCCGGTGCATAGTTCTGGCGGTAGTTGGACAATTTTCCATAAAGAAAGTTCGAGATTTGTCCTCATCTCGGGAATTGCTTGGGGGACAAATGATTTGTCTGCCCCCAACATTTCCGTAGGGGCGGGGCAAATGCCCCTTTGCCCCCCCTCCCTGAGATAGATTTGACGCCCCTGATTATCCCTGGGTATGCCCATAGATGTATCAGAGTCATCATCGTTTCAGGAATGATTCAGGAAATGGAGGGGGGGGGGTTCAATTATGGCGGTATAGTTTTTGTTATTGTTTGTTTGTTTGTTTTCGTACATAATTTGCAGATGGTCCCGTGTTGCTCGCGTCATAGCATGTTTACATGTAAGCCTATGCTATTTGACGTTGTCAACGTCTGGACCATACCTTATGTCGATATTACTTTCTTCGCGAGCGAGCGAAGGGAGCGAGCGCTTAAGAAAATTATGTATACATTATCCTACAAGATAGAATACTGTTCAGCTCTGTTTGCTGTCTGAAGGCGGGCGTACGAACGTCATGCAATATGCCAAAATTGATACAATCACTTTTCTGCTTCCTCCATTTTTTTTCTCAAATTTCAGGGGGGGATGATTGTACAGGCCATCCCCCCCTCCTCCATTTCAGGGGGGGGGGGGGATATATCCCCCCATCCCCGTGGGATTTACGCCCATGAAAATGGTAACCATCTACGTTTCAATACAGAAATTGCACTTTTTCTTTATGCTTTGAAAATTACTCAATGGGCAATTCCACGGTAACTAGGACACAGGTGCCAAAAATTCAAAATGATATTTGTTGCAAACACCATACATTTTCAGACAGTACTTGAGTTGAAGTTTTAAGAATCATTATGTTTTTCATTAAAAGCGGCCATTTTGATTTTCAAAATGGCTGCCAAAATATGCCTATAACTCAATGGTGAAAAGAGTGTATTGTCGCATAACTTACTCTCTGTATATCCACTTTATTAGTACTCTAAACAACAATCTTTCATATGTATGCAGTTACCAGAGAAGTCTTTTACCACACAATAGAAAAAAAAGCTGGTAGCTTTAAAGAATTTGATAAAAACTGTTAATTACTTTGATAATGATGGATGTAACGTCAGTTACCAAAAACAAGGAATTTTTAAGTTTATTCATCAAAGGAAGTGAGCTGTATGATGTAACTTGGGATTTCTAATGTATGCCCATATGCCTTTATTTTAATACCAGAAATAAGGATACTTGGTATACTGGAGAGTCAAAATGAACACTACAAAATGTGTAACGTCAGTTACCGAAACGTCATACACGAGTATGTAACGTCAGTTACCATGACAGTAATTATAACTGAGGCAAATTTTTTGACTTGTGGCCATTTCAATACATCTGGGAAGTCAACTTACAACAAAGAGCAGCAATCCCTTTCATAGGAAATGATGTCATTACCATGTTATGTCCATGGATATTTTTTTATATTTTATTTTATCTCTAAATTCATTTATTCATTCATTTACCATGATTACCTTTTTTTTTTTTGGGGGGGGGGGGGGGGGGCTTGGGCTTTCGATTTTTGATTCAGCACAAGTTTAAGGTTAAATCATCTGGAAGTTTAGTTTGCCACATGCAGTATATGCACTCAAATTAGTACATTCCCAGTCCTACGGGATGATAAAGCTACCAAAGTTTGTAGGCCTAATCAGTGACATGATTGCATGTTAACCACATTTTCTATTAAAAAAAACAACAAACAAACAAACTTCTGCACAGCTGTATACCAACAGTTTAACAATCTTCACCAATGTTTGCTTTTGCTGGCATTTTTTTTTTTTCAGGAAGCTTAGTCAAGTTTCTACCTCAAGGCAAATGCACAAACAGATATTTCTTCTCTTGCACTTAAATGTGTGGTGTAGTTAACATGGCTCATCTTGTATTATCATGGTACGTAAGGCATGTACTCATTATTGTTTGAAACTTAACACTGATATTGCTCAAAGTGAGAGAGGATTCTATAGGGTTTTTTTTTTTTTTAAATGTTCATACTGTGTGTATTTGTTGATTACTTTATTCTATTCATGCAGGGACATTTTGTAACACAACACATTATAATTATGAACAGGAAGAGTTTTTTATATTGATTTTAGTATTCTTTCGTTGCAAAGTCCGATTTCTTGGTATCTCGAATGTCTCTGCAAGCCGTGATTCAGAATATCAGTGAAAAGGAAAAGAAAAACAGTTAAATTACTTCAAGCTAGTCAATAAAACAATAATGCTCTTTTGACCAAAAAAGCATTTATTTTTCTTCTTCACAGAGAAATATTAAAAGTGCAACACTTTTCATTTAAATCAATTGATGATGGAGATCATCAAGAGTAAAATAAAGAAAAGAAGGAGAAATATATCACAATAGATTTCATACATATTTATGCATATTTATGAGTTGATACGTGTTTTTTTCCCCATGACCTGGAAGATATTTTGATATTTTTTTCAAGCACAAAAATATCCATGTTTTGTGTAGTACTACAAGGTATAATGGGTGGAGCACTCTATGTAGATAAAAACTTTCCTGTTCATTAAAAAACAAACAAACAAACAAAAAAGCCCTTAGTCATGTCAATATATTTATACTTGGAACTGCTTAATCTATTAATGGCTCTGTGTAATCATAAATGTTGAATAAAAATTAAATCTTCAGACAAATGTCAAGAAATATCCTCTTGTGCATTTACATTATTTTTGCCCAACTGTGCTATGGCATGGGGGGGGGGGGTGCCCCCTAAGGGCCCACCCAATATTATTTGTGTCTTTAGATTTTGTTTTAATTTGTTGCTGTAGTTGCCTGGGATTGTCACTGGTACATTGCAGCAGTATAATAACCTGTTAAATAAATTAGTTCTCTATAAACCCCACGGCAAAGAATGTGTAACGTCAGTTACGTAACGTCAGTTACTGACATGTTTACCTTTAAGTTTTCATAGAACACAAAGAAAATGGACTACTGTTTCATTTCATTGTGTATTTATGACTAATGAACCAAGGTATGACTCTATATCAACGAAATCATTCTGAATGGTCAGAATTATGAAATATCACACAGCTATTCCCAATCTTGATTTTGCATGTGTAAACCCTATGGCAAATGTAAGCGTAACGTCAGTTACGTAACGTCAGTTACCGTCATGCCTTCACTGAAATTGGCATGGTGGTAAAAGGAGACAACTGAAGTGCACATTATTTTGCACACCTGTTCCTAAGAACCTAGGTGTATTGCCATATTAAACACATAAAGGCTAAAAGTCAGGGACATGAGATATTTCCATTTACATCTACACCATAATTTCCCATGTCCTTTTTCCGTAACGTCAGTTACCGACACATTTTCACATGCTATGTGATAAGAAATGCAGTTTGAGAGAAAAACTTTCCACCTATTTCTTCATTCTCATGAACTTATTCATCAATGCTAATTGCAAGTCCAAGGTGCTTTCATTCACAAAACTACAAGGTAAACAATTTCATGAAAATCCTTACGTGTAACGTCAGTTACCGTGGAATTGCCCAATGCATAAAATTATGAATTGGCAAAGTCAAGTTAAAGTCCTTAAATCCCCAAATACATGCTCTCCTATTCATCCAATTAAACCTAGGCCAAGGAAGGTGAACTTTCAACACATTTGTGACAAACTTGTCATTTTAATATTTTGCCAATTTCGTGAAAATGTAATCACACATTGTCCACATATACTATAGACCTATTAGGAGAATCATGCATTATGGCGGAGGCATACCAGTCGCCTTAGTGACATTTCTAGTTTTTAGCTCACCTGAGCCAAAGGCTCAAGTGAGCTATTGCGATCGCCCTTCGTCCGGCGTCCGTCGTCCGGCGTCCGTCGTCCGTCGTCCGTCGTCCGTCGTCCGTCGTCCGTCGTCCGTCGTCCGTCGTCCGTCGTGCGTCGTGCGTAAACTTTTTACATTTTCATCTTCTTCTTGAAAACCCCAAGACCGATTTTCATCAAACTTGGCAGGTAGCATCCCTAGGGGGTTAGGAACTCAATTTGTTAAAATGGGCACCATGACCCACCCAGGGGGCCCCCAGGGGGGCCCAAACCCCCCAAAATTAAGGAATCTTTAAAAATCTTCTTCTCTAGAACCAGAAGTGATAGAGCTAAGTTAATACTATGAGTTAGTTCATTGATGACTGTAGTTTCAAGTTTGTTCATGGCAGAATCAGGGATGCCCCCCTTGGGACCCAGGGGAGGGGGGTGGGGAGGGGTTCTAATGGGGCCTAAATTGTACATTTTCATCTTCTTCTTGAGAACCCCAAGACCCATTTTCACCAAACTTGGCAGGTAGCATCCCTAGGGGGTTAGTAACTCAATTTGTTAAAATGGGCACCATGCCCCACCCAGGGGGCCCCCAGGGGACCCCCAGGGGGCCCAAATCCCCCAAAATTAAGGAATCTTTAAAAATCTTCTTCTCTAGAACCAGAAGTGATGGAGCTAAGTTAATACTATGAGTTAGTACATTGATGACTGCAGTTTCAAGTTTGTTCATGGCAGAATCAGGGGTGCCCCCCTTGGGACCCAGGGGAGGGAGGTGAGGAGGGGTCCTAATGGGGCCTAAATTGTACATTTTTATCTTCTTTTTTAGAACCCCATGACCCATTTTCACCAAACTTGGCAGGTAGCATCCCTAAGGGGTTAGGATCTCAATTTGTTAAAATGGGCACCATGTCCCACCCAGGGGGCCCCCAGGGGGGGCCCAAACCCCCCAAATGAAGGAATCGTTAAAAATTTTCTCTAGAATCAGAAGTTATACAGCTAAGATAATACTATGAGTGAGTACATTAATGACTGTAGTTTCGAGTTTGTTCATAGGAGATCCAGGGGTGCCCCTCTTGGGGGCAGGGGTGGGGGGGGGGGGGGGGTTGGTTAGGAAGGTCCAAATGGGGGCCTGAATCGTACATTGTCATCTTCTTCCTGAAAACCTCATGATAGATTTTTGTCAAACTTGGCAGGTAGCATCCTTAGGGGGTCAGGATCTCAATTTATCAAAATGGGCACCATGCCCCACCCAGAGGGCCCCAGGGGGCCCCCAATTCCCCAAATTAAGGAATCTTTAAAAATTTGGGCCCTTATTGTACATTTTCATCTTCTACTTCAGAATGCCTGGTCAAATTTTGGTAGAGCTGTGAATAATTTAGATTAGTGACTGCGTGAAAGGTGAACTTGCGATACTCAGGTGAGCGCTAGACCCGCGGGTCTCTTGTTTTTTTAAATCACAGTATTCCAGGCTGCTTATTCTGACAGATGATTGATTTGTTACAAATTGATCACGAATGCATTGTAGAAAAGCCCATTATTTTTTGTTATTACCCCATAAACATATTTCTATAGTCATTATTGACCAAAACAGGAATGAAACAAACATGATGTCACCTGATATTCAGTAAGTGATACCAAAGAAATGCAGGTAGAAGTCTTAATACCAAATATATATGTGAACAGTTGTTCACCATGAATATGTATTAAAACTAAACTCTCTTACTTCCATTATTCAGAGCTCCCTCCATAGCACAAGCTGGACAGATGACTTACCTGTATGTCGGCATTCTGGCATTGGTTACTCAAATAACCAGATTTACCGTGCAGATGGCGGCAGGAATGAGGACCATGAATTTGAGGACAAGTTCTTCCATTTCAAGTAAGAGGAGAAAATAGTGCACTACACTGGGCAATTTCAAGTTTGGAGCTGGTGCTAGTGTCATCGACAAAACAAAGTCTGCATTAGATTATGCTCTAACACTGATGCAAAAGATACTATCATTATCACTATTGATCCTGGAAAACCACCACTTTAAAATCTGCGGGATGTAGATGGAACTGCATCTTGGGTAAAATTATTGCATTTAATAGTCCATGTCAAATGTATTAAAGTGCAACTATGAATGCTTAGTTTAAGATGCATGATGAGAAAAAACAGATTAAAATGCCACAAAGAGTGGTTAAGTGCTCATTTATTGTCCCCGCCGAACGAGTTCGAGCAGGGGACTATGAAACGGGCTCCGTACGTGTGTGTGTCCGTCCGTGTGTCCGTCCGTGTGTGCGTCCGTGTGTGATCAAAATGTTCAAAATGCTACTCCTTCGCCATTTCTAACCCGATTTTGATTCTGTTAGCTTTATATGATAGCACTACATGGGAGCTTTGAAACTTCTATACAGAATTTCAATTGTGACCTTTGACCTTGACCTTTGACCTATATTGTACATTTTGCTTCAAAATGCTACTCCTTCGCCATTTCTAACCCGATTTTGATTCCGTTTGCTTTATATGATGGCACTAGGTGAGGGCTTCAAAACTTCTACACAGAATTTTGACCTTTGACTTCTTTGACCTTTGACCTTGATTTTTGACCTATATTGTACATTTTGCTACAAAATGCTACTCCTTCGCCATTTGTAACCCGATTTCAATTCCGTTTGCTTTAAGTGATGGCACTAGGTGAGGGCTTCAAAACTTCTACACAGAATTTTGACCTTTGACTTCTTTGACCTTTGACCTTGATTTTTGACCTATATTGTACATTGGCTACAAAATGCTACTCCTTCGCCATTTCTAACCCGATTTTGATTCCGTTTGCTTTATGTGATGGCACTAGGTGAGGGCTTCAAAACTTCTACATAGAATTTTGACCTTTGACTTCTTTGACCTTTGACCTTGATTTTTGACTTATATTGTACATTTTGCTACAAAATGCTACTCCTTTGCCATTTGTAACCCGATTTCAATTCCGTTTGCTTTAAGTGATGGCACTAGGTGAGGGCTTCAAAACTTCTACACAGAATTTTGACCTTTGACTTCTTTGACCTTTGACCTTGATTTTTTTACCTATATTGTACATTGGCTACAAAATGCTACTCCTTCGCCATATCTAACCCGATTTCGATTCCGTTTGCTTTATGTGATGGCACTAGGTGAGGGCTTCAAAACTTCTACATAGAATTTTGACCTTTGACTTCTTTGACCTTTGACCTTCATCTTTTTACCTATATTGTACATTTTGCTACTAAATGCTACTTCCGGCGGGGACATATATTACGCACCGCGTAATTTCTACTTTTCCTTGTTATAATAATGATAATCGTAATTAGCACATAATCTAAAAGATTCTCTATTTGCTTATGCTGGAAGAATCAAAGTATGTTTCATTATCTGTAAATTTTCTTTATAATGTAGCCATACTGTGACATCACAATTGTTGTCTTTTTCAATGATAAGGGCACATGAAATTAATCAAACTTTCGAAAATTCATATTTATAAAAAAAAAAAACAACAACTTCTGAACAGATTGTCCAATTTTCCTCAAAGTTCATTGCTATCATATTTCTACATTCACTGAATCCATAGTGGTATCTTCCCCTTTAAATGTTCTAATCATTCTCCTGTAATATATGTCAGATGACTAATGGAGCTGCAGTGTTATTGTTTTTAAACATTAGCACACATATGGGATTGTCATGACTGGGGCTAGACATAATGTTTGTTATCATTTTCAGTGCTCTGTCCTAGCCATGTTAGTTTCTGATGTCTAAAACATGCAAACAATTTTCTCTGTTGTAAACTCATCAGGAGAAAGAAGGGTTTAAAACCATGAGGTGAAGTCTATATGTTGACAATTCTTTTTCCATTTGCTTGGTCGTAGGACAGAGCAAAATGACTATCTGTACGCCATCTTTGATGGATATGATGGAGTGCATGTGGCCAACTTTGCTCACCAACGACTGCCAGCAGAGCTTCTGCTTGGACAACTGCTGGATGTACAGGATGATGCAGAGGTGAAGCGCATCCTACAACAGTCATTTGAAACAGTGGAAAGGTGTTACTTTGAGCAGCTGGACCACATTCTAGCCGAGAGAACCAACCTGAAACTCTCCCTACCTGATGTAAGAATCTTCTGCTACTTATCCTATTTAAAGTCATTGCCTTTGGAAAAAAAAAAAAAAAAAAAATTGCAAGATTGTCCAGTTTTACAACTCCCAGATGGTCTGTAGGATGACATTGTGTACCCCATGGGAACGAAAGACTCTTGATACAGATCACAGTAATCAAATGGATGTAGTAACAATTATCCATACAGGTACCGTAAAAGTGGACATTATCGCAGCGTGGAAATTTTTGAGCATTTTACACAATCAGAAACTAGTGTGAAAATAACACATGCGGATATTTTGCTTGCTGTATGTAACATTATTTAATTTTATGATTCAGTGGAATTAAAGACAAAAAATTTATCTTATATGGCCAAGCGTGTAAAATTCCTCAAGTGAAAATTTCTACTTTTACAGTAATATAATCTCTTGTGAGTTGTGATACAATGTCATTCAAAATCATGTCAGTGATTGCATTAGATTATATGACATTCTGGAAGTTCTTGTAGTGTGTCGTGTTTATTGTTTCAGGTGTTTTCTTTCATATTACGTGTTCATTGAGTATGATACACATTACCGCCACCAAGGTAGGAGGTTTTCTTTGTGTCGGAGTAGGTTTGTTTGTTTGTCTATGTGCAAAATAATTTAAAGTTGTGAACGGATTTGGGTGAAACTTGCAGGAAAGGTTGAAAATGACACAGGGAACAAATGATATAATTATGTTAGTGATCTGGGAATTTTCATGGATTTTACAAAGGATTTTTGATATATTGGTATGTACAGGTCAATGAACTTGAGACTTCAAGCTGCGCATTTTTTGAGGTTTGCATATATACGCACTAAAGTGTGTGCTCTAGTTTCTGCTAGGGCATGGTGCGCTGCGCAACTGGAAGTTGATGACGTAACAAAAGGCTTCTATATTGGGAAATCGAGCACTTTTCAGCATGCATACATATGGGTGGAAATCACTGATCTCATTTGGGGAACAAGATCAGTGGTGGAAATGAGCTGCTTGGCAAAGATCTGTGCCCTCAGAGTGCTTCTCTAGTTTGGATATTTGCTTGCATATTTGGATATTTGTTTTGTCATTGAAGTGAATGGCATCCTGCTAGACAGTAAGCTAGAGTTAAACTACATGTATGTTTATGGTTATGGTCATGGTTAGAGTGAGGGTTTGTCCGGCTTTAGATCCCAGGCTGGTCCCATTTTTTCACTTGGTATTCCAATTAATACAGACTAATCGATGCAATGTTGCTCTCAAAGACTATGAGGAAATGTAAGATTGGTTCCTTTTTGTCTTCTCTCCCCTACCCCTTTCATAAACTCATTTATGCAGATGATATCAGCATTACTAACTTGGTCATAAAATTGGAGCGAGAGGAGAGTACTGTTAGCGTGCATTCTAATTTCGCAAATTTCGCGAGAGCCAAGATTTGCAAAATTGAAATGTATGTGAAGGCTCTTGTCTACACTATATGCATTGAATGCCAGAGGCACTTCGCGAAAATTTCATGACGTGAAAAAGGCCGTCGGCTCCATTTCATGAAAATCTCATGCTGCTAAAATAACATGTTTTACAGTAACCTGCATAATTTTGACGCTGCAGTTATTTGCATAATGTTTGCATCAGGAACAGATAAGGGGCCATATGCATTAAAAAAATAAATAAAAAGTAGCAATTGCTTCCAAGCAATAAAAGTTGTAATACGTGTATAGATGAAAGAATAAGATGAAAAATTACTGATTATTAATCACAATAAACAAAAAAATAATGTGACTGATTATGCCTGGGCAAAGTAGTGTTTTAATCACTATAACAGCTTTCATGCCAGAGAGGGCTGATTGTACAGCTTTCATGCCAGAGAGGGCTGATTGTACAGCTTTCATGCCAGAGAGGGCTGATTGTACAGCTTTCATGCCAGAGAGGGCTGATTGTACACACTGACAGTGTGTTGTGTCATATGAAGTAGGTTTGCAGCAGTTTTATACTACCATGCTCTCTTTCAGGGCCTCACTGATTACGAGCTCTATCAGAAGTTTCCAGGGGAGATGGACAAACTTCAATCTATGGAGGAAGAACTCAGTGGAGGAACATCGTCTATTGTAACCCTTATCCATGGTGACAAGCTGTATGTTGCCAATGTTGGTAAGTGGAATTCCCTTTTTTGTCTCCTCCATGAAGTGTTGCCTTAGGCATAATTATGTTTTTAGGTCATCTGTCCGTC
The DNA here is from genome assembly GCF_040938485.1 of Diadema antillarum. NCBI lineage: Eukaryota > Metazoa > Echinodermata > Echinoidea > Diadematoida > Diadematidae > Diadema > Diadema antillarum. The sequence goes on along the minus strand of NW_027272016.1, from coordinate 463,269 downwards.
CATCCATTATCAATTTTTGTAGATGATGTAACTTTAAAGAATCGTTGAAGTACATCCAAATGAAACTTAGCATGTATTTGCTGATGAGTTACAAAGCTGTGCATACACTATATCAACTTGTGGGTGCACACGCTCGAGTTCAAAGCTGATGCAAGTTCAAATTCTAACATTTCACTTATTTCCCCCTGTTTCTGCAATGTCTGATGGTATTTTCATGATACTTAGGGAATACATGTATTACTGGAAATAGATGCTATGTGGGAAGTTTTGGACCATGGGGTCAAAGATCAAGTGAAAACACTAAAATTTCATGTCTTTCTCCATATCTTGGAAACTGCTCATGGTATATTCATGAAAGTTTAAAAGTACCGTACATAATGTATTGCCTGACAACTATTCTCTTGGAAAGTGTTGGGTCAGGAGGTCAAAGATTAAAGGGGATGGCTAGTAACTGATCAGTGGGAATCAGTGGGAATGGTGAGGGATGATTGTTACAATCCTTGTGGGATTCACTTAAGAGTACATTATATATCTATTGTTGTGTGAAAATCATTTGCTTCAGAATGGTCTCACATTCAAGTAATGTGCAGTTTAATGTTTCCAGGTTAGCATGCCTGTACAGTGACGGGGCGATCGTCAAAGGGCCGTTAACGATTGCCCCGTCAGCAATGGCATGTGCCAAGGAATGTCTGTCATCTGCTTGAAATATATTTTAGACGATCTCACTTTGGCAGAAAGTAGAAGTATTTCCTCCTCTTCTGTTCTTCAGACTGATTTACACAACCTTAAAACATGATCTCGCATGCACAACATGAAGCTGGATCCACAAAGACCATATGTTTCATGAGTTAACTACCACCTTTAGAGTTGAGGGAGATTGAGCAAGTTAGTGTATAACACGACATTTTCGTGAATTGGAGCTGGCAGCTTTTTTTACGGCATGAAAATTTGGGGAGTTCCTTCTAACATTCAATGCGTATAGTGTAGACAAGTTCAACTTTCTTGTGCATTTTAATTTCGCGAATCTTGGCTCTCGAGAAATTTGCAAAATTAACATGCACATAAACATTCCTTGTTTTACAGTAACTCTTTATGTGCCATGATGTAAACCCCCTGTGTGCCACATTAGTCTGAGACAGCAATGCAGTCATGCTTTGGGAAAACAATGTATTTCAAGTCTATGTAACTTTTATTGATTTTTCTTACCCTCGACATGACAAAATGAGCAAAGTTGTATAGACAATGCCAAGCTTTGCTTTGCTGTATTATTGTATAACAAATCTATGATTATTTTTCTTTCAAATGAGCAGTAGCTACATCATTGTAGAGGCATTACTTTTGCACACAGAACAGTGACAGAAAGTTGGAATTTACTCGCAAATCCAGTAACTCTGCGTGATATTTAATCACCACATAAAATGCAAGCTACGTGTGACAGGAATGGAACAGCGAGAAACGCTTTCATTGTACTCTGGCATTTGGCAATTTGTTGATCGGTTTGGGCGGGTTTGTGCGTTTGAGCAGAGTATGCGAAGTTGGCACGCCGTCGACTTGAGTCGGACGTGCGAATGTGGCACATAAAGAGCTAAGTTGTTAGGGATGACAATAAAAAAGATTTGAAATGGAATGTTTAGGGATGTTGCAGAGACTAGCAGACCATGATCCCTCAAGGATAGCTATCTTTGAGGATAAGCTCTGGCCCCCTAACTATACCACGTGTTCAAATGACGAAGCTTATCCTCGATGGCAGCTATCCCAGAGGATAAGCTCACTGCCTCCTCTAACTGTGAGCGAGTCCCACTCAATGATAAAACCACAGAAACGGAAATTTTACGATGACCCCGGAACTAACAAGGGTGTGACGTGTGTGGACTCCATCCACGCAAGCACAATGCAGGTATAGTGTATTATGTTCAGGAGGTTGACCTGGAAGCAGAGAAAAATGCAGGAGGTGGGGGAACTGAATTCATGGAGAGGTCACACATTTCACGCAACCAGAAACTAGCCCGAAAATAAAAGCATGCGAATATTTTTGCCTGCAATATGTTCCAGTAGTTGATGTCTTGATTCTGCGGAAATAAAAACACGCAAAAGTGTACTAGACTGAGCGTGAAAAATCAGTCGCACGAAAATAGCCACCTTTACAGTATCCTCTACGATAGCTTTCTCGAGGTTATGGATCCCCGCTGATCATAACTGTTGTGAAGAAAGCAAATATGCTGCACATGTTTAGGATTCTCAGTGGGTTCGGATTGCCTTTTGAAGTATTTATTTAATATCTTTTTTTCTTTTACATTCCACCAATATTACTTACACCTGTATTAGAGTACTGTGCACCAGTTCTGAATTTTAGCTTATCTCTTGCCCAAATACCTACCATAGATGACATTGAAAACATCTACAAGAGAGCTTGTCACCTCATGTTAGGATCTTGTGTACGTATGTTTCATATGCCCTTCATGTTTGTGATCTGAGTTTGTGATTTGAGGTTGTGATCTGTGATTGAAGAGAAGTCCTCTGTGTAGAACTGGCAGTATTGGTTACCAGCTACTCGAGCTACATCATATCTTACAAAGAAATAACAAATTGACAGAGATCTTTGTAAAACTGAACATTATATGAATAGCCCAATACTGTACATGATTCGTCTACTGAAGAAATCATAAAAGGCTCTAAGTAATCCACTCAATAACTCATGAGAAATTGCTATTACATTGTACTTCTCTCTCTCTCTCCCTCTCTCTCTCTCTCTCTTTCTCTCTCGTCCTTTCTCTGTCCTATCAATTCCCATTTCCCTCACTGTTTATATGTAACATTGATATTCCAACTGTCACCAACAGCTCTCTTTGCAAGTAATTTTGCAAGACTTTTTGGTATGTAACTTTAACTCATTGCAAAGTATAAGAAGCACTTCGGTCTGTTTGATGCTATGTTTTACTTTATATGTTTTTTTATCAATAAGCCACCTCTAATATTTTTTCTAAGATAATTATGTAAGGTTAATCATATTCAATTGATGATCACTAAATTGTGTAAGGGATGTTAAACCAACATAATTACATGCACATGACTCTTATATCATTTTGGGCGAATTCTTAGGCTGTGGTCTTGATCATAAACCTAAACTGTGTCCTTTACCAGGTGATTCCCATGCCCTGCTCTGCACTCTGGAACCAGATGGCACCACCAAGGTACGCCAGCTGAGTGTGGACCACACTGTCCTCAACCAGGATGAGTTACTACGGCTGAGCCAGCTTGGTGTGGATACCACAGTCATACAGACCTGCAAGCTCTTTGGTGACAAGAATGCTACTAGAACTATTGGCAACTACATGGTGAAAGGAGGCTTCAGAGACATGCAAGTCTTTCGGTATGACTGGCAGCATTGTTTACTCATCTTTCCTCAACTATTTCTAGCTAATGAAGTCTTTTGAGAGCCAAGACAATGTAAATTTTTTGTTTAGTGCAAACCCTTTGTTACATCATTTTTGGATTTGTTTTAAATGTTTGGAGCTCTTCCTCCAGTAACACAGTCATCTCTCACATATTAATATAATTTGATTTTTTTTTTTATATTTATTTGTGTATTTTTGCCATATTTTGACTCACATCCATTTTCCACGTTTGTACGCTCTGCCATAACATGCGTTTTATGTATTCTGACATACGGGTAGAAAGGGACATGTAGTTCATCAAGTAAGTTTGTCAAAATAAATAACATAGGAGTAGTTATCAACAGTATAAAAACCACGATTAATGGATGAATTTATATGTTCGCAAGTTTACTTTTTTTTCTGTGATATTTGAAGCTTTTACAACTTCCATATATTTTTAACATTATTTTCAAATATTTAAAATGAAATTTTCTCTCAATATCTATGAGTGGAAGAAGTGACCATTTTCTCTGGCATGTTTCTAATGAGGCCTCTTTTGTTTCCACAGTGATGCCAAGAGTGAACCCATTATTGCAGAACCTGACATTATTGGAGGTCTAGATATGAGACATATGACAGGCTTCTTGATGATGTACTCCAATGGTCTCAGCCACTCACTGATTGAGGCTACTGGCACCACTCAGGCCAATCTTGACCTAGCATACATTGCAATGGCAGAGTTTGAGGTCCAGGCTACCCTTAGTGGCGTGGCACAAGCTGTAGTGGACAAGGTAGTTCGGAGACACCATGATGCCTATCTCTCAGGTGGTGAACGTGTGGCCATGTGTCAGAAGAGGGAAGATATCACACTTATAGTGCGCAATTTTAACTACCCCATTGGGAGTCGTATATCAAGTCCAACAAGCACAACACCCTTCAACCAGGTTAGCCTTCCTTTCTCACCTCTCTTGCCTTCTGGCTCCCAGCCTCCTCGTCTCACCATCAGCACAGCTGGTGTGAATCCTGTACCAGCTGACACACAGACCTCCATCCCTATCACAACACCCCTGTATATCCAGGTGGATAACGGCACTAGTGATCCACAGAGGTCTCCCTTTGGTGCCATCAGAGGTGACCTCACCCCTCAGCCAAGCAACCACCAGTCCTACTTTAACCAGGATGACCCACATACCACACCCCGCCCCTCCCCATACCAGACAGCCAGCAGTCAGGATGAGGAAATGGCAGAAGATGAAAATACAGAGGACACAAGAAGTGGTAGTACAACTTCAAATACATGCAGCAGCAATGGGGAGCCACAGAGAGTGTTTGACTTCAATCGGCATGATGAAAATAAGGCAGAGCCAGATGAGGATGGTCTCATAGATCCTTATGTGGACTTCACAGACTTCTTCATTGCCTATAAAGCTGTTTGCCCAGATGCTGTCACATCATAACACCTACAATTTCTTCTAGTAAAGTCCTAAATTTAATAAGTCTGGACCCTTCATTGGATATGCTGTGGACATATTGTTACCAAGTTACCTATTATCTTGAACAGCTTTATTGATTAGTTAACAATCATATGTCTTGGTCTGGCAACATATGTGACTCTGCATCACAAAACCAACAAAAAGTCGCCGGATATGGATTTCTAGATAAGGGTAGATTCTAAAAGAGCAGACTCTAGACTAGCAAGGCCAAGCGAATGCTGACAATGACTTTTGCCGAAGTGTTTGGGGCGAGCAAGTGCCTTAGAAACATGGAATTTTACCTTCTATTTGAAAGATTGTCATTACTGTTGTTCTTTTTAAAGCAGATTATTCAAATGACGCAGAAAGGCATTAGATTCACTTTGCATTGGTATGGCATTTATCCCGGCTATATACCAATAAACGTTCACCAAGGAAAACAGTTACACTTTGAACATACGCGTTGTCTGTAGGGCGTAGTATGATTTTGCTTGATGTCACAAATATCAGGTGTGTTCGGAGAGTTTCAGTAGGGTTTGGAAATAAAAAAGAGAATGGTATTCTCCTCCCTTTAGGTTGCACAAATGTTTCCTGTGAGGTTGGGTATTGTAATAACTGGGGCTGGCTGAAACCCTATTTGCAATTTCATGAAGTATTATTCATGTTTAAAAGCTTTGAAAAATGGACAGAAAGTACACACTGGGGAAAAATGTTGCTGAGAAAAGAGTCTTTGAAGTTTGGGGCCTATTCAAGTGCTTAACCTCACCAAGCTGTGCCCTGAGCAATGAGTGGGACAAAAAGCAGGATGTAAAACTGCAGGACAATCACAATGAAGGGATTTTGGGATTACACTGCAATTTGGGACACTCATTGAGCACATTTTATTCATGGCTACTGCTAACTTTCAAGGCTGTAGCATTAACTTTTCAGAAGTTACTGAGTTGAAAGTGAGTGCGTGTAAATGCCTTTGAGGAAATGTTAAGACTCTGAAGACATACCTAATCACACTATTCACCTAAAACCTGTTCTAAAAAGATTGCTAAGAAGAACAGTTTCCAATTCATCTTTTTGATCCCAGACTATAGACAAAGGATTGCTCTTTTAGAAAATACAAAAAAGTAAAGATTGACTAGAAGGACCCATTTCATCTGTTTTACATCCTCACATAAATGGGGGAGCCTGACTTTTTGTTGGTTTTGTGGTGCCTGGTCACATGATGTGTTTATCTTTTCCCTTTTCAATGTGTCGCACCAACCTGAATGAAGAGGGTAACTTTTGTTAGTAAGATGTATGCTGCCATATTTTAAGACCTCACATCTTAGACATATCATGACTGATTTTAGATCATAGAAACAAAAGGAAATTAGTATCACATAAGTAAATTTCAGTTTGATGGTGGTTAAAGGGATCGTATAGTTTTGGCTGAGACCTAATTTCAGGTTTCTAACATTTTTTGGTGAGATAATGAGAAACCTCTTATGAAATATGAAAGAGAATGTAATTCTATGAGGAATTCAACGTTTATTTGATGAAAATTGGTTTTGAAATGGCTGAGATATCCACACACAAAAAAAGCGATTCTAATAAAGTGTGGGACCCACACTTTATTACGATTGCTTTGTTTGACTTTGTTTTTGGATGTTTCAGTCATTCCAAACCCAATTTTCATCAAATATATACTTTGAATTCCTCTTAAAATGGTATGCTCTGTACTACATCATAAGTGTTTTCTTGGTATCTCGCAAAAAGTTAAAAGCCCAATTCTCATCTCCATCAATACTGTACCATCCCTTTAACTAAGTCTCTTTCCCTATGAATAGTCAGAGGCCCATCATATACTAATACATGTACATGTATCTCCTTTTGGTATTGTGATGTATGAATGATAGACCAGCTATCGAAATGAAAATCCACAAATAGGCGCACTGTGTTTTTAGTACGATTTCAGAAGTAAATCCTGCATCTGATACTGTGCATTTTATCACCACAAATAGTGCTGTTCTGTGTTGAAATTCACTGTCATTTACATTACTTAAAGCCACTTAGGCTAGTAAACATTTGTATTTGACAAATGAAACTGGATGAAAAGTGTTATTCTTTATTGCATTTACTGTAGAATGTCAATGGTTTGATTGCAAATTTACTTTATTTCAGGGCATTTTTCTCTGTAATGGATACGTAATAGCGTGGCGATGTATTCTATATATTGTAAGTGTTTTGCCAATCCTTGAAATTGTGAAATTCTTATTAATATCCATCATTGTTTTAAAAGATATGTAATTGAAAGAAATATCCTGTATATATCAAATCTCTGCTCTTTTGTATCCTTAGAGACCATTGGTGTTTAAAATATGTGCTACAAGAGAATGTTTTATATCATTATTTGTGTTTCAGTGGTCATAGATATAGTGTAGAGAGTAGCTGTGTTTCACTGCAGGCAAAACACTGATTTGATTTTACTACTTATATATGATACTGCATGCCATGTCACGATGTGAGCGATGACCCAGTACTCTCTACAGATCTCTTTATGAAAAACAGATAATTGATTTGAATTAATTGATTATAATGTTATATCTCATTGAAAAGCTGTTTCTAAAATTTGCTCAAAGCTTGAAAGAGAGAAAAATGGTCTAATCTACATGTACTCAGGTCTTCTCCTTCCCTGTGTATCACTGATTACTATGAAAGACTACATAATATTGCTCTGAATTGAGGAACGTCCAATCAGTATAAACCTCCATAGGATAGGAATGGAGTATGTTCCTTGCTATCCAGGTTTTGATGGAGTTTGAAGCAGGGGTTCATTCTGTAGTCTTACGTGCCACAGAGCATGGTACCTTAATGTCTCAAAGACATTTGTTAATTATATAAAATGATTTTATGGACTCATGTTGTCTCCTGCAATACAACCTGTTCATTGCAACTGGTTGACAGTTGACTGATTGACCACCTGTAAATGTCACAAATTGCTGCCAAATTGTTTTATGTTCAAAATCAAAAGCTAGTGAGATGCTGAGATTTTTTACCAAGATATTTCAGCCTCATTTCATGATGGAAAAAACACTTACCAAAATATCTATAATGCTAGTAAGGTATTTGTTAGGTATCTGTTAACTGAAAATGAATTGTAGGCCCCCTATGTTCAGTATTTGCAAGTGATATCTTTGTGTTAATGTCGGATGTTCAGGTATGAGTAGTATGTTGCTTGTACATTACTTGTAATTATCTGGTGGACAGAATGCAGCTCTACTATGTTTGTTTGTATTTTTTTTTTAAATCCATCTCTTTTCTCCATTGCCTGAAGAATCAAATTTTTACCATTATGGTTTCCCTCATAGCTTCACTACAGTCAATCTCGCTTACCTCGACGTCGGATTAGCCGAATATCACGTACATGTACCTCGGGCGCAAAACTCGAAGTTCGGTTACCTCAAAGGGAAATCTAATGTCCCGATTTTAATTAACTTATTGTTTTTCCCAGCATGTTGCTCGAATTGAAATTGCAAACATCACTCAGCATTTCCGATTAAGTGCGCGTGGACAGTGAAGACATGTCACAAATCTTTTCACACTCGATTGTAAATATTCTGAGACCAGAATGATCGTGCGCCCAAAGAAATACTCGGTACACAGCTGACAAGAAAAATCCCCAACACCTACCTACACAAGTACAGTACGGTATGCACATAGCACCCGTGCCAATGGAGTGCTTACGATAGCACTACGCTCTGCCCCAGCATCTTCTTAAATTTCTTTAACCACTGTGTTCTGATTTGCGATCGTGATAGTCATGCCGTGCGCATAGATTTCTTCACCGTCATGGCGCACCTGCTTTAAATAGGTGTTGACAGTTATATCTTTGGAATTAATCACGGTCTACTGTCCAAACATCAGTCTCTTTATAATTACGTCCCTCTGCGCCTCAGAATAGGCTACTAGATCGATGCGCATTACAAATACTGTACTTATTATTATTATCAATCTCCTGCATAGTGCTTTTCTAACTTTTTTCCTTTCACGAAGTTTGTTTCATTAATTCTCCCCCGAGAACGCAAGCACTGAATACTTTTTTTTTTTTTTTAGCAATGCGATTATGAAAATAGTGTGGTATATCAAGCCATCAAGCCACTTCTGTTAATCAGTTTAAGATTTTGCTGAAGACTTATCTTTTTAGTAGATAGTCCTTTGGAATAGTCCAGTTGTTGGTCGGTCGATGGAGGGGCACACTGATTTTGATTTTCATTATTTGTCGTAATTATACACTGTATTTATTTTTGTGTGTGTGGTATTTGTGTACTTGTATTTTGGTATTTTGGTATTATTCTGGTATAAATATTAATTTTTCCGGTAAACTGTGCGCTTAGAAACATCTGTATTAAGCGCCTTATAAATGTATTGTATTATTATTATTATTATTATATGATCTGGAAGTATAGGCCTAGCATAATAAAGAATAGATATGATGTAGCAACAGTCTATTCTGATAGATTTAGATGTTACGGAATGATACGCTGTACGATTTTCAGACAAAAAAAAGAAATCATCATTTACTTTACCCCTGTTTTGACTTGAATCTTATTTAAGTTTTCGGTAATTTAATTTTTTCCTCTTTTATCGCAATCGTACAGGCCCCCTAAGATTGTTTCTCTTTTTTTATGCGAACAATCCTCTTCGGTAAATGTTTATAATTGCAGTAATAGCGCTGTACTCAGAAGAAGCCCGAATCTGATCTTGCAATATTACTCACTACTATTTTTTGGCAACCAAGTAGCTCATCCTTTGTGTGCTGCACGTATTACTGATTGCGGCTGTCAAGACACACCACAGTCATTCACACGCAATGTACATTTCAGCACGCATGTTCTGCAACCCCGTCTTGCACTCGATTACATACTGGTATTTTCTTTTTGTTTTTATGGTGATAGGTGATTTAATTGTTCACCAGAAAATAGTGTTGAAAGAAGAACATCGATTTCCATTCAATTGAAGTCGATTCAATTCCAATTGACAAGCATGCAAACAATTGGTAGGCACTATAACAGATACCATGTTGAACATCAAGAAGCGTCGGGTAAGTTGAAGAAAATTCGACGTATGCGGACCTCGAAGTTCGCGTACGTCAAACCATTTTCTTCAGTCCCGACTAATTCGAGGTATGCGAGGTTGACTGTTTTTCATATTATGAATATTATCATGAACATCATATTGAATATTCTATCTTTGAGTCAATCATGTTGACAAACTCTTAAAAGTGCAATTCTTCACCATGTTCAAAGTGACTATTATAAGTTACCTTAAGCAGCCTTGCTATTGTATTATTGACTGAAAATTCATAAATACTCCTGTTTTTCAAATAATTGAATAGTCCAGCAATGTTACAGTTTTAATAAATAAATCAGAAATCCTTCCCAGATAGAGGTGGACTGATTGCAGAAATGTCATAATTAGGGGATGGGGGAGGGTAGAGATGGTCTGGGCAGAAATACAATGTACACTCTGTGAGATCATTGATCAGCAGAAGGAAAAGGAGGGGACCAAGCACACTACACTAGCTGGAGGAACCCCTGAAAAAAACAGGCGATGAATGAGATACTAGTTATTCCCTCTGAAAACAGTTTGTGGACAAACTCTATTATTTCCAGGAATGAGTGCAAGTGTTGCCTTGAATCCCACAAAGCTGGTTTTGTACCCGAGTCTGCCATGGGAAAATTTGTCAGTGCCTTTTGACAGATCCAGTAGAATGACATCTAGCTGCTCACCACCAATTCTTTTGGCCAAATCTACATGGCAAATATGGGCTGAGGCATGCAGGATTGCTTCATGTGGAAGCCTTTTGAGCATTATTAGGTATGACATGGTTATCTAGGTACTGAAGGATGCTTCTACAGACAATCTGCTCAAATACCTTACAAACATTTAAAGTAAGAGAGATAAGTCTGTAATTCTCTCATCTGCAATGCTCACCCTTTTTGAAGATATGAACAAGATCAGCTTTCTTCCCGTCATTACCAATGACTCTTTATGCCTAATCAACCGATGCTTTGAAGAGAATGGTGAAAATAGGTGTAAGCTTTGCCAACTGTTATCAGTAACCTTGAATACCTGAACTCTATTTGGGCCTGTTTTGTAGCCATGTGTATTTCTAATGTTGAAAGTAACATCTGTACTCCAGCTGGGAAAATCTGGATGGGATCCATTATTACTGTACGTGTATGTGGATATATGGGTTCTCTCTTTTGTCTGTAATGTTTGTCAGGTCGTCATCCTTGTGAGAAGAGATCTGGCCATTCAATGTCCACACTATTTGTCCCCATTCTTCTGGTTTAAACTTTCAGACGGGCCGTACCACTTTTGTCATTTCTCTTCCTGTTATTGAAACTCCAGAAATGTTTAGGATCTATTGAGGTCTCTTGACTTTGGATGTCACTGACATACGATGTTAGTTGTTGAAGGCTAATTTAGGCCTACATGCAGTTTGTGAAGATTTTTCCTCTCCTTGTATCTCGTAACTCTTAATTATCCCCCTTTGTGCCACATTAAGCTGTAAGGGCAATGTAATCATGGTTTGGAAAACATTCTGTTTTCAAGTCTATGTAACTTTATATAGATATCTGTTGCCCTGAACTTGTAACGAGCAAAGTTGTAGAGAAAATGCCAGGCTTTGTTTGCCTTGATGTAAATTGTACAACAAATGTATGACTTTTTTTTCTCTCTTAAATGACCAGAAGCTACAATTTGTACATTATCGTAGAGGCATGACTTTTGCACACAAAACAGTGACAGAAACTGAGAAATTATTCGCAAATCCAGTAGGGACCACCCCTGATCATCAATCGCTACATAAACTGCAAGGTATATATATGTGACAGGAATGGAATCGCAAGAAATGCTCTCATTGTACTGTGGCATTTGGCAATTTATCAACTGGTTTGGGCGGGTTTGTGTGTTTGAGCAAAATATGCGAACTTGGCACGCCGTCAACTGAGATGGGCGTGCCAACATGGCACATAGAGTGTGAAAGTTTTTGTTTGGGTAGGCTGAAGCGTGGGCTTGCCAGGCTTGTTTCTTCCTTCTTGAAACAGCTTAAATAAATTTCTAATGGAACATGCTTCTCATTTAATGAAAGTACATTGTAGTGATGTGATGATATCCCTTCACATGTCAAAGACTGAATTTTCCTTGATATTGATAGATTGCTGTACAGTTGGAAAGAGAGGCAATCTTCTTTCTTTCACATACATGTATAGATTTTCTCTTCACTGGTTTCCTTTTCTTTGTGGATGTATCAGAGTCCACCTAGATCATGATCCCCTAGTCTTGGTAGCAGGCTACACCTGTTAGTTAACAAGTACATTGTATTGGGTGACTTGTGATAACAAATCAGTGGTATCCCCTCCACCCCCCCCCCCCCCCCCCAACCACCACCAGTACCCAGGAAAAGTAACTGTCTGGTATAAGTCTTTTCAATGGAGCCAATTAATCTGAACATGGAGTGGCCTTGTAAACACTTATTAATGTGCTATCATAATCATATGTTTTGAAAAAAAAATTGCATTCACATTTTGCATGGCATAGACCTTATCAGTACTGACTGTTGACTCGTGCATCAAACCTATAAATAAGTAGGCATTTGAAATAACAATACTTCACACACGCTGAAGAGAGGTTAGCCTATGGCTTTAGCATTTCTCTCATAGCTGCGAATTGATGTTGAATATTGCAAGGTGCAGGTACATTGTAGATCTTGTGAAACAAGTTATGGCCAGGTTATTTTCATACTTAACTTTGTATTCTGCAACCACACCTCAGCCGGTTGCGCAATATGTGTGTAAGACGTGTAATTATATGTACAAAAAGTGTGAGTTTTTTCAGTGACAAAATTACTTAATTGCAGCACACTGTAGATTTGCATGTTTGTTTTGTCATAGAATAATGAAACTTTTATCCAGTCATATCTAATCCTTCATTGCAACTAGTAGCCATCATTCTAATTTTGAAAAAAAAACTTGGGATTGTTAACATGAAGACTGAACTGCTACAGTGCAGAACTGTCAGAACATTTTCAGTGACTATAAGTTTGTATACTCTTTGGTAATTGTTTTGTGTGTGACTCATCTCACGTATGATTTCCAAAAAACTAGTACAAGTTGTACACTGTGCATACTTAGGGTGGTATTCTGAAAATCTTCCTAAGTTTCTTCCTAAGTTTCTTCGTAAGTCAGAAACTTAGGAAGTGCCTAGGAAAGACAGAATTGGTACACTGTATTCTGAAATTTCTTCCTAGGAACTTCTTAATGCAAATTAGGCCCTCCTTATCCCCGCCCACGTCCTTTCTTAAGCCTATACAAAATGCAGTGTCATATTAAAAAGGTACCAACCAATGACAATCGCATATTACTATGACGTAGGGTCAAATACACGTGTGCGCGGCATGTCCCCTTTCTCACGCTCATTCCGCGCATCAAAGTACATGTTGCACGCAGTGAATGACAAGCGCGCCTATCACAATGTTTTGCAGCTTGCTATTCTTAACCCGTTCCATACTTAATTCTGAAATCCCCATAGACTTTATACACAGGCTACCAGGTTCCCATATGGAACGGGTTAACAACGCACTTAGGACAGAGGTGGAGCTTTCCTAAATGCAATGTATCTTTCTAAAATTCTTTCCTAAGTGCATTCAAGAATACATACCAACTTCTTCCTAACTCAGAAATTTGCATCTCCCGCCCCCTTCCTAAGTTTTTTCCTAAGTTTAGGAAAAAAAATTTAGGAAGAAAATTAGGATGATTTTCAGAATACCACTTAGGGAAAAATCCTGACTTAGGAAGAAATTTCTTCCTAGGAAGGATTTCAGAATACCACCCTTAGTACCCAGGTGGTAGAGGAAAACTCATTGTATGGAGGTTAGAACCATAACACTTCCTGTGACTTATTTGCTGATAGCAGTACAAACAACTCATGCATAGCATTGTATGTGATGTAGTGGCCTACACATGTATGCTGCTACAAATTGTACACTAATGTGTATAGCATCATCTTACATCATTGCTCAATAACAGCTTCCATGCAGTACTGGTATTTTTTGCAAGTTGTACAAACTGAGCTGCTGATTACCTGCAGGAAAGAAGTGATGGTTAAATTCATTTCATCAGGTTCAACAAGCAACTTTTTCTTGAATATTAGGGGCATGAGATTTGACTACGTACAGCTTTCAGTGTACGGCCAGGAGATGGCAAAACAACATACAATTGTAATCTTACTCCAAACCAAATCTTGAAATCAGACCGCACCCTGTTACTGAGATAAGAAGCCCCTCTACCATTGGAAAATATCGAATAGAATTTTGTAGGCATAACAACATAAACGGTGTATTTGCTGGCCCCTTCTCAACACTTGTCCATTATGAATTTGGCAAAACAGTGTACAGTACTTGCAATAAGTTGTTTTGCCATATACATGTTTATGCAGCTGTAAAAGGCTGTAGGCTGAACACAGCCAACAGAACCATGAGTGGATTGACGTTGTGGGACATGACACAACGGATGCTGTTTTGCTGTAGCAACAGCTTGGCTATAGGTTAATGCAGTAAAACAACATGTTTTGTTTACAGTAGACTCCCGTTATAACGAAGCCCTCTGGACCGGCGGCTTTATTTCGTTATATCGAAATTTCGTTATAACCGGACAAATAAACAATAAAGATAAATAGAGTAGATAATCTGGCGGCCTGAATTTTTACTTTGTTGTAACCGGAATTTCGTTACATTGTAACCGTTTTTGTTATAACGGGAGTGCACTGTAATGCAAATTTTTCCAAAAATAAGGGACCTTGTGTAATGAGTTTGATATTCAACAGTATTATTCATACTGTTGGTCCTTCTGAGGTAAAATATGAAAATGGATGAAACAAAAACACAAAAAGCTGTATGTTTGCAAAACTGTAAACTTGACTGTAGACGAGGTTGCAAATACATAACCTCATACGCTGTTTTGCCATCTCATGGCCATGGAAAATTGTATAATACAGTACTGTACTGAAGATTTATCAATGCAGGGCATGACAGGACATAATGCAAATACATGTGTAACTCTCTGATATCTAAACCTCTTTCGTGGAGAAAAGAATTAAAAGTATATTTGTCAAAGGGTATTTGCCTATCGAGTCCTTTAGTGACACCCGACTTTTAATGAGTTACAATTACGTTTGTACATCACACATCCTGTTCTAGAAACCCAGGGCAGTGAAAGGACAAATACCCTCCCACCTTGTCATAGGATTAAATTGTAAATATACAGTCAAACTCACCTGTATATTGACCTTGCATAGATCTATTGTTAAAGTAAAAATTCATGTAAGTCAAAGGATTTATTCAGTTCCTTTGGATTCGTCCTAGGTGAGTTTGACTGTATATCAAACCACATGGCTTTCACTTATATTCCTTTTTCTTCAATGATCTTGGCTTGACATTTTGTCCCACATGCACCTTATCTAGAGCGTAGGCTAGTATTATCTACTACAGCTGTATATTATTTCTTTCCACGTGTTACCATAGGCTAATCTGAGAATCAGTGAGTGTCATGACCTTTCATCATTAACATTTCATCTATTAAAATAATTGTTTATTTAGTTTTATTCTTTCTACAAAATATTACCATTCACCGTATGTAGCTGAAATTACAACTGGAAACAGACATTAATTTGCAGCCAAAGTTCAATGACCTCTGGCATTTGAGGATTTGTGCCCAAAGTCCTGTCCATCATCACCCTATGGCCCATGTAATGTGGTACTGTGCCAAATATCACAAAGACCGGAAGACACCAGTTACAGGATCTGGTGTCACTCACACACATTAACTGTACATTATATCCCTGTCACCGTTTGGGTAGGGCACAATGATGTGGACTGAAATAATAATAATTTTTTTAAAAGGGTCACTTCTTAGTTTAGGAAAGCTTTCAAATTTTACAAATGGAAAAGTTTCTGTTGTTGCATGCCTTATTGCCAAGTGATGAAAATGTCTTAGATACAAAAGTCCTATTCATAGATGGTGGCCAGGAAAGATTTACAGAAAAAGGAATTTAAAAGCCTTGCATTTAATGATGCAGGTAGTTATGATATGAAATAACAATGACTCACTTTACCAACTTGAGTCAGATATTTAAATGCTTTTATTTTATTGGCATCTTGAAATACACTGTATAACATGCAATAATAAATGAACAAATTAGATACAGTTGTTATATCAACCACTAAACAAATAAACAAAACACCCACAAGTATCAGCATTCAGAACTGATGATTTAATAATGACTGATTGTAAAACTGCCCTCCTCTGCCATTTGATCTTCTTTTCAACTTACTGATGATACAATGTAACAGCAATACTGAACAGGTGAAAAATATGCACATTAAGTACAATGTAAAGCAGTTTGTGATAAAGACTGTAACAGTTACTCTAAATCAGAGAAAATCTACACCGAACTAATATTTATAGTATAGCTTGGATCACGTTACGGCTACACTGTAAATTGTTTTGAGGGATACTGTACTTCCAAATTCAGATGTGTACTTGTATACAGTATTACAGAGACTCCAACCCCAAGCACCTTCTGATCTGGAGATTCTCCCGCCTGAAACCCCTAGCAAATGGGAGACTTCACGAACTTGATGTGCGCGAAGTTCCTTGCGGCCGCGTTTCAGAGCCCGCTTATGGGCCCTGGGAGCTCTAGAGTTCTAGATGCTCTCTCGTGCTTTCTAAGGCTTATTTTTCAACAAACGATGGCAAAAAGTTAGGAATCCTTTCCAACGGGAGACACAGGGCATGGGCGGGAGAAATTAAATCTGAAGCGGGAGAACGGGAGATTTTGCAAAAATGGGTTTTCGGCGGGAGATCTCCCGTTGAAAGCGGGAGAGTTGGAGTCTCTGGTATTAGTGGTCATGTAGGGACATGTGTGAAATATATGCCTGTTTTAATTTCTCAACAGCGTAAGGTAACAATTTAATACAACTTACCACTTAAATCACAGGGATACCCCCCCCCCCCCCACACACACACACACACACAAAACAAATATTGCATCTATAATTCACATACATGTGTCTGTGTCTTTACTTGTGTTTGTAAATGTGTCTATAGGCAAACACAAGGACATTTACAAAGTACCGGTAAAGGTGGAAAATCACATACATTTGTGAACACGTAATTGATGCAGTACAGTGTACATTCATGAATGACATCTTCCTATGTCAGATTATGTGAGCCCCGGCCCTCCCTCCACCTTGCTGTTGAGATGCAGAGAGACATCTTAACAGATTTGAAAAAGTGATCCATACCTTTTTTAAAAAAACACGTGGCTCGATCAGGCCTCATTTCACAAAACAAGAAAAACCATCAGCTTCCTGATTGGCTCTGCTATGGGAAACTGCTATTCTAGCAAGTTGCTATCCTAACATCCTTTATGAAATAGTGCCAAGGACTTAAAAAGCCATCTCTCAAAAGCTGCTTTTCCATGTATAGGATATATTAGTTTGTTTATTGAATGCTGAATGACAGACACGATTGCAATTATGATTCAAATAATTGTTTCTCACACCAACAAGGAAGGCTTCACAGATTCTGCGGTTTTGAATTTCAGAGCGAGGAGGGGTTTGGCTTCTTTCCAATTAGTTCCCATCAATAACTCCTGAGCTGTCTTTCCGCAGGAGTGATTTGGAAGGTCACCGTAATCTCAGCCCCAAAAACACGATTGGGGTCAATTATGTTCACATGGTTGTGATTGAAAAACACCTCCGGACCATCATGAAACACGATTAGAATCAGGTTTCAAATCACCCTCCGCGATTCCAGTTTGCATTCACACAGCAAGAATGCTTAATTTTAAGCACAATTCTAGTGTTGCTTCACTACTACAGTGGACTTTCATTATAACAAAGTCCTCAGGACTGGCAGTTTTCTTTTGTTATATTGAAATTTTGTTATAACCGAACTAATAAACAATAAAAATACATAGAGTGGATAATTGATGTTGTGCCCTGAATTTTTACTTCGTTGCAACCAGAATTTCATTATACAATTGTAACTGTGTTTGTTATAATGGGAGTGCACTGCATCGTGTTTCAAAATTATAAGCAATCTTGGTAGGTGCAGTGAAGCTAGGTTAGTCTGTACTGTCAAGACAAATCAATGAGCATACAGAAAACCTTGCATACATGTATTTCCACAAATATATTGATTTGCTGATGAATGAAAAATTGTTTTACTTCCCTGAATTCCTCAATGTAAGTTAACATTTTCAATGCAGCATATATTGTATGTCGTCAGTTCTTGGTCCTAACTTTGCAAAGCCCGTATTAATTGCCTCATTTACGTTGAGCGGTATTTTCAGTTTTATTAAAACAAAATAACACACACCAAAAATTCTCAACCATAAGCAATGTTTTATGTAGGCCTACTACATGTATTATAACCCAAAGTTAACAAGTTGTACACGGTGAAGGTACACATTGTACATACAACATGCATACATTACATGTATATGCAATGCCATGTGATTGTGTGAAATGCATTCCCTGGCACAGATTGTGTTATCTTGTGTGCATGTGTGTGTGTGTGTGTGTGTGTGTGTGTGTGTGTGTGTGTGTGTCTCGGGCTGCTCAACATGCACTTTGGGGTCAGCTGCTACCTTAGATTATAACTGTACAGTAGGCCTACAGTATAACTTTTTCCTTGCTTTTCCTGCTAGGCTAAAAAAAAAAAATAATAAAGACACACAATGTCAAAAATGTTTGTTAAGTGACATAATGATAATTAATGTATAAAGAGAAAAATGAAAGCACTGGACCCTTTGAGTTCACTCCATCTATACTGAATGAGCACTGCTTATGATGACGTCTTACACGGAATCACTAGATTATGGTAACTAATTTATGAAAACAACGCTCAGTTGACATTCAACCTGCAAAACAATCTTGCAAATTTAATACTCTCACTCGGTCAAGTAAGATTTATTTCATGAGTTCATCATTTTGCTAGAGACCATATACTGATCTAAACAAGAAAATGTAACATTATTTGCACACTTATAGTTCTCTGCTGATATTCATCAGCTTGAAAATCATCCATTTCTCAAGTTGACTTTAATAGAGTAAAAACAAATGACAAGTTGCAGTTTCTTGAAACTAAAGAGAAAAAAAAGTGATGTACATTTGAAGTTTTGTTTGTTATCTAGAACAAAAACATTGGTAATTACTTCATAAATCTTGTATTTCCTGGCACAAACAAAAAAAAAATCTTGGCGTGGGCATGATTTCGCTTTTTTTTTTTACATACTGTATCTTCAGTTAGAAAAATGTACTACATGTATTCACATCAAACGGATGCAAAGTAATTTATCATTGAGCAATAGTAACTTTGGTAACTGAAGGGGGTTCCAGAAGATAAAATGATGACAAAGTAAAAAAAAGATTTGATAACACATTTAGACAAGGAAGATACCAAGACAGTTTATAGATGAGGACAACATTGTTATCTCACTTGTAGAGCTGACAATGATTTATTTCACTCTTTATCAAATACGTGACAAACTTCAACATTCTCTGGCTTCCTCCCCCCCCCCCCCCCCCCCCCAATTACTTAAGCAACCATTACTGTTGTGTTCAATGCCACTGTCCTTTTCTTTCTTTTATATACACTCAAAAATAAAACTTGAGTTTTCCTTTAAAATGTCCACACTGCAAAATAACAGGGTTTCACAGTATGGTCTTTTGAAAGATAAAAAGGAAAAATACACAAATGCAGAAAAGCTTGCAAAGTTCAGTAAAAAAAACAACAACCAAACAACAACAACAATAATAATAATGATGATAATAATAATAATAATAATAATAATAATAATAATAATAATAATAATAATAATAAATACACCCGCAATAAAAAAAAGCAACAGATCCGTCAATTTTTCTTCAATCTAATCTCTCTTCTGCTTCATTATTTTTTTTTTTCGTTGTCAGCATAGTTTGTCCCCAGCTTCCAGCTGAGCTACGAACTGTCAAAATTATATAGATTTATGCTTCCAATCATAACTTTGCATGTAACAAATGCTTTTGGCAGTAGCCTATACATGCCAAATGCCATTTAGTGGTTTCACACAAACAGTGGTTTACAGTACATCGTACAAGGAAACCCATAATACATTGTAAGCTTGCTTTACACAATGAGGTACATGTACCGCTTTTCACTCTGGAGGTGAATTCGTTGGCCCCAATTTTCAATTGTATTTAGCTGGTATTGTGTTTAGTACATGTGTACATTTACATGGTGCCTGTTCTAAAGAGGTAAAATAGGTGGTCCTAGCAACCTCATTATAACAGGGTTTCCCTGTAGCAAGAAATGTGTCATGCCAAACATAGGAATATCAACTGGACATCATGGAACATGTGACCTACAGAGAAGATATCAGTTAACTGGGGGAGATATCTGCCATGAGATGGTAAACCAACTGGAGTCTTGTTTGTTTGTTTGTTATGGTCTTATGCACCTATTTGAACTTGCTTGAATAAAATTCAACTCCTATCAAAAAATTGGTGTCATGAAACATTTCATTAACTGAGAACCAGCAACCTACCCCAAAAGATTCCTTGCTTACATGATGGCATTACAATGTATCTGATGATACAACAGTCCTTTTACACAAATCAGGTGAATGTGTAGGCAAAATAGCATGAACAGGGATTAATTATTTTGCCGACCAAGAGCGTGTTTACAAGGTAGTACAAATCATGGCATAAGAAATGTTTTTTTGTTCCCATTTTTGCACACATTCTGCCTTCCTTCATTGTGGGACTAGGTGTATGCATTGGCCTTCTTGGACAGCAGTTTAGAATGTAAGAGGGGTATATGTAAGGACTCTGATATGCAAGAGTGCATGTAGCAGGGCAGCACGAACTGAGGCAGCAAAATCTGTTTCAACCAAAACGGCTTCCCTACCACCTACATGCTTTTAGAAGTAAAAGGGTACTATTGAAAAAGAAATTGGTCTATTCTTTTTGTTTGTTTTCAAGTGATGGCAGCACTTAGGAAGTAGACAAAGCATCACTACAATAAATCACACGAGACAATGGGCATTTTAAAGAAAATAATTACAGTGATCGTGGAAAATTTTAAACCTAATATTCTCAGTAGCATGCTACAATGAGAGAAAGTGCCATTTGACGGCCAATATGTCGCTGTATTCAAACATGTCTGTGTTGTGGCAAAGCTAGAGGCTATTACTAGTGTTGTCATTCCCCTTTACACCACATGACAGGCTGGTTTCGGAGAATAAAGCATAACCTGTACGCTGAAATGACATTTGGAAAACATAAGTTATACAATCACTTGACAATATGGTTCGTCATTGTGTTATGTCCACACTCACTATCTACAGCAAATGTGACTGGCAGACACTGTTTGGGTGTGAGGAATAAGGCTTTAAATAAGTGCAGTAAAATGACACACTGTTAGTTGATACCTTTTGACAATTAAACAACGGGATCCTCCATTCCACGTACTCAACACTGTCTTCAATAATAAGTTACACATTCTTACTATCACATGGAAACAAATGATAAATACTGATACTCCACACAGCTTACCCGTGCAACCAAAGTATGGTTAGAATGAAAATCATGCCACATGTAAACACAAGGCTGGCAATTAAAGATAATATAAAGTTTTGGTACCTCAAAAGTTTCCCTGAATTTCCTTGTCTTAGTTTGTGTTTCAGGTTAAAGTACCTTTCATATAACTAACACTGTGAGACTTACCCGCCCCAAAGTGCTCTCATGTCTTAGTAATCATGCAATCAACTGCGACCAGCAGCCCCATACGCATAGCGTACGGTAATAATGGGGCTGCGCATTGTAGCCTTCAGGATCACGACAGACGTAGTATCGCGGGTAAATATCAACTTAAAATCCAAAAATTTCTTCGATTTGAAGACTCACCAGTTAAGTTGAAGTATTGAAAACAGGCTTCGGGCAACGTTTGGTTCTGCCAATAGTCCCTTTCTGTTTGAATTGATGACTGAATGTGACTCGGTCGAGAGGACCTTGGGAGAGCTACACTGAATTGACGGTCAGCGCAAATTTCAAATCCATGAACGGATAAGATGTCTGTGTGCGCATGCGCTGGCCGTCGATTCAGTGTAGCTCTCCCAAGGTCCTCTCGACCAAGTCACATTCAGTCATCAATTCGAACAGAAAGGGACTGTTGGCAGAATCAACGTTGCCCGAAGTCTGTTTTCAATACAGTCAACCTCGCGTAAGTCGACATAATCGGGACTGAGCAAAACACGTCGACTTACGCGAATGTCGACTTACGCGTAAGTCGACATTTTGTCGACTTATAAATGAAAACTAATTTCCCCTGTACAGAGTATAGATTTGGATCACGATGGGGATCGCTACCCAAATCTTATTAATTTTGCCGCCAAAACATGCCTACTAACATCAGCAGCAATAATGTTTTAGTTCATGCATAAATCTCGCGCGGGTTAGTAACGACAACGCACAATTTCCAAATCTCTAGAGAGATTTTGAGAGAGCGGGATCGGAAACCTAGGCCCGTTTCTAGACACTACTTTTTAAACTTGATTTGAAATATGAAACGCAAATTCCCCAAAATTGCATTAAACTTTGCGATTTAAATTCAAGTGCGTTGCTGCGAAGATATGCGTGTGATTTCGCATGATTCTGTCGAGATAATTTTTCAGTGCCGACTGAGTTGAAATATGTGTGATTTTCCTTCCCTAAGTCGCCATATTTGTTCTGTTTAAAATTGGTATTGCCATACTCTGAAAATGAATTGTTCTCGCGCTCCGATTCGTAACATTACCGCTCTGTACGGCGCGGGCCCGTCTGAAATAAAAAGAAGAAGAAAAGTTTGTTTGAAAACGACATCTTTCGGACTACTACATGTATAACCTTCGTAAAAACAAACTTCTTTCCATTGTCGGACTAATTTATCTTTGGACTGAGATTTAAACCTTCGACATAGCGAACTTTAACAATAATTCGTTGTCATTTTTTCATTGACATTTTGTGAAGCAGCATGTGTTTCGGCAGACGTGTGAATGTTGCGATGTCTTTCCCCTGCAAGTGCAGACTAAGTTCGGTCACGGCGAAAGTTCCTTTACGAAATAAAAAATAATGCGAGCCTTTCCAACCATAGCTCACTTCCGTAAATTTTTATGCGTTTAAACGCAGTTTCTAGTTTCGGACAAAACCCGCAAGTCTTTTCTGCAACGCTTTTGCTTTTTGAATACAGCGTTGCTTGTGATTTGACGGACTTGCATTTGACTTTTAGAGTTGCGTTTAAACACAATTGAGTTTAAATTTCATACGATTTTCTAGTTTCGTATGATTATCAAACGCAAGTCTTTTCAGCGTTCCGTGTGATTTGATGGACTTGCATTTGATTTTCAGAATTGCGGTTAATTTTTAATTTTGCTTACGAAATAAAAAATAGTGCAAATCTTTTAAATAACACACTTCCGGAGATGTTTAGAGATGCGTTTAAACGCAGTTTCTTATAGTTTCGTACAAAAACCGCAAGTCTTTTCTGCGACGCTCTTGCGTTTAAATACAGGGTTATGTGTGATTTGATGGACTTGCATTTGATTTTTAGAGTTGCGTTTAAACGCAATTGAGTTTTAAAAAGTTCCCTACAATTTTCTAGTTTCGTATGATTATCAAACGCAAGTCTTTTCAGCGTTCCGTGTGATTTGATGGACTTGCATTTGATTTTCAGAGTTGCATTTAATTTCTAATTTTGCTTACGAAATAAAACAAGTAATGCAAGTCTTTTCAACAATAACGCACTTCCGTAGATATATAGAGATGTTTTTAAACACAGTTTCTAGTTTTGTACAAAACCGCAAGTCTTCTCTGCAACGCTCTTGCGATTAAATACATCGTTGTGTGTGATTTTATGAACTTGCATTTGATTTCTAGAGTTGCGTCTAAACGCAATTGAGTTTCAGGTTCGTACAATTATTTTCTAGTTTCATATGATTATCAGACGCAAGTCTTTTCAGCAACGCACTTGCGTTTAAATGCAAAAGTTGCGTGTGATTTGATACACCTGCATTTGATTTTTTTTAGTTGCATTATTACTAGTTGCATTGTAATAAATTTTCTAGGAAGGGCCCAGGTTTTAATACCGCTTCGGAATAATTAACGTCAGAATATTCGGATTTACAAAAAAAATTCATGTTCGGATAATGAATACCTACTGGGACATAGTTAAGTGTACAAAATTTTTGCGTTTTGAGAAAAACGAGAGGGAGAAAAGGGGTAAAGTGAACTGCCTTGGGTACTACATGTAATACTCCAGGTGTAAATGTGTATGCCCTTTCTATTCTGGCATACAAGACAATGGACGCATGGCGCGAACGCTACCGCGAAGTACACTCGCGAATTACCGAGTAGAAATGCAGCGAATCGGAGCGGGAAAACAATTCTTTTTCAGAGAATGGCGATAAGATTTTGAGCGAAAAATTATGTCGACTTAGACGAGGGAATTAACACGTATTTCAACTCAGTTGGCACTGAAAAATCAGGTCGACTTACGCGAGTTGTCGACTTAGAAATGTCGACTAAGACGAGGAAATTTTCAAGGAATAACAAAGGCAAAAATCGGGACTTTTTTATTGTGTCGACTTAAGCGAGTTGTCGACTTATGCGATGTCGACTTAGGCGAGGTCTACTGTACTTCAACTTAACTGGTGAGTCTTCAAATTGAAAAAAAAAAATTGGATTTTAAGTTGATATTTACCCACGATACTACGTCTGTCGTGATCCTGAATGCTACAATGCCCAGCCCCATTACGCTATGCATATGGGGCTGCTGGTTGCAGTTATCATGCATGCAGGAATGGTTTCGTACAATACGTGTACTGTATATTGATTCTCGCAGTACCGCGACGGCTCTGGTATGAAACCATTATTGCATGATTACTAAGACATGAGAGCACTTTGGGGCGAGTAAGTCTCACGGTGTTAGTTATTTGAAAGGTACTTTAACCAGAAACACAAACTAAGACAAGGAAATTCAGGGGAACTTTTGAGGTACCAAAACTTTATATTATCTTTAACTTCTCTGTGCTTGCTGTGCACACGCAAAACATAGCTGTGAATCCAACGAATCAACAGTAATTTGACAGACTGACTTTTGATGGTTGTCACAAAAGCCCTCACAAATATAACAACTCGTGAAGAAGATCAAAAATTCTAGCCATATATGTGATAAGGTTAAAAAGTTCAGCAATCACAAGAAACCTATTCTGATGGCAGGAAGAAGTTCTCTGTCCAAAGGTAATAGGGGGATACACCAGTGTCCAATGGTAATAGGGAGATACACCAGTGTCCAAAGGTAATAGGGAGATACAGTACACCAGTGTCCAAAGGTAATAGGGAGATACACCAGTGTCCAAAGGTAATAGGGAGATACACCAGTGTCCAAAGGTAATAGGGAAATACACCAGTGTCCAAAGGTAATAGCGGGATACACCAGTGTCCAAAGGTAATAGGGATATACACCAGTGTCCAAAGGTAATAGGGAAATACACCAGTGTCCAAAGGTAATAGGGAGATACACCAGTGTCCAAAGGTAATAGGGAAATACACCAGTGGTGGTAGAGAAGACAAGGAGGGAATGTGTAGGGATTCTTGACTACATGAAGTCACTCATTTGATTTTTGTGCTTACAATGCAAGGATATGCTATGTATTTTTTCATTTACACACACTGTACAAAATTCTTCTTAAATATGTAAATCCAGAATAACTGGGCATGCATCATAATCTCTTTAGTGTTCGTTTCTTGTCTTTTTTCTTCTTCTCTGTGAGAGCAACCTTCTTTTCTCCTGCATGCTTTTTAGCTGCCGGTCCATGTGAGTTAGCCCCTGATGTAGAAGGGTTGCAGTCTTCATTTTCCCGTGACTCTTTGGATGCTCGGTGGGGTTGTGCATGAATCTCTGTCATCATCTTAGCTCGGGCAAAGTAAGTGTCATACTGCTCCAGGAGGAGTTTGCCTGCTTCTTCATTCAGTGCTGACTCAGGATTTGGATAGATTAGCAGGCATTTGATGGTCTGCAAAGGAGAGAATTAAGAATATACCCATTACAATCTACTGTAATGTACAAACATATGGTGTATTACTACAGTGCACTCCCGTTACAACGAACACGGTTTTATAAAATGGGTTCAAGAATGTAGCCAATTGGAAGCGCTGAAATGAGTCACGTGTGCGTGCATTAATGTCTCACTAACATGCACGGCCTGAGGTCACAATGTTTACACTAGCAGTGCGCACTCAATCAGTTGTTAAAAGTGCGTCGCGCGCTACTATACGCGCTGTCAATCCTGTAAACAACTTCTCGACCTAGTTCGGGCTGCCAGCCGGCCTTTCTTGTGTGCATAACATGTGGCGTACGTATACTCTTATACGTACAGTACTTATATTGTATATGTGCGGGATTTCCGATTGCGACGTGCGTAAATGTTTGGGACAAACATCTTCGGACATCTTGACTCTTGAGCGAGTGCTACATGTAGCCGACTGGTATTGACCCACAAAGGTACGTGAAAAATGCTGTTAGTTTTCGACCCATTTTATAAAACAAATGATGCACAGGATTATTTCGTGGCGTTAGTGAAGGTGCGGCGCCTCGTGCATGTTGCACCATTGTCAATACTCTCGAGTGCGCCGCACCTTCACTAACACACTCTATCCTGTGCATCATTTGTATAATAACAAAATTTCGTTATAACAAAGTAAAACTTCTGGTCCCAAAATTATTGCTCTTAACCCTAAAAAGACTGGGCTATTTTGATCGTATCGGGGCACTTACCCCCTGGGCAACTACCCTCCGGATAACTACCACCCGGATAATTACCCCCCAGGTCTATTCCCCCTTAGGGCAACTACCCCCCGGACAACTACCCTCCCAGGGCAATCACCCTCCAGGGCCATTACCCCCTAGGAAAACTACCACCCGGTCATCTACCCTCCTAGGGCAACTACCCCCAAGGGCAATTACCCCTAGGACATCTACCCCCCGGATAACTACCCCCTGGGTAACTACCCCCTGGATGACTACCCCCCGGATAACTACCCCCCAGATAACTACCACCCGGATAACTACCCCCTGGATAACTACCCCCCGGATAACTACCCCCTGGATAACTACCCCCCGGAGAACTACCCCCTGGGTAACTACCCCCCGGATAACTACCCCCCGGATAACTACCCCCCGGATAACTACCCCCAGGATAACTACCACCCGGATAATTACTCCCCGGATAACTACCCCCAGGATAACTACCACCCGGATTACTACCCCCCCCCCCCCCCCATTTACAATACCCCGAACCCCCCCCCCCCCCGCCCCCTCCTGATACTTACCTACTGGACAACCCTCCCTCCCCGCCCCCCGAAAGTTACCACCCGTCGTATATTTTCCATAAGTTCATAACACCATATCAGAAGATGCACCTTTCTCTTACACTGTCATCACTCTTTTGGCTTGTCATTTATTTTCTACCGTTATAACACATGATAGACGATAAACATAAGAAAAGGAGAGTTGATTTCACTGCAATTCATATTCCCTTAACATTAGCGAGGGACTCTTCGATATAAAGCCATAATTTCTGATAGGATCCGGGCACGGTTTTATGAAAGTTATCAGTCCTGACAAGCTGTCAGTTCCACACAATTACCAATCGTTGTAGGTCGATCAAAGCAGGTCCATGGTAACAAGTCAGTGACTCGAGCTTATCAATCAAGCAGAACCCATGGTTTTATTGAAATTATTAGATACTAACATGATGTCATAACTGGCAACTTTTATCAAAAGATGCCCTAATCTGTCATGAGAGTAAAATTACAGCTTGTTTTACATACAAGTAGACTTGTGCTAGTTTTCAAATTAAATGTTCTCGACACTTTAAGAGGAAATCCAGTTCAAATATAAGTTAGTCTCATTAGAAAGAGTAAAATATTACGAGTTTAACGGTGGTTTTTTTTTTTTTTTTTAACAAAACACCCCCTAGTTGTTAACGAAGTCTTTTGTCCTGCACCCTCTTTTTGAATAGATCTAGGGAGAGTTGTAGTTGACAGAATCCTTTTTACATTATAGGGCTGCTCTGTTTTATCCCGGCCATTTCAAGAGTATTTTTTTTTCTCAAAAAATTGAATCCTTCTTGGAATAACATGCTCTTTAATATTTCGTAAGGGGTTTCTAATTATCTCACCCAAAAGATGTTTAAAACCTGAAGTTAGGTCTCGACCAAAACCAGACGATATGAAAAAATGTTGGGTTTTTTTTTTTTTCAATTCAAATAGCTAATGTGTTCGAAAATAACAATGAGAGACGTAATTTTCTGGGGGAGAGTTATTGTAAGAGGGGTGATTGTTTGGAGCCTAATTTTAATAAGGAGTAATTGTCAAGGGAGGTAATGTTCTGCAGTGATCATACCAAGGAGGTGACAATCTCTTCCCACATCATTGATATACTAGTTGTTAATATGCCCAATAATGCAGTAGGGCAATTCTGAAATGAGCGTTAACGGTATAACAGTAAAATAGTTACAAAATTGATGAAACAATGCAAAGAAAGCAAATTAAGACAGAGACGAAGTACACAAATAAAGATACAGTGCACTCCCGTTACAACGAACACGGTTATAACGAAATTTCGTTATAACGAAGCAAAACTTCTGGTCCCAAAATTATCGCCATTAAAGTCTATGGTACAAAATTCGCTTATAACGAAGACGGTTATAACAAAATTTTCGTTATCACGAAGTCTTTTCTGAGCGCCACTGACAAAGAAAAACAAAAGAAATGCGCTCCATTATAACGAAATGCGGATCGCATTCAAAAATGCGTAGCGGAACAAGCATTATTAAAGCGTCTCTGCATGAGCGAACGCATCATTAAATGTTCACTCCGTGTATCACGCACAGTTTCCGAGGGGAACTTGCGTTGTTGTAATAAAATAATTTGAATTCGGATAAGGTTTGTTTCATTGTTCCGAAGTCCTTTAATACAAAACACACAGATTCTGATACAACTAAATGTCCGTTAGTTCGGAAATGAAAGAGGGTTTGTTATTAAGCACATTTTGGCGTTATTCCAAAGGTTCGTTAATTCGATAATAAAATATGGTCCTTATTCTTATTCTTATACGGTTCGTTAGTCCGAAAATGATAGGAATTCAAAACGTTCGTTAATCGGAACATTACAAAAAGTATCGTTAATCCATGGTGGAAAAAGGAGAGTACACTAACAAAACTTAAGAATTGCAATCTTTATAATCGTCTTAAGATAAATAAATCTTCGAAATAACTAACCTTTCTCATCTTTTTTTTCATTAACAAAATTTCTTCGGAATAACGAACCTTATTTCATTTTCGGATGAAAAAGCCTTCGGAACAACGGACTTTCTGACTAGTGAACCTTTTTCTTTCTTTTTTTTGATTTATAAACCTTCAGAATGACGAACCTCATTTCATTTTCAGATCAACGAACCTTCGGAAAATGAACAATATATTATTTTGATCTAGATTATGAACTTTCGGAATGATGATTCTGCGGAAATGCGAACCTTCACATAAACAAACCATCGTAATCCCGGGAATGGCGAAACTTCGGAATTAGGAGTCTTCGGAGTAACGTACTTTAGTAAGAAAAGAACCTTTGAAATAGCGAACTGTAACCAAATCCTACACCGTCATTTTCTACACATGTGTGACAACACAAACAACTTTATGCTCTTTTTAAAATGTAATATTTAAACGAAATTAAAAAGGTGTTCTCCCATTTCACATAGCTTTCCAGCGTATGATGAGGATTCAACAAACAATTTTTTTTTATGCGTGGTTTCCTTCTTTTCGTTATACATTGCATATTATATTTGTTCGGTTACAACGAAATTTCGTTAAAACGAAAAAAAAAAACTGCCGGTCCTGAGCATTTCGTTTTAACGGGAGTGCACTGCACATGAACACACACGAGATAAATCCCTTGTAATGAGAGAAAGAGGAAAGGTGAGTTATGAATGACAGGAATAGACTACCTTCACAGTGGACAGAGAAAAGCGAGAGGGAAGAGGAAGATGATGGGTCAAAACCAGGGCACGTGAGGCATGAGATATAAGCTCCTCAAAATAAAGAAGTGTTACATGGAGTTGTGGTAAACGATAGACAATTGTGGTTAAAAAATATTGCAAAAAGTTTAACTCATTCTGAAGTGTAACATTTCTTCAAAATGTCTTTAGTTCAATGGTAAAGGCATTCAAACTTAAAACTTCTTTTATACTATACACCATTCAGTGTTTACCTTCTTATTTCATGAATATTTTCCAACTCAATAAACAAATCCACTCCTACCCTACAAGAAATGCCTCCAATATTCATCTTATAAATCCCAGAACTTGTTTAGCTAAAAAATCAATTCGGCACACTGGCCCAGACGTA
This sequence comes from Diadema antillarum, assembly GCF_040938485.1. Lineage (NCBI taxonomy): Eukaryota > Metazoa > Echinodermata > Echinoidea > Diadematoida > Diadematidae > Diadema > Diadema antillarum. The sequence goes on along the minus strand of NW_027272016.1, from coordinate 432,896 downwards.
TGGAATTCTTTACCATCTCAGTCCCGTGCAATTCGCACGATTGGTTCCTTCAAAAGATTTGTTAAACATATGCTTGTTGCTAAATATCAGTGACTTAATTAACATATCCAGAACATGAATTTCTTTTGTTACTTGAAGCATCTTCATTCTATGTTGTACTCTGCCTTCTGTTGTAGGCATGCCATGGAATGTTTCTCTATTTTTATATACAGATGTAACTGGTCCGTATGTTGCTACACCCAGCCGTTACCTGGCAACAGGGTGTATGCACCTGCAATAGTGTTGTATTTGCACAGTGTGTTATTGTACAGCGAACGAGGAGTCTTTCTATTTCTCTCTGTCTCCTGTTCTTTCTCACCATCTTTCATTATCGCTGTCCCCTTCTTCTTTATTTTTTCTTTCCTAGCATCACCTGCGTACATGTCCGTGTATGTTTTGTTATGTAACTGTTTTGTTGTGTAAAACTAGTTTGTCTTGTTGTAGTTAAGTGAACCGACAGTTGGTTGAAACTGTTTATTCATTTATCTGTGTATGAGGCCCCAATATCAAGCTCGGCTTACTGGGGATCCTCCTGTATGGTACCATGACTTTTTGTTTATTATCATTATGTCTTTGTTCTTTGTCACTAAGATTTGATTACCTGTCATGTGCAAAATCAGCCATGAATTATTATGAATCATATGTTTATTTCTGAAAGTGATCAGAGTTGATTATATTGTGCCATACAGAAACAATAAAATGAAATGAAATGAAAAATATACTATCAAGAGAAATCCGAAATTTCGGAACAGTAAAAGAAAATACAGATTTAGCGAAATAGTTTGGTTAAAGGCATTGACATTTACTGGATTACCGGGTAGGATATGAAGGGACAGCTTCGTTTTTTATGAACATAGAGTCAAAATACCGAGGGAGAAATTAAGCTTTTACATAAATTGTCCTAAGTGCAAACGATACAAATCGTAAATCTTTAAGATGTTGTTTTCATAAAATGATGTATCAGTATGGCATCTCCGTGATTCCTGGCAAATAATACAAAGAACTTCGTTTCCTGTAGTAATGATATTCTTTAATTATTAAAGGTAAGATGGGGGGGGGGGGGGCAATGACCCGGGAGGTAGTTACCCAGGGGGTAATTGGCGTGGTGCACTGTCCTGGGGTAATTTTCGTCTTGATAGTTATAGGGGAGGGGGAGTTGTAGGCTTGCTTATCCGGGGTAATCATCCTCGGGAAGTTATCGGAGGGTGTAGTTATCGGGTGGAAGTTATCTGGGGTCTAGTTATCGGAGGAGGGGGTAATTAACCTGGGGATAATTATCCTGGTGGTAATTATGGGGGGGGGGGGGGGGGTAGTTATCCGGAGGGTAATTATCCGGGGGGGGGGGGGGGGGTGATTATCCGGGGGGGTAATTATCCGGGGGGTAATTATCCGAGGGGTAATTATCCGGGGGGTAGTTATCCGGGGGGTAGTTATCCTGGGGGTAGTTACCCAGGGGGTAGTTCTCCGGGGGGTAGTTACCCAGGGGGTAGTTCTCCGGGGGGGGGGGGGGGGGGGGGGGGGGGGTAGTTATCCAGGGGGTAGTTCTCCGGGGGGTAGTTATCCAGGGGGTAGTTATCCGGGTGGTAGTTATCCAGGGGGTAGTTATCCGAGGGGGTAGTTATCCAGGGGTAGTTATCCGAGGGGTAGTTATCCAGGGGGTAGTTTTCCTAAGGGGGAATTGCCCTGGGGGGTGATTGCCCTTGGAGGGTCGTTGTCCGGGGGGTAGTTGTCCTAGGGGGTAATTACCCTGGAGGGTAATTGCCCTTGGAGGGTAGTTGTCCGGGGGGTAGTTGCCCTAGGGGGGAATTGTCCTGGGGGGTAATTATCCGGGTGGTAGTTATCCGGAGGGTGGTTTTCCAGGGGGTACTGTTCCTAGAACCATTTTGATAGCTCGAAAGACTGGGGGGGGGGGGGGGGCCTAAAGGGCCCCCCCTTAAGTTCTCGGCCGTGGATCGTGCGATCGCCGCGGAAATTTGCACAATGGTAGTGTGCGATGTAATCTACAAGATCGTATATTTAAATTTGACAAAATAGTCTTCTTTTATTTAATTTTGATTAATTATGCTAATTTATGCAAGAAATCAGACTCTTTGATGTAAATCAGTAAATAAAGCTCCAAAAATGCTCATTTTTGGTCTAATTATTCTTTGTGGCATTCTCAGCAAATGTACTTGAAAAAAAATTCGGTATCAAAATTAATTTCTTATTTATTTTATTGTTTTATGAATTTCTTATGTATTTCTTTGTTTTTTTGACCTTTTGTTTTTGTTATTTTTTTAAACAAAATTTGTGGCAGACACTTTTTGAAGCATAATACTCCTAAAACAAATTAATTTTAGTCATTGAGAGTAAAAATAAGCATATTTATATGAACCATGTGAAAAAACTCAATTTGCATTGACTTTGTACACAAAATCACATTTTTGAGCCATTTTCGGCCTCACGTGCATGTACAAAAAGTTATGTAACTTCAGAACCGTACCCCCGGGCGTCACAAATTTGGTGTCAAAATGTGCGGGAAACTCGAAAGAAAAAAGTCATAGAACATCGCGGCGAGAGCATTGCGTGTTGCAGAGTAATCGCGCGAAATGTTGAGGACCCCCCCCCCAGTCTTTTTAGGGTTAAAGTCTATGGTACAAAATTCCCTTATAACGAACAGAGTTATAGCGAAATTTCATTATAACGAAGTCTTTTCAGAGCGCCACTGACAAAGAAAAACAAAAGAAATGTGCTCCATGATAACGAAATGAGGATCGCTTTCGAAAATACGTAGCAGAACAAGCATTTATAGCGTCTCTGCATGGGCGAACGCGTCACATCATGACTGTGTGTTTGCTTGGTGTGTCACGCACAGTTTCCGAGGGAAACTTGCGTTATTGTAATACAATAATCTGAAATTGAATAACTATTTGTTTTATTGTTCACATAGCTTTCCAGTGTATGACGAGTATTCAACAAACAGAATATGATATGAGTGGCTTCCTTGTTTTCGTTATATATTGTATTTGTTCAGTTATAACGAAATAAAACTGCCGGTCCCGAGCATTTCGTTATAAAGGGAGAGCACTGTAATGTTGATTTGTGTCTAATTGTCCTCATGACATTAATTGTTGTAGAGTAGTTGAAGAGTTTGAATGCAAATAAAAAAATAAATGCTGTAACAATTCTTTTAACCCTATCTTAACTGTGGGGGGTGGGGCTGGCTGATCCCCTGCAGCCTTTTTAGGATAAACGCATTAACATATCCTGTAATTTAATTATATGTATTTTTTTCCTCTCTCTCTCTCTTTCTGATTACTGTAGAAAACATGACCTAGCCACTTGTTTAATCATTTTGATAAGTTGCTTTTGTTTTCAGATTTGTTGTTTTGGGTGAATATGATTTGAAGAGAAATTAAGCAGACATGAGTTTTTCATTGCAGTGCAGTATTTATGTATATAGCAGCTGCACTATACAAATGTTTAGATTATCATGTGATGTAAAGCACTGTGGCGAAAGTTATAGTTTGTAAGTGTGCAAAACAAAATATAAAAATGAATTGTTTTGTACCATGAATTACAAGTCCACAGAATAAAATAATCAATCATGGGTCGGGTTTGTGAATCAAAACAGTCTCTTTCTGAAATACTGTAAAAAAATCATGTTTCTGGAATAAACATGTATTTAATACAAAAGTTATTTTCATTATTGTAATTATAGGTATCATGTCATAACAGGGATGAATTGGCCTTAGCTTTATTATCATTCATTGCCAAAGTTTGGCAGCTATGACAGCAGTATGCAAGTGCACATCTTAATAACAGGAGGTGGCACTATACAACACTAACCCATGGATGATGGTATTCCATGTTACAGTATGTTGAATAATGCATGTAACTATTACAGTTGTATGTATGGTCAGTTTTGTACATTTGTCAAAAAGCTCATTGGAGGACATCATGAATGTTGTTCTATAAAATTGCTACTATTGTAGCCCCAGTCAGAACACATGTGTACAAGAAACTACAAGTATGTATACTTAGTTAACTTCCCGACCACTTCTCATTAGTTCATGCATGTGATTACACTGCGTGTAGCTAGACTGATGCGAAACTACATATCATGTGTATCTATACTTTCTGTTCCGATAATGCATGATGTATGTGTAAATGCCGCGTGTACTTTCGCTAAAATACAGCCAGATACGTAAATGAAAAACATGCGACAAAAATGTAACCACGCAAATTTTTCAATAATCATTGGAGAATAATGTTTCCAAGGAGATTGATAGTTGTCTTGAGTTGAAGAGTTTCTCTTTCCTGTATTTCCTTTCTTTCCCTTTCATTTCTCCGTTGCGTACGTGTGTGTAGACCGTTAGTTTTTTGGGTTTTTTTTCTGATGACCTAGGCTACCCCACAATTCACAAGCATCTGTTTATTTTTCTAGGTTCCCCCACACATTATCTTAAAGATAATAAAAAGTTTTGGTACCTCAAAAGTTTCCTTGAATTTCCTTGTCTTAGTTTGTGTTTCAGGTTAAAGTACCTTTCATATAACTAACACTGTGAGACTTACTCGCCCCAAAGTGCTCTCATGTCTTAGTAATCATGCAATTAACTGCGACCAGCAGCCCCATACGCATAGCGACCAGCAGTCCCATACGCATCATAGCGTAATCGGGCTTCGCATTGTAGCATTCAGGATCATGACAGATTTAGTATCGCAGGATAAATATCAACTTAAAATCCCAAAAATTCTTCAATTTGAAGACTTACCAATTAAGGTGAAGTATTGAAAACAGGTTTTGGGCAACGTTTGGTTCTGCCTATAGTCCCTTTCTGTTCGAATTGATGACTGAATGTGACTCGGCCGAGAGGACCTTGGGAGAGCTACATACACTGAATACTACAGCCAGTGCATGCGAACACATCACATGCGCACAAATTTCAAATCCATCAATGGATAAGATGTTTGTGTGCGCATACGCTGGCCGTAGTAGTCAGTGTATGTAGCTCTCCCAAGGTCCTCTCGACCGGGTCACATTCAGTCATCAATTCGAAAAGAAAGAGACTATTGGCAGAACCAAACGTTGTTCGAAGCCTGTTTTCAATACAACTTCAACTTAATTGGTAAGTCTTCAAATCGAAGAAATTTTTGGATTTTAAGTTGACATTTACCCGCGATACTAATTCTGTCATTATCCTGAATGCTACAATGCGAAGCCCCATTACGCTATGTGTATGGGGCTGCTGGTCGCAGTTAGCTATGCGTACAATGGGCTGCACGCTGCTGGTCGCAGTCAGTGGTTTCGTACAATATTTATCAACGCTGTATGGCGACGGCTCTGGTACGAAACCATTTTTGCATGATTACTACGACATGAGAGCACTTTGGGGCGAGTAATTCTCACAGACAACGTACTTTAACGTGAAACACAAACCAAGACAAGGAAATTCAAGGAAACTTTTGAGGTACCAAAACTTTTTATTATCTTTAAGTTTCAAATATAATTTCCGCGTGCATTGGAGTAATTTCAAGTGTATTTTGGGATTTTTTTTTAATATCAAAAATTTCGTTTTCATAATAATACAGTGCATATAGTTGTAGTTGCTTGATGTGTGGATGTACTACATGTAGTATGCTATGATTTTGTTTTGCAGAAAACATAGAGCGTTTATTAAAGAGGTCATGCATCAAACATGCCCCAAACGTTCGTGAGAATGTTTCAAAAGGTACATGAACAGGTATTGCAGTTACGATTGTATGTCATAAAATGATCGGAAGAACTTCACGGATTTCGCGAAACATACATGAGACATTTTCCAAAGTTTCGGGGGCTGTTTGGGGATTCACAAAGATTTTGCGAACATCGCACACGTCTGACAAAGGTTTCGCACATAGACGAGACTTTAAAGACATTTTCGAGACCAAATCACGACCAAATCATGACTCATTGTACGGAAAAGGTTCACAGAAAAATCTAATAGTTTTGAAATTCCTGCCGAAGTAACGACATCTCCAAACAATTGACGACGCCTCCGAACTCCCGCATTCGTTTGGCGATTTTTGCAGACTAAAACGCAAATTTCGCGTAAGTCAAAGTGTTTTCGTCGTTCCCAATAGATTCAACTTAGGCAAGGTTGACTGTAGTTCACTTGAGCCTTTGGCTCAGGTGAGCTAAAAAAGTGGGAAATTTAATAGCATATCAAGCATGCAAATGCACACCATACAATGAGCAAAATAAAGTGCAATATTAAATGGGTTAGTCAAATACCGGTTAGTGATTGGCTAAACACAGTCACGCATTAGAGGCACATTGGTTATGTTCGCCCATGGGCAGAACATTTTTGTAACGTTCTCCCATGGGAAAACATTTTCACACACTGACAAACGATACCAAACGATTGAACGATCATATTTTTCACGCAATCGATCTAAAGGATAAATTTGCCTAACCCATATAATATAACAGATGATGACGTTTGTTGTCGGGGACATGTACCAAACGTTCCACCCTCAGGGGTTGAAATGCTATTTCGGGAGGCTATAAGTCCCTTGACTTCGTCTTGGGACTTATAACCTCCCAGAGACTCCAACCCCAAGCACCTTCTGATCTGGAGATTCTCCCGCCTGAAACCCTTAGCAAACGGGAGACTCCAACTTGATGTGTGCGAAGCGCGAAATTCCCAGGGTTCTAGATGCTCTCTGGTGCTATCTAAGGCTTACTTTTTCAACGGGTATACGATAGAAATAAGTAAGAAATCCTTTCCAACAGGTGACAAAGAGCCAGGGCGGGAGAAATTAAATCTCAAACGGGAGAACGGGAGATTTTGCAAATATGGGTTTTCGGCGGGAGATCTCCCGTCGAAAACGGGAGAGTTGGAGTCTCTGACCTCCCTCAATAGCATTTCAAACCTTTCGGGTTGAACATTCGGTATGTTCCCTCCACCACCAGTCATCTTATAATGTGCATAACAAACACGCATACATACATATGTTACAGTATTAACACATGGCAAACTAGAAATGTTGTTATGGTGACTGTTATGCCTCTGCCATACCACCTTGTTCTCCCGATACACTGTAGGTTTTCAGTACATCTTGACAGTGTGAGATAACAGTTTCACAATTGACAAAAAAATTGAAATGACAAGTTTGAAAGTTTGGTACAGCCACAAATGTCTTGTGTTAACAAGGAAAATAGTGACATGTGAGCATGTGAGTGTCATGCCAGCAGGAAGTTTCAGATGAAATTCTGCTGGTAAGTTTTTGAGAAGTTTGTGGCCAGACTGTCTTAACTACAGAAGCACAATACTGGAAACTGAAACTACTCATAGTTTCTTACAGTCTGACCTGGGATGTTGGGAAAGCTAATATCTCTGTGATTCATATAAACTGAGAAACCAAGAAATATATGCTACAATCTAACATACAGTCAAACCTGCCTTATAACAGCCATCTGCCATAAAAAACCAAATGATAATTAAAAAAAAAAAAATCCCCGAGAGAAAAGCCATGTTGAAGACCCTGTCTATAGTCGCCACCTGTCTATAATGGCCATGTTTTTCGTTTCTTTTGGGTGGCCACTATAGAAAGGTTTATGTAGTGTTTGATTTACATGGGGATGCTCAATACTTATTGAGAAATTTTGCAATCTTATCCTCACGCAATAAATGTTTACATCTACACGTGGTCCTAGAGAAAATCACTGTCTCCATTTGCTTTAACCTTCCTTAGTAAATTTTGCTTGTAAATGAATAAATCAAAATACTATTGCATACCCTTGTAACTCTTTCTACCAAGGAGTTTTTCCTTATGCACTCTTTCTTAGAAATTGTTTGAAAGGCATCAGTCCATAATGGCTAGGAGGAGGAAGAGATTGATGTTATATACCAACAAAAGATGCTTGATTCCTAGGTCTGCCTTCCAGTCCCGCTTCAGGGTGTTGACACAGATCTCACCATTGCTTGCTACGTTGGGATGGAACACTTTGGTAAGAAAGAACCCCTTGGGAGGTGCCTTAGGAAAATCTTTGCCAAGAACGAGCTTTACCCGGAACTGTCCTGCTGCATAGGGTGTTCCAGCTGCATGAAGTGAATACACATAAGAACATGGCTGAATACTTACTCAACTCTTCTTCCAAGAAATTTAAACTACGTACAGTCAACCTTGCTTATTTAAAGTTGACCTCACATTATAAGTGAATAATTGTCTAAGCCAAAGGTCCTTTCAAGTCCTCTTTATACTCTGCTGATTTTGATCCAAGTCAAATTTTCTTCAAGTCAGAGCTATTTCTTCAGTCCTAATAGATTCACCTTTAATAAGCAAGGTTGACAGTCTGTAGTTATTCACAACTGATAAAAAAAAAGAAAATAGATAAATAATAATCCAATAATAACCTGAAAAACTTTATCAAATCATCAGGCCAAATAGATAACATGTATTGCTGAGATGTAGTATCCACACAGATATGGACTGCTTTTGCCCCTTGTCATCTCAACTTTGTATGACCCGAGGGGCTTATCTGGTTTGTATCCAGAATAGAATTAAAAGAAATGTTTACTAGTACACTGTACATTGGGTAGCAAGTTCACAGATCAGGCACTGTCACTGACATTTGTCTATAGATATATGGTACACAATTTGTATAGTGAACAAAGTTATAATGAGTTTGCTGATATAACAAGATGATAGTGTCAGTCCTGCATTTTCCTTAGCATGTAAACCTATGGCAAAATAATTCCTTTATAATGAGCTTGGTTGTAAAGAGATTCCAGTTAAAATAAGGACATTTTTGTGAATCATAATACTAACTGTAAAGGTGGAAATTTCACGGTAAGGACATTTTTGCACATTTCACGCAACCAAAAGCTAGCACAAAAATAAAAGCACACAAATATGTTTACATGCCATATGTTCCAGAAATGGGTGTCCTGATTCCGTGGATTTAAAAACATGCAAAGTTCATCTTACACAGCTGAGCACGCAAAATGACGTATGTGCAAGTATCCACTTTTACATCATGATTCCCTTTCCCATTCTGCAGCTGCACTGAACACTCAGACACAATGTCTCATCAAAGTTCTTTCCTTGGTGCAACACCCCAAAAATGACTGGCAATTGGAAATCAACACTTCTTAATAAGACGGTAAAATGCAAACAAGCACTCACGTCCTTTGGAAACTTATTGCATGTGGTCTTAAAAAGTAAAGCCACTGTGATCTGGGATTAAAAACAAAAAATCTGAAAGAATTAATAGTGTGTTTGTCTTGCACTATGATAGAAAGAGATACCTGGACCCTCAATGCACGCATGTATATCAGTGATGTCTTCTTCACTGGGGTAAACCTTGATGCCCTCTGGTGGACTACAAGTCAAATCCTTGATCTCTTTGCTGATCTGACGAATGGTTTGGGGAGAGAAGTTTTCCACATTTGATGAGCTCTGGGTACACGTATGAGGGAGAAATGATATTAAAAAAAGAAGAAGAAAAGATTAGTTGATCAATTTCCTCTTTTAGCATCATTCCCATGCATTTTTATTGACTTCATGGTGGAATCAATAATTTGTACATGTTCACAAATAACAATCTGACAACATGAGACAAGCACAATATAGGTGACTTACATCTGTACAATGTGGCTGGGTGTGTGTGTGCATGTGTGCAGGGTAATGGGTGATTGCCTGGGGGTAATTGCCCTCTAGGGGTAATTGCCCGGATACGTTCCAACACTTTCATGTTCAAAGAAACTTGAATGCAATGCAACGGCAACACTTTCAAGATCGGACCAAGTTTGTTAATTAAATCCATTGTGTTTAAGAGTGCAAATCAATGTTTGCTGTCTATTCCAATGAATGTGTTTAAAATTATTAAAACCTTGACTATTGCATGATTTTCTGTTATTTCCTTATATTTTAGACTTTCTTTTCCGGTAAGTATGGTATGGTATGGTATGGAATGGTTTATTGATCAAACTTCGCAGCCAAACGGCTGAATTGTGTCTGATTTACATCGATAAAAATACAGTGAGACAAAATAACTTACATACATTTGTATACAACACACGAACAAAATACAACCATTATGACAACAACAAAACAAATCATCGGTACATCAGTAGTGGAAGTACATTCAGTATATAAATTACATGTATATTGGAACAAAAACAGAGTTGAGTGAAAAAAAAACCGTTTTACATACATGTATCTTATATCCTCCATTAGTGACGTATCACAACCCTTTAAGCTAATAAAAAGGGTATAGAAGGATAAGGGAGGAGGCGTGGAATGAGGATTGTTGAGAGATAGAAGATGCTACATGTAGTGTGAGGCTGAGACAGGAACAGAGTGAAGGGGAGACAGGAGAACAAAGAAAACAAAGGCTAGGGGAGAAGAAAAGGGAGGCACAAAGAGAGAGCAGGAGGAATGTAAGGATAAAGGAGAAGGAGAAGAGGAGTACGTAGAGGGGGAAAGGAAGGAAAGAAAGGGAAAGAAGCTGTATGCGTCTGGATAAATATAAAAACAAGACAATTCAAACAAAATGGACGTACAGATGTAAGCACATATTATATTGCACTTCAGTTGAAGGACAAATACTAACAATCATATTTCTATGTAAACTTCTGCATATAAATACTTCAAATTTTTCAATCTTCGTACCAGTTCTTTGATTGTCAAAATATATACCAAAATATTTACACTAAGCAAATCTGAACATTATTATGCAACAACAGTAATGATAATATGATTCCAACATTTATTGGTTGAGTCTTGAAATGTCACCAGATCTTCACACCATACATGCGTGTATTGAAGATTTCATAAACATAACTTGCTTCCTTCCTATTCTCTTAACCGTTAACCTTTAGACTCTGACCCAATGACACAAGCCCCCATCCCCCCCCCCCAAAAAAAGTCTGATATCTAATACAAGTGTGTAAACGCATTGTGTTTCATGAAAATCATGCGCTATACCATCAGACGGGAGTAAACCTGACATGAGTTGTGTAGTAAAATCACAAAACGTTACTAATTTCAGATATACAAAAACAAAATGACATGTAAATAATAAATACACAAGAAACTGCAACTTTAAAACTCAGCATACAATGTGCATCAATGCGCATACCTGTACATTACCATTTGTTCATTAGGTCCACTAGGAATGGTATGGGGCTTTTCTTGTACCTATTCGTTCTGCATCTGACACCAGTGAATGGGACGGCACTCCTCAGGGAGCTAGTGTATGGGTTTTGTCTAGGAGCGGGCAGCCATTCTCGAAAATGGGGTGATTTTAACAATGATTTTGCGAACTGACTGCATAAATCCGTTCTTCTTTCATAGAGGGGTTGGAGATTGGTTATTTGCAGGGCATTATCATATGTCTCATATAAATGTCCAAGCACGACTCTGAGGGCTCTTTTTTGAATCCTTTCTAGCTGGTTTCGTTGTTTGGTAGTGAGGCCGGGATGCCAAACTGGACAGGCATACTCATCGTTGATTTATCAGTGCTTTGAGGACAGGTGTCACCCAGGGCTTATCATTTTGATGAGTTTTCACTTGTTTCGTTGGGAAAAATCGATCGATGGCTGAATGCAGAGCTGCGTAGAAAGCATCACATTTTCCTGCTGTCTCACTGGCGTCGCTGACCTCACTCCAGGTTTGGCTTGATATCCATTGACCAAATGCTCGGATGTCGGAGTCTCGCATGGGCCGAACTACTCGTGTGTGAACAACATTCCTATGTAGAAGGGAGCTCAGTTGTGGGTACCACAAGACAACATTGTGATCACTGAGTCCAAGAGGGGATGTAATCTCTGCATTTCTGTAAAATCGCATCAGGTTTGTCATTATCTTGTCCAAGAGCGCATTGTTACGTGTAGGGACCTTGATAATTTGCTGGAGTGATATATTTTGGCAGATGGTATCAGTGTCCAGTTGGTTGAAGTCCCCCAGCATTACGAAGCCAGCATCGGGGTGTTGCGTGCGGATTGTGTCGACACTGGTAATGAGATGGTCAGTCAAGTCTGGCTTGATACCACAGTTGGGTGGACAGTACACCGAGGCAATGTAGATACTGGATACCTCACGTGGAAGGCGCTTAGGTCGGATATGACACCAGACCACCTCTATGTCTCTCGGGACTGAAATTTCAGGTACATGCTTAGGGGATAGATTGTCTCTCACATAAATTGATACACCTCCTCCTCTCCTCTCTGCGCGGTATTTGTTAAAATGGGTGAAGCCATTTATGTCGAAGAAGTCTACTGATTCACTGGTCATCCATGTTTCACTGAGGACACATATATCTATCTCATTATTCATCATGACTACATGAAGTTCATCAGCTTTGTTTTTAAGAGATCTCACATTGCTCATAAGGAAACGAGGAAAGTTGTACCTTGGTGACTTTTTCTTTACAGCAGTTGCGGCTGTCATGTGGACCAGGTTAGAAGGATTGACTGATCGAACCATGTTATTGGTTCTTATCCTGTGCAAATATCCTGTAATCAATACACTTATTGGGTGCTGAGTGTGATCTGTACTGCAAGGGGGCTCACCGTTAGTTGCAGATGGTATGGCATCGTTCATGTCCGCAGACTCTGGATGCAGATTTGGCGGTTGATCAGCAACTACTCGTTTGGCTCCACCTCTGGTCCCACGCCGTGTTTTGCGTTTCCTTCCTATGCCGAGGGATGAGATTGTGCGCCAAAGCTGGTGGGGAAGCCTTTGCAGTGTGTCATCTGATGTGAGGGGGTTCAATTTATACAGCAAATTTGTATCATACCTGGTCACTGATTGATGGGAAGGACCTGTCGGGAAATCACTGATTCTTGAAGAGTTATTTTCTGGTCCAGGATTTGGGTTAATGTCTCCAGCCTGTAGTAGTAGTAGTTGGAAAGTAGCCACAGTGTTGCTGTAATATGGTATTGGTTTCCTGCTATAATGCACAGGGTGCCTGACATGTACATTGGCAACAGTTGAATACGTGCATTGTCCTAGTCCACGGTCAGGGCAGAGCAGCACAATGATCACAAAGAGTGTCCACTGGAGTGTTCCCATTGTTGTCCCTGGTCTTCAGACTCCGCTATGAAAAGCAGGATTAGGGCAGTGAAGTCTGTACAGGCAAAGGTAAGTATAGTAGAGTGCCTGGCTATGATGGCTGCACATTACTGGAAATGAAGACAGGCTGTAAAAAAGTAATTTGCTGATACTCATCACCAATAACACCAAATGTCCAGATCACAAGTCCGGCGTAATCCACGGGTTATATGATTTGCCCTGTTGCCAAAGTAGAAAGTCAGATTTCACTAAGACCCTCAAAATCACAGATTTTGACGCACAGGTGACAGAGGAGCTGCTAAAGCGCTTCACTCACTTCACTTGTTGACGTAAGTAAAATCAATGTTCGGGCAAGTTTTTGCAGCAAAATTGAAAATCTGCTCGCCCAACCGGGCAAGTGGCAAAATAAAGTTATAGTACCCTGAATAATAATAATGACAGTTCTTAGCTCATAATACCATAAACAGTCTCTATGCGTGTACAAATGGAAACAAAATCTTTCAAATATTTCTCTATTCCACTGTATGTAATTAACAAAAGGTTTCAAAAAGGTGAGTTTTTAACACAGATGATACGGCTTGATGAGTTCACTGAGGTATGCAGGGGCATTTCCATGATAAACATTCAAATACAAGGGTCAAAATCTTAAACCTGATATGAGCTCTTATGGGCAACCAATGAAGACTACGAAGGATGGGAGTTATATGATCAAATTTCCTTTTGCGTGTTACTTCAAGCCTCGTGGCTAAATTTTGTGTCCATTGGAGTCCTTTCAGCTGAGAGTCTGGAACTCCAATGAGCAAACCATTATTATTATCCAAATGACTAGATTTAAAATAAACGCACGCATCAGTTTTTCTGTACTTTGCTTTATCGAGAAAGTGTCTCAATTTTCCAATCTTGTGTAGACCTATGGCTGCAGATTTGCATTACCTGTGGTATGTTATTGATGTGAGTTTTCACACTACATCTTAAGATCATTTTGGATAATGACAGTGACACCAAGGTCACGTGCCTTAGAAATTGGCAGCACAGGAATGTTACAAACATTGACAGATAAAGTTGTTGAGGACTTGTTACGAGATCTTACATGCACAACTTCAGTTTTCTCAAGATTCAATCTCAAATCATTTTGCAGAGACCAATCTTATAGAATTTTACCTTTGAAGCATGATTCAATTTGACCAACCACTGCATCAGAATTGGTGCTTTTTGGCAATGAAAGATAAATCTGATTATCATCAGCATTGATGTAATTTTACTCGTGCCACACTTGTCAATTATATCCTGTACAATGGAGCTGTGTACATTATGAAAGACAGTGGTCCCAAAACAGAACCTTGAGGAACCCCTTGTCTGAGAACATAAGGGGCAGATGCAGTACCATTAACTGACACACTCTGTGCTCAGTTGCTAAAATAAGACTAAACCAATCAAATGCAGTACCAACATATGTGACCCTGCACCACAAAACAAACAAAAAGTAGTCAGACATGGATTTTAGTAAAGGACAGATTCTGAAAGAGCAGACTCTAAGCTTTAAAATGGTGTATTCATAACTCAATTCAAGTGGACTCTCCTAACCTAAATATTGGAAAGAAAGCCCACACGCTGGAAAAGTGTGAACTGTCTATTCAAGCAATCTTTACCAGACCGTGCTAGCTGTGCGATGAATGGGACAAAAAACAGGATGCAAACCACTGGAGCAACAACAATGAAGGGATTATCAGATTAAATTGAAATTGAGCATGTTCTATTAACATATTCTGTACAAGATTAATGTCAACTTTCAAACCAGTAGCGTTATCCTTTCAAAAGTTTTCAGACTTGGAAGTGAAGAGTGTGCAAAGGGTTATCAAGAAATAAAAAGGGGCCTCTAACATTACCTGATCTCACCCCTTTACAAAAAAAGGGTTGTAGAAAAACTACCGGTACTGAAAATGCACTTTCCCACTCATTTTATGATCACAAATTTAAGAATAAAGTAAAAGAAGGATCTTAGCTCTTTAACAAACTATGAAAAACTAAATATTGACTTGGTTGACCCATTTCATCTTTTTTGGGTCCATTACGTGAAATCAAGGGGTGTGAGTTTTTGTTCGTTTTGTGATGCACTGTCACATATAAAGTTGTAAGTCAATAACATGATGTGCATTGTCCATGAATTCTGTACACTTCCACTGATTTACATTTTAAGATTGATATAGATATTAAAATGAAATGCAGAAAGAAGTTGCTGTTGGATTTTCCTGATTTTTTGACACAAGTTTGTCACGGCAGTTAAATACATTCGACCTTGTCTTTATTTAAAATAAAATTCACGGGGACCTCTTGATTTGTACAATACAGAATTAGCACATTTTGGGGCAGAATTTTTCTTCGACTTGACCCATCTTTTGACTTTTTCAGTTTCACCTTAATTTCATTCCACTCCACGCAGAAAATACCGCATTGATACATTGTAATATTCATATCCTGGGCTCAGATTATTGACTCGTACCGTACGCGCGGAATTCTCGGCGCAAATCACAAGTAACAGTTTGCACTGTGCACCTGCACAAGCTCTTCATTTTCATCGACCACCCGCTTTCCCATTGAAAAGCATGTTCATCCAGTAAATGGGCAAATACATGTAACAAGAATTACATGTACGTGTATTTACTAATGAAGATTTTCTTCAATTCTTTTTTCTCCCGTTTCCCCGAGGTTATTTACCAGGCTGTATCCCCCTAGTTTCTCTTGATTTGTATTCCTGTTCGAATGTTCCAGCGTACTGCGCCCGTCCTAGTCCCACGCATACTTTTAAGTTTGACACGAGAAAGCCATTGCACAAGGGTGGACGATCTATCAGTATTAGGTGGTTGACGAGTAGTGGACTTACACTGGTTGGGTGTCCAACACATCGACACCCTAATTGAATGTTTTTCATATACAGTGTAAATATCTCACAATTTGCTAACTGCCACCAGCCCCAATTCCCAACGCTACGCGTTACAGTACATGTGTACAACTTTAAGCCAGGAGCGCCCCGGTGGCCGGGGTTAACAATTTGCCTAAAATTTTACTCACATGTAAAGAAAATACTCTTAACAAGTTAATGCACAAGCGCTCATTATTATGCGATTTGCAGTACACGCTCGATCCAACTGCTTCAAACGCATGGGTTGTTAATTTTGACGCACTCAGTTGCGCCGTAGTTTTGAAAACAATCTACCCTCCCTCTAACTGCGACAGCCGCCACACGCAGTGTGGCGGCTGCGCCGTGCTCCCATAAAAGATCTTCATGTTGAACAAACGGGTGCCTTTGCGGCACTATATTTCCTTAATTTTTCAACAGAAACTACTAGGAATACTTACATGGGTCGATGAAACCTAAATGACTATCATCGGCGACTGTTTGATGCATTTCATTGCTTGTGATGCACAAAATGATGTCTTATAAGCAGCTCACCGATGTTCACAGAATTCACAATCACTTGCACAAGCGCATAGAATACTTGAACTATAACATAAGCGAAACTGCGGGGAAGCCGCCAGGACCGCGCCTGGCGGCGCGGTCTCCGGGGCTACCCTCCCTCCAGCTCCATTGACAATACGGGTGCATGTGAAATGCATGTGATGCTTTTTCAATTTGCATTTCTAGATCTATAATCTACCGGTACGGTAAATTTATCATTGTTTTGCTTATCATTTAATAATCAGGTTTTTCAGTGAATTACTGTGTATGGTTGGGGCACCACCTATCGACAGGGCACCTTCCCATCGACACCCTGCGTATCATGGCTGTTTGCGTATAGAACAAAAAAGTACGCGCGGGATTAAGTGTCATTAGCTATAAAAACAATAAAAACGAAGAAACGAAAATCAAACTCAAACAAACCAAGCTAAAAATTACACATCCGATCAGTAACGACGCATGGCTGTGAAATTCACGTGTATTACCTATGGCCTGTGAAATTCACGTGTATACCTATGCTGTGAAATTCACGTGTATACCTATGGAGGAGAGGGGGTGTCGATCGCAAGGTTCCCTTTTTAGCTGCGCGAAGAAAACGGAACGCACGCACTAAAATTGCGCTATTTTAAAACGGAGATTCATAATCAACGAGACGGTCACGACATTCAAAACTGCAGTATTTATGGCATATTTGAGGTAAGAATTAGGCGGATTTGTATTATATTTTTAGAATAAACAAGCTACAGATCCTTAGGGTGTCGATACGTGGTACCCCCAACCCTACAAGGAGCGCCCTGGGGTTACGCATAACGTAGACATTATAGCTTGCAATACAATACCATACCACTCCATACAGGCTTACTGATTGATATGTACTGTATGAAGCCGAGAACCGCCGAGCCGGCTTTTCCAACTAGATCTAGTTAAAATAAAAAGGTACAATGTAGCTTTAGCCTTACTATACTAGCGTCTACATATTTACACTACCACCAAGTTTACAGGCTAACGTTACGGTTACGTTACTTAGGGCACTTAGGTTCATCATGTTCATTCATCATGTTGGACGTATCAACAGAAATCTACCATCAATTTGAACAAGAAAATGGACTTGGCAATTGTCTAGATTGATGGCTTACCCCTGATAACGACATTGTTAACTGATTTGCACCAATATTCTGGAAAATGTAGAAGCTGGAGCTGATCATGCAGCCTGTAGTCTAGCAGTACTATAGTACATGTACGTTACGTCGGTCGTCGAAATTGAACAACATTGGCTGGGTCACGGTAGGTCAGACGCTATTACAAACGAGCCAATCGGGACAGCGTTTACTGGATGCGTTATTCGCACTTCCGGGTGTCGTAGCAGAGGACGTCTGCAGCAAGGCCAAATGAAACAAATGCCCTGAGCACCGAAACAAAATTAATCACTAATATCATTCATTATCAGCTACATTGAAAGAGATGGTAGAAATCGACTAAGATATAATAGACTGAGATTTTTAGCAATCATTTTTTAAACTGGTTTCCGTAAACGTGCTTGCTGAGCTATGCATTTAGCCCAAAAAGAGATGGAGTCGATGGATTTGTGCACAGAATGATGTCATCGATAAAAGTGGGATTGGTGTGATAAATCCGGGCATCTGTCATGGCGCCCGTGGATAACCCGCATTTGAAGACGGAAGGTGAGTTGTCTCGAGCTGTTTACACTGATTTCTGTCGTCTTCACATCTCCTGTTTAAAATTTATCTCTGTGTAGGGTGTACCCACTTGTGTGTACACCCTGATGAATTGGCACGGATCCCGCTGAAATGGGCAAATGCCCTATTTTTCCTCAATAATACCCTACCTGGTTTACATGAAATATTGCTAGTGAGTGTGAGAAATTAAGTCATAGCAGGCGGAGTGAGTAGGTAGTAATCATACCAGCGGGTAGAAAGGGCCGTAGGGGGCCGGCGTTGACGATCGACTCCGTCTGCTAAAATTCTGGCTGCTCTACAATACAGCAAGCGTCAGCTTGGACGGAGCGATTAATCATGCTATCTAGTAACGTTAGTAGTTTTTTAGTATCTAAGTCGGCCCTAACTGCTTGATGGAGAAACTACCCAGGAATTCATTTATATAATAGATTTAGGCCGTGCTACTGTATTCTCAAGTTCTAGAACTGGACTAGGTCTAGTCTATTCTAGTCTACTAGTCTAGTAGAAGTCTATGTGATTGTTAGATACCAGCATCCAGCAGGGGTTCTAGTAGACAGAAAGATCTGTCTGTCCGGAGGACTCTTTTATATTTTTGCCATTAACGCTGTCCTCCGTAGACAACTGTAGTCTACAAGTTACACATTGACCACTTCAGGTTATTTACCTGTAGACTCTATAGTGAGGTGCCCGCACCTCGTCAGGGGCCCGAATACCGTCACCCCACTTAAAATTGTTTTAAGCGCACTAAACAAAAATTTATGCCCGGGACTGTGTTCAGTAAGCTTGAAACTTTGCAGGGCTACCACAACCAAGCAAATTGTGGTGAAAACCGAACAGTTTTTCGCGAAAATCTGAAATTTAATCGGAATACGTGTTATAAGTATCACCGCTGTCCCCGCACGCTTCTTTTACGTGTATGTCTATGGGAGCATCACGGTCACCCGCACACGTCTTTTACGTGCTTTGTCTATGGGAGCGTGGGTGACGAGTTGCGGGCCCCTTCCTTAGCGTGCAACTTTTTTGCATCGTTCGCGTTTGACGACGATAGCAGCAAATTTTCGATATCGATCAGTGAAAT
This sequence comes from Diadema antillarum, assembly GCF_040938485.1. Taxonomy (NCBI): domain Eukaryota; kingdom Metazoa; phylum Echinodermata; class Echinoidea; order Diadematoida; family Diadematidae; genus Diadema; species Diadema antillarum. The sequence goes on along the minus strand of NW_027272016.1, from coordinate 413,584 downwards.
TGTGGTTCCATTGGAATTTTCAGCATTTTTCCCGTATGTGAGTTGGATTTCAAAGAATCTCAGTGGCGAAATGTGATTCAAATATGCGCAAACATTAACTATGACGAGGTGCGGGTCACCCAAGTATACCCCCCTCTAATTTCTCTTGATTTGTATGAACTCATGTTCGAATGTTCCAGTGCAGTGACGCCAGAGTATTGCACCTTGTCCCACGTCTACTGTACTTTTGATTTTATACGCGAGAAAGCCATTGATTGCATGAGGGTGGTCGATCTAAAAATAGGTGGTCTAGGCCAGGTAGGCCCAGGCCGTTGACCCGTCCATTGGACCATGGGTCAAAAAGATTAGGCACACTCGTGACATAGGCCCTGCCACTGTATGTCCGTACTATACTAATACTTTGGTGGCTTGCCTATACTCATCCCGGAATTTAGCCCCATCATGTGGTGTTCAACGGTACATGAAATATTTTAACAGCAGTGGGGCTTTCTTCCACAGCTTACTCGTGAGTACGGCCCCACCAAACGGCGTTTACACGCGATTGATACAGTGATTATATGGCTAATTTCCACAGCATAGCATCTTTCATCCTTCCTTTCTACAGACCTTTTGTTTTGTTTTTTCTCTTTTTCCTTTTCTTTCTCCCTATTTTCTCGCAAAGACTTCCTAATGTCCCTTGACTAATTTAACCGTTTACAACCTTGGCCTAATGCAACCCTACACCTTAACACTAAACCTAATCCAACCTTGCTTGCTATTAAGCATCCGTATATGGATGCACATGCACTACTTGCGATCGATACAGCGGCGGGGCTGATTTCCACAGCATAGCACCTTTCATCCTTCCTTTCTCCCATTTTGTCCTTTGTTCTTCCTTTTCTTTGCCCCTACTTTTCTCAGAAAGACTTCCTAATGTCCCTCACAATGCAATGTGTGTTAACTTTTTGAGGCAGCATGAAAACCAATACATGGGACTGCATAACGCTTATGCTATGGATTTTATGTTGGTCAAAAATGACAGTGATCTTGATTTTTCCCCTACATAACCGTGCGACAAATAATGCAGAAAAGATATTTGGAACACAGTATGGACATACTACCACAAGTCACATGCCGAAGTTTCATATTTGGGCAATGAAGAAAAATGTTAGAAAATAATACTTTAATAAACACCAAATTTTCTCTTTTGGAAAGTAAGTTTCGACATTAATTTCACACGTTTATCCTCAGTCAAACTCAAAATAACTAACATTTCAAGTTAGAGAATAGTTTCTCCTTCTAATTTGCTGTATAGATTTTATCATTTGATGGCTTCTGAGGTGACATGTTGGGATTGTCCTGCAACACTTCCCCGGCGGTTTTGCATAAACACATTGTTTACTTTATGCAAATCAGGTAGCGAGGTCAAAAGCTCTTGGCGAGTGAATTCACCGTATCACTGAGCCTGTAGCAGACCCTAGAAGGCCCACCCGGCTCCTCTCCTCTGATACACAGCGCAGGTTTTTGTGCATAAGTGTGCAGGTTGTGCAGGTTTCATCAGAGAGGTTTGGTCATGACGGCTGGGTTGTTTACGTTAGCAGGCGATGACCTTCCATGATAACTTCCGGGTCAGCTAAAAAGCGACTTCTCGCTGAGCCATTATCAATAGCAAGCTCTGATACCAGACCCTGTAGGTGATCTCAGAACCTGACCTGATCGGACCTGACTGGATCACCTTTTGTCTCTTTATACTGAGCTGAAAGGCTGCTCGAGGTTGCTCGAGGTTGCTATCTACCACAAGGCTTTAGAACCCCTTTTTGCTTAGTTTTGAAATGGGCTGTAATCTCTTGAGTGTTAATGATCCCATGCTCCCTGTACTAACTAGTACTAGGGGTCCTTGGTCAGCTATCTAGTTGCCTGCTTGGCTTGGTACCTGGTAAGTTATATCTTCTGGCCAGTCTGGCTCATTGCCTCCAACAGACTTCTCAGTGCGTTATCATTTTAGCGGCTAGGCCCCTCTGATATGCAGGCAGTAGAGTCTGATGCACACCAACACAGGGGTCTCAATTGATGCGATCAGAAAAACATTAATGAAATACAATATGATCTCATGGAACATCTATTAGTATTAAAAAACAAACATACTGGGCTTTGGTGCACATTGCCTCTTAAAGAGCATAGAGGCAGAGGTAGAATCAGGCTCCATGTATATGTGGAGGCCTGGGCTATAAGTCTTTGTGATCTCAACAAGCATTTAAAGAAAAAAAGAAGAAGAAAAAAAAAACATCTTTCCATAATGCTGGAAGAACACTGACACAAGCTGTAGACCAAGAATCTTCAATGGCCCCAAACACAACTTTTTTTGCCTATTGACGTGGAAGTTTTTGCGCATTTCACATGACCAGAAACTAGTGTGAAAATAAAAGCACACAAATATGTGTGGTTGCTGTATCTGCCACTTCATAATGTCTTGATTCTACGGAACTAAAAACTCACAAAATTAGTCTTACTCAGCTGAGAGGAAAAAATTGTGTGAACATATTGTAATACAAAGGAACAGGTTAATGCATGTCATTCAAGTCACGTATACAGTATATCTGTATGTCATATGTACAGGGTATGTACATGATTTACAGTACATGTCTGTATAAATGTGGAGGAGTTGGTAATGAACTGAATCCATGACAGAAACTTACAATCCTTCAGTCTTACAACAGTTTTATTGCAATCAGTTTTTAAAGGACAAGTTCACCTTCATAGACATTTGAGTTTAGTGAATGCAGCAGTATTAGTAGAACACATCAGTAAGAGTTTGAGGAAAATCGGACAATCCATTAAAAAGTTATGAATTTTTAAAGTTTCTGCTTACTCAGGGCTGGATGAGAAGACTACTATAGCTTGTGATGTCACATGAGTACAACCATACAAAGAAAGATTAAAGAAAATTCAACATATATTCACTTTTCTCGCACAACAAAAGAACACTTGACTTCTCTCTTTCAGAAGGCAGGGGGTATATTATTACCCTTTATATGTCAGTAACAAGTCAAAGAAATGTGCACTCTTTTCAAAAAGTAAAGTTTTATGAAATTCTCTTTTTATTTTCTTTATGTTGTTGTACGCATATCCATATGACATCATACACTGTAGTAGTCTTCTCATCCAGCAGTGACTGTGCAGATACTTAAAATATTTGTAACTTTTGAACGGATTGTCCGATCTGCCCCAAACTTTCACTAATGTGTTCTACTAATATTGCTGCATTCACTCAACCCACATGTCTATCAAAGGTGAACTTGTCCTTTAAAGTGCAATATCCACAACATGTACACATTTGTATGGCTAACTGGCTGTTCCTGGTTACTGTAGTATTTACTGTTGTACATAGTCCTGTTTTTGTTGTTTTTTTTTTTGTTTGTTTTTTTAAATTTTATTTAAGAGAGACAAGAGAAGTAACTGATATGGAAGAGAAGAGCCTTGTGATTATAAAACTCTGATGGTAGGACCTTGCGTGTTTTGTTTTGGTTTTTTTTTGTCAGGTTATGAGCTGAGAATCAATTAGGCATGCGCTAGGCTATAATGCTATGATCCCTTTACTGTGTGCCTATACTTCCTTGTGGGGTCATTTCATGCCTGTATTACAATCCTTGTGGAAAGCTTCTTCCTTGTACTCTGAATAAGAGATTCAATAACAGTCTGCATTTTGCATGTCAGGACTCCTGTTGGATGTTCAAGATATGTTTTTTGTCATCTTTTCACAGGTGTAGATGCTTTTTACATTGTACAGTAGAAAATGTAAGGATGCATCACAAGAACTTTCCATGTAAAAAAAAAAGTGCAATTTTTAGCACGGAGAGATGTCATGTAGGCCTACAGTGTAAAGTTCTTGCTATTGCTAAATTGATTGAGACATTATTTGAAACTACTTCCTGTTGCACACCTGTAACAGGAATTAGACATTTGAATTGACATAAAAATGTATTATGCTATGAAGGTTGCGTGTTCATCTTGATGATATTCCTCTTGATACATGCACATGAATATTTCCATTTCTTGAAAATTGTTACACATGACTTTGCACTGTTAAGATAAATGAAGTTCATGTCCAATATAAGAGTTGTGAATTATTTTATTTTCTGATCAATGTGATAGAAAATGTCTGCATAAAGTTTATGTTTGCTTGTTAGTTTGTTTGTTTGTGTGTGTGTGTGCTTACCCATGGTGTAAAATGAGGACACCTACGAACTTTACATTTAAACCCAGGACACATTAGCCCTTTTTACACTTGTGTTTCTTAACCCCGGACTTTCTCTGACCCAGGACTATCGTTAGTCCTGTACCAATTTTTTCAGCTTTTTACACTCGCCAATTAGTCCCGTACTAAGCTCTTGTCCGGGGCTAAGGAAAAAATTGACCTTTTTACACTCGTGAATATTTCTAAGTCCGGTACTTTCCAAACCACATGAATATTCATGATTACGCTGTGTACTGTACACGTACACGCATGCACCGGCAGCACTTGATTACCTCGTTTCTGATTGGTCAGTGAGGGTCGGACTTCGTCTCCGTCGCTTAGCCCAGGATTATTTTTTCATTCTGTTTACGGGCAAGTCCAAGATAACACGCGCGTTACGTATGGGACATTCAGAGACTTTTATGACCTGAAAAATAGTGTTAATGGCTTTTGATCACGGGCAAGTCCAAGATAAGGTCCCCTCAGAAGGCAAAATTTCATCTTTGCTCAATATTGACATGTTTGGTATCATTTTGAAGCTTATGAGTTGAAGTTTTGATTTCCGTGGAGGAAAAAATGATATTATGTAAATTTATGCAAATTTCAAGGGCTTCATTTGCATATATGTGAAACACAGCGTTACGTATGGGACATTTATAAAAATTCATATTAATTCAAAGGAAAGCAAATAATATTTGATTAATATGTGGACATAAGAAGTTCATCACATAGTATAACTTGGTATGAAAATTTAGGGATTATGCAAATGATTATGCAAATTAGCTCGTGTCCTATCATGAGATGTCCCATACGTAACAAAATGAGGTCATTTTTTTAGGTTTTTTCTGAAATTGCTAAGGTTATTTTAATGCCCTTTTGGAAAGTTCTAATTTATTGTTTAGAGAAATGAAATACCAGAGAAAAAAGAAAAAAAAGTAAAAGAACTATTTTTTATTAGGCATTGAAATAATGTTACGTATGGGACAAATGCGTTACGTATGGGACATCCTCATACATGTTGCATGTGAATGCATGTAGCTAGCTGGGAAGGTCTCTCAGTACACAAATGGTCAATCATCCTGAAGAAAGCATCCCAACATTGTAGCTACTTCTTGAGTTATAGACACTTGAAACAATACATGAACTTGACTGAACAATTTTCAGAAAGGGGGAGGGGAAAATGGCAAAACACACAATGAAAAACCAGCATTAAAGGGATGGTTTAGTTTTTTGTAGAAATGGGGATTCAGTTTTCAACATTTAAAGAGATGATTGGAAACCAATTATATGAATTACTTAAGAGCATAAAATCCTAAGACTAGAGGAATTCAAAGTTTAGGTGACGGAGATCCAATTTGAAATGGTTGTGATATATATAGAAAACAAAATAAAAAGTAAAATGATTTTTTTTTCAATGCAAGTGATACACAAATTGTCCTTATTCAGTTTTCAGTAGTAGCCACAACAAAATTCATGGGTATACATACTGAGGTGTGACTCGAATCAATGACCTGACTGCTAGACAGACATCATATCTACTCAATCACTGGGGTTCCACGCAGCAGGTATTCCTTATTTATTAAACTTAATATTTCTTGTGTCAAGTTGTTTTTTATTGAAACTAAATGGCAAACTGCCCTTCATCAATGGAAGTAAACACTTTAAACTACCAGGTATTCAATTTTTCAGTAGTAACTGTCCTGATAAAAATAGGGCATACATACTCAGGTTGGTCATAAAAAATATAGAATATGATTGAATGTGATTATGATGGTAAATATCTGGGGAATATTGTTCCCTTGTCAATCTGGATCAGTATTTGAGTAATTTCCACTGATTCCACCTCAATAATTATGCAAAAATTTGTTTATGGGTATTTTGCAAAATTATTTTGCAAAATACCCATAAACATGCTTCTCCACACACTAAACGAATGGGGGACAAAGGGCATGCATACCCAGGTTGGTCATAAAAGCATAAAAATGTGATTGAATATGATTATGATGGTGAATATTTGGGGAATATTGTTTCCTTGAAAATCTGGATCAGTATTTGAGTAGTTTCAACTGATTCTACTTCAATGATTATGCAAAATACCCATAAACATGGTTCTTCACACACTAAATGAATGGGGGACAAACTGTCCCATACGTAACTGTCCCATACGTAACACGTCATGTCTGTCTTTAATTAGAACCTGTAATTAGAGCTTTTTGCCTAATGACATGAAACTTACCTATGATAATCTTGAGTGTTGTGACTTTCATCACAGTGAGTTACAAGTTGTAGAATGGTATACTTTCAGAGAGTTTTGAGGTTGAAAAAAATGTTCAAAAAAACAAAAATTTTCTGGTCCCATACGTAACGGCACACATTTTCTCTTCTAGAATTTAATTGTCATGGTTATTTTTCTCAATTTTTTACATGATTATACTTCTCCTAGATATCAATCACCATGATAAAGTTCAATATGATCAAAGGCCATTAACACTATTTTTTAGGTCATAAAAATCTCTGAATGTCCCATACGTAACGTGCGCGTTATCTTGGACTTGCCCTCATATTAAACTTTATCATGGTGATTGATATCTATGAGAAGTATAAACATGCAAAAAATGGAGAAAAATGACCTTCACAATTATATTCTAGAAGAGAAAATATGTGCCGTTACGTATGGGACCAGAAAAATTTTGTTTTTTTGAACATTTTTTTCAACCTCAAAACTCTCTGAAAGTATTTCATTCTACAACTTGTAACTCACTGTGATGAGAGTCACAACACTCAAGATTATCACAGGTAAGTTTCGTGTCATTAGGCAAAAAGCTCTAATTACAGGTTCTAATTAAAGACAGACATGACGTGTTACGTATGGGACAGTTACGTATGGGACAGTTTGTCCCCCATTCATTTAGTGTGTGAAGAACCACGTTTATGGGTATTTTGCATAATTATTGAAGTAAAATCAGTTAAAACTACTCAAATACTGATCCAGATTGTCAAGGAAACAATATTCCCCAAATATTCACCATCCTAATCATATTCAATCATATTTTTATATTTTTATGACCAACCTGAGTATGCATGCCCTTTGTCCCCCATTCGTTTAGTGTGTGGAGAGACATGTTTATGGGTATTTTGCAAAATAATTTTGCAAAATACCCATAAACAAATTCTTGCATAATTATTGAAATGGAATCAGTTGAAACTACTAAAATATTGATCCAGATTGACAAGGGAACAATATTCCCCAAATATTTACCATCATAATCATATTTAATCATATTCTATATTTCTATGACCAACCTGAGTATGTACAAGTGTATGCCCTATTTTTATCAAGATAGTTACTACTGAAAAATTGAATAGTTTAAAGTGTTTACTTCCATTGATGAAGGGCAGTTTGCCATTTCCTTTCAATAAAAAACTTGACACAAGAAATATTAATTTTTATAGATAAGCAATACCTGCTGCGTGGAACCCCAGTGATCGAGTAGATATATGATGTCTGTCTAGCAGTCAGGTCATTGATTCGAGTCACACCTCAGTATGTATACCCATTAATTTTTTCGTGGCTATTATTGAAACCTGAAGAAGGACAATTTGTGTATCACTTGCAATAATAAAAAAATCATTTTACTTTATTTTTTTTTAATATTTATATCACAACCATTTCAAATTGGATCTCCATCACTAAACTTTGAATTCCTCTAGTCTTAGGATTGTATGCTCTTTAGTAATTCATATAATTGGTTTCCAATCATCTCATTAAATGTTGAAAACTGAATCCCCATTTCTACAAAAAACTATACCATCCCTTTAATGCTGATTTTTCATTGTGTATTTTGCCATTTTCCCCTCCCCCTTTCTGAAAATTGTTCAGTCAAGTACATGTATTGTTTAAAGTGTCTATAACTCAAAAAGTAGCTACAATGTTGGGATGCTTTCTTCAGGATGATTGACCATTTGTGTACTGAGAGACCTTCCCAGCTAGCTACATGCATTCACATGCATTATGTATGAGGATGTCCCATACGTAACGCATTTGTCCCATACGTAACATTATTTCAATGCCTAATAAAAAATATTCCTTTTACTGTTTTTTCTTTTTTCTATGGTATTTAATTTCTCTAAACAATAAATTAGAACTTTCCAAAAGGGCATTAATATAACCTTAGCAATTTCAGAAAAAACCTAAAAAAATGACCTCAATTTGTTACGTATGGGACATCTCATGATAGGACACAAGCTAATTTGCATAATCATTTGCATAATCCCTAAATTTTCATACCAAGTTAAACTATTTGATGAACTTCTTATGTCCACATATTAATCAAATATCATTTGCTTTCCTTTGAATTAATATGAATTTTTATAAATGTCCCATACGTAACGCTGTGTTTCACATTTATGCAAATGAAGCCCTTGAAATTTGCATAAATTTACGTAATATAATTTTTTCCTCCATGGAAATCAAAACTTCAACTCATAAGCTTCAAAATGATACCAAACATGTCAATATTGAGCAAAGATGAAATTTTGCCTTCTGAGGGGACCTTATCTTGGACTTGCCCTTACACTCACTTGCTTGGCACCGCAATTGCGGTGCTAACCCTGCTATTTTGCAGGGCCAGATAGTACGGGATTATCAGTGGGGCTAGCCCACTTTGGCAAAAATGAGTGTAAACAGAAAGTGGGTTAAGGATAGTCCCGTACCAACGGTGGGGCTAAGGCCCCCCCACCCCCTTACCCCCACCGTTGGTACGGGACTAAGCAAAAATTTACAAGTGTAAAAAGCCCTATTGATAGAGAACCGAGGACATCCTTGGTACGCAGACCATTCCAAACGGTCTGCTTTTGCATGCTTTTGCATGTAGGGGCACATGTTTGTAGGTCCTCGATTAGCATTATTGTAGTAAGTCTTCAGTTGGATGGTATGAGTCCTCGGTTGACAAGAGTCCTACTTAAGGTGTGATCACACATTGCTGGTTTACATGGTGGTTCATGGTGGTTCGGCAAATCGTCTTGCGCTGCCAAAGACCGTGTTCACACCGTACACAAACTCTGATCATCTGTCACTCATCCGCCATAAACCTGGAGAACAGCGGAGAACCGCCAGAAAAATTAAACATTATGTTTAATTTTTTGTGGTGGTCTTGGCGGTTAGAAATGGACCTTTTCAAAACGCCATCCACCGTGTAAAGAACGGCTCCTCCGTGTTTGCATCGCAAAATCCGTGATAATACTGTGTCAACACCGCCATAACTTTTCATGCAGAAACAAATGTAGAACTTAAAAGAGAATAATGTCTCCGGCGACACTTCATGGCGGAGCAATAAAAAAATGGGGAAACAAGCAAAGATGAACCTATAATACTAGATCGGGTAAATATTGTATTGAATGCTAAAGTTTCATTACTCTTTTATTTTAACACATGGAGTAAAACAGAAAATTTAATATTCAAAAAGTTGGTAGGTTTGTTGAATAGTAGCCTGTACATTAGTTACTTTAAAAGGCGTGTGCATAATTTTGTGAAAGCTTGATAGCTTAAAAGATGGCCAGCTACGTGAACTTGTAAGTCATACACAGAAGACTTACATTGTATAAATTATGTAAATATGTTTGGTTCTGCTTTTGTGATTATGTATGCTTTTTTGTAAGAGTATCATATGTTGATACAGACATGTTGAAACTGAAGAGAGTAGAGGGAAAAGCGATGTTGAAACTTGAAAAAAAACCACACCAATATTATGTTTTGTGAACCTGTAAATAAACAGGAAACTGTGTAGATATATAACTATATATATTCTTCTTTGATATACTATGTACTTGTATGTATGGCATGTCCTTTTATTGACTGTTGTTAGAGATATGTGAAAACTTAATTAAGAAAGGAAAAAAAGAGATGTTGAAACAAGCAAGTACTTCTACATCACTTGATATAATAAACCTGTAAATGAACAGGAAATTTGTACCGGTAAACTATGTTGGATTCTGCTTTGACATCTTTTTAATTTTAAAAGTTAAAAGAGAGAGAAAAAAAGCATGTTGAAACTTAAAGACAATTGCTTATTGCATCACCTATGTCAATCTGTTATACAGAGGGTGTTACAACGTTTCACAATTTCTTTTGAAATTCTCTTTTTGTACCTAAAAAAGCAATACCTCCTTGTAGTAACCCATTGAAGACGAGTGAAAGGGCTCTGGTTGCATCCAACTAAAAGGGCTTGGTATGGACTCCTCCACCTTTCGGGGAGATTCGTGTTACTAACGCGCCAATCCACATTAGCGCCTTGTTCAAAACATTATGAGAACGTACTGGTCACATCGCGTTTGAGTGCTTTCCGCCATCGTTCACGGTTCACGGCGGTTTGAGAACGGCCATGAACCGCCATCTGAACCGGCGATGTGTGATCACCCCTTTACACACAGGTCCTCGGTTATATGGTAAAATTCTTATGGATAAAACAGGTCCTCACTTTCCACCGCCGTAGACGCATACACACATGTGTGTGTTTGTGTGTGTTTAAGATTTGACAGTCCTGATCCACATGGACTCCATGCTTTTTTGATACATTCCAGCGTATGACTGTGCAGGTACTGTTTACATTGAAATAGAAACACAATCAACTAGTGTATGGTCTAAAGTAGTCTCATATACCATAAAAATATCACATCGGGCAGAGTTGCAGTATCAGCACTTTATCCCCGTCAGAATGAAGGCAGATCTGATCTGATAAATCATGCAGACAGTCATGGCTCACATTTGTAACCAGGACATGTACTGCACATTGTTGCTTCTCCATCTGGAATCTGTTTCTCAAGTAGTAGAGACCCAAGTCAAATCTACAAATTTTATAGACTTTGTAAACCACTGTGAGCAGTAATGAGTGTTTATATTTAATCTTTTAACAAAAGCAGGCAAACATTTTCTTTCCCATGCCTCTTTTGGTACATTTACATGTATGCTCAGTTTTTTGGGGCCACAATCAGCGTTTTGAAACATGATTAGTGCAAAACGTGGACTTGTGTCTGTGCTCATTTTGCAACGCTATTTCAAAATGTCATTTCAAAATGCATAATAAGGTGTGTTTATGATATGATTCATGGGGTCATCCCACGAGACCGACACCCACGAGTCATACGGTCCACGAGACCAACATCAAAAATAGGTCCATGAGTCATACAGCCCACGAGTTATACGGCTCATGAGTCATACAGCCCATGAGTTCGACACTACACAGAACAGGCTCACGAGACCGACACTATGTAAACAAAGCCCATGAGACTGACACTACGCAATAAAGGCTCACGAGACTGATACTAGGCAAAGAAAGCCCACGAGACCGACACTAGGCAAAGGAGGCTCCCGAGACTGACACTAGGCAAAGAAAGCCCACGAGACCGACACTAGACGAAGAAGGCTCACGAGACCGACACTAGGCAAAGAAGGCTCACGAGACCGACACTAGACGAAGAAGGCTCACGAGACCGACACTAGGCAAAGAAGGCTCACGAGACCGACACTAGGCAAAGAAGGCTCACGAGACCGACACTAGACGAAGAAGGCTCACGAGACCGACACTAGGCAAAGAAGGCTCACGAGACCGACACTAGACGAAGAAGGCTCACGAGACCGACACTAGACGAAGAAGGCTCACGAGACCGACACTAGGCGAAGAAGGCTCACGAGACCGACACTAGGCAAAGAAGGCTCACAAGACCAACAGGATGAACAGTGCCATCTACTGTATACGCTATATATTTCGCGGGGGTTTTATTTTCGCGAATTTCGCGAGTCGGGAGCTATTCGCGAAATTAACAACACGCGAAAATATTACCTTCCAAAATGAATCCCTTGCCTTGATGATACGAACATTTCAGTACTAACGTTAGTATACAATTTGTACCATGTCATGGCTTACCGAACAGACCAACTGGCTAAGCTTGTTTACGTACATAACACGTCCACGTCTACTTACGAATACTGTAGAGAGCCAATCCAGTATCGCAAGGGGACCACTCGTCAGAAATCTAGCGTGATGGACTTAACCACTTCAAAAATGTTGAATTCTAACTTACTAGTTCGCAGAGTTTGGTAAGTTTTTTTATGCAGTGTATAACTAGTATCATTCTTATTTGCTAGTAAGTTGAAAATTCACACTTTCTTTGCCAATTCATATTTTCTCTGGTCCCCCCATCGCGAATTCAACCACTCGCGAAAATGTGTGACAGCGGCAATTCGCGAAAATTTATGTACGCGAAAATTATAGCGTATACAGTACATGTATGTCAATTACAAGTCCATAATGTCTCTGTACAGGGTGTTCCATGAAGGGGAAAAACTTGCGGGTGCAATTTTGTCACGCTATCGAGGGAGAGATTGTACATGTAACTACAGTTGAACCTCTCTTATCCGGCCTCCCTTTATCCGGATCTCTCTATTATACGGACACAATCTCGCCGTGATTTTTTTTTAAATAATTACGGGAGGAAAGGGGGATTCCCAACTCCTTGAGAACTCCTACACAAATACACATGAATTACCGTACATATTACTTCCAACATGATTAACATACATTACATCAAATTTCCTTCCAAATTGCTTACCTTCAGACATTTTAACATCCCCAAACATCCCCAAATCATCGCAAGAACATGAACAGATTATGCGCTCGAGTCCTCTCATATCGCATTGCCACATATAGGTCCATACACAGCCGTCGATATGACTAGATAGACATGCATTGTTTCGAGTCATTGGCTGAGCAACGAATGATATTGAATACTCAAAAATTGTTCACACACAGTACACACACACAACCTTGGGCCCGGTACGGTATTAGGTAGTAGCTGTCTGTTACTGAGTGTAACAATGAAAATGTTGCAGTATACACATTACTACAAGTGGTACAATGGGCTACATCAGTACATGTGTATGTATATGTACATGTATAAAGCATTGAGTCTCCCGTATCTGGCTAAATCCCTTATCGGGATGAGCCCCGGTCCCGACTTGTCCGGATACGAGAGGTTCAACTGTAATTGAACAGCACCATCTAAGTATATCAGCAGCATCAAGCATGTTTTTTCTACACATGTGGCTTTTAGGGAGCAGTTCTATGACGCTACGGGAGCGACTTTGTAACCGATTATTTTTTTTTGAATAAAATTGTACGCCTACTCTTCATGGGAACCCCCCCCCCCAAAAAAAAAAAAAAAGAAAAAAAAAAGAGAATGAATAAAAGAGGGCAAGAACAATGTATGGTTTCATTTTAGATCTGCGATTATAATACAATAATGCCATTGTGTTATTTTTAATAGGCTTTCCCCCTTTCTAGGTAGAAGATGGATGGGTGTTAAGTTTTTTCCCCTTTTCTTTCTTGCTTCGCTAGTTAAGTAGGCCTTATTAGATATCCTACCTGCCTGCTAAGATGTTTTAGAGTTCAATTTTTACCCCTGTAACTATAATGTATCCGCATTCAATGGATGATAACATTTTATATCACTGTGATTCACCTCGATTTGTGGCTTGTGTTTGTAAAATTATTCTCCTCATAACGGTACATTTCTGATGAAATGGAATAGCTGTTTTTATGGATGCATCTCCTTTTTCCAAATCCTTAATGCTACCTTAATAGGTGATTACTTTATTTTCTGTGAATTTATAAATACTAAATCAATACCTTTGCAGATGACTATGCCCCCTCCAGATCATGTAAGGCAGGTGTGCACTGCAACATTGACCATTTTGCGAAATATTTCCTTGTAAACTTCATTTCACAGCTAGGTATTTTTCTAGTTGGCTGATCTGAATGTCCACATTATTTTTTTTTTCCGAGTAAGTGTATATTGTGTTTTGCGGAAAGGGAAATGAGGGTGTTTTGGCATTTTTTTAATTCATGTGGAAAGATCTAATGCATGCTTATACTGAATTTTGTTTATTTTTTCACAAACACTCACACACACGAAGACAATTAAAGGTCTTAAACATTTCTTAGGGGGTGAGGGAGGGCAACAGATGGGGTAACACCCTGGCAACCTTTTCCCATAGATCTCTCATATCTTCCTTATGCCATTATCTGGACACCCTATACAATCAATTGGTCTATAGGTGACGCTGTTCATCCTGTCGGTCTCTCGAGCCTCTTTTGCGTAGTGTCGGTCTCGTGGGCTTTGTTTGCGCAGTGTCGGTTTCGTGCAAACCATGTGTATGTTGTATCTTGTCTGGAGGCGCAGATATCTTACTTTGCAATACCATAAGGCAGTGTCCTCACCCGTAGTCACCTGGAGGTGTGCATGCAGATCTTTTTACCCGCAACCATGTTTAGGCCCTGTCACACCTTTCCGGGCAAGCTATGCATTCTGTTGCGTGTAGGGATTTTCCAGCATACCGGGAATTTCTGAGGGCGAACAAGGATTTGGGCGAGTCAGTGCATGTGTCTTACTTGCTGGACGCGTTTTACTTAAATTTTACTTGCGGGTATCCTGTGTGACCTTTGTACCAGTCGCGTGGGGGCTGACAACTCAGTGAATTAATTCCTCTGAGGGAATGACAGAAGTCCCACGGAATGTCATTATCTTGGCTGCATACGGGGACTGCGAAGTACCTGCGTGTGAGTTGCGTGTGAAGTGCTGCCGCTAAGGGCCTCCTACTGGCGTTCTGCGTGGACCTCTCCGGGCATCCCAGCGACTCACCCGGAAAAAGTTTTGGTCATGCTCAAAACTTGGCTGCGGTTAAATCGGACTTGCATGAGCACCTCCGGGCAAGTACAGGCGAGATACGCGCTAGGTACTGTCAGGTGCGGACCAACTGCGGAGAGCTCCAGGGAGCAAATTTGTTTCCCCGCAAGTCAAGCCGCAAAACTTCCCCAGATACGCTATAACAAGGCCTTGAGCATGCTCAAAACTTGTTCCGAGTGAGTCGTGGGGTTTGCTCACAGAGGTACACGCAGAATACCAGTAGGAGACTCTTACCGGCAGCACCT
This sequence comes from Diadema antillarum, assembly GCF_040938485.1. Taxonomy (NCBI): domain Eukaryota; kingdom Metazoa; phylum Echinodermata; class Echinoidea; order Diadematoida; family Diadematidae; genus Diadema; species Diadema antillarum. The sequence goes on along the minus strand of NW_027272016.1, from coordinate 398,386 downwards.
CACAGGAGTTGGCTCTCACGCAGGTCACACGGAATGCACGCAAGAAGAAGCTAAGTACCACGCGTCTAGTAGGTAAGAAATAAATGCGAAAATTGCAAACATTCTTGTTCGCCCGCGGAAAATCTTCTACGTGCTGGAAACTACCTCCTCGCCACAAGCCCGCGTAGCTCGCCCGGAAAGGTGTGACACGGCCTTTAAGATAGAGTAATTTCAGGCAAATAGCATGAGTGTTTTAAAGGTCAAGGTCAAAGTCTGTGTGTTTGTTCTTGTATTTCCTCTTCTTCTTGAATTGCAGACATGGAAATTTATTATTTCAATCCGAAGAAACAATCAGTTGAAATAATCCATGACTCAATTGGCATGTAAAGTCAGAAGTCAAGTGAAAAGCTAAGAGTTTCTTACCTTGAATACAATATTATGAATCAAAAATTGTGGTTAGACTACAATGTGCATTTCTAAATGTAAGGATGGAAAAAAAAGGATATAAATTTCACATTTCTTGGCTTAGATAAAAAAGATTTGAGTTCATGGTAAGGTAGTAGTTGTTTTTACTCACTGTATAGGAAAAAAAAAAGGAGTGCTCAGTTCTCTATCCAGTCTTATTGTAGTTTGTCTGCCTGTTTTGCAGAAAGACATGTTATCCAGTATTGGGATGTCACCTCTGCCTCTTCTATATCATAGTACACAAATAGTGAATGGTCACGAGTGCGATGGTACAAGATTACACACGAGGTGAAAGATAGAGGTGCTCTATTCAACGAGGCGAAGTGGAGTTGAATAGTGCGCCTCATCTTTCACCTCGTGCGAAATCTGGTTCCATTGCACGAGTAGACCATACACTATTTGTTTTATACAACACCTTGAACGTCAACAGATTTGGTACCGTACTCACAGATTCTTGAATTTAGCACAGAAATGGCAACCATTTTCCGTGAAAGACGAATGATTAGCCTCACAGTCGCAGTCACCGTGTACGTACGTATGCGAAACAAAGTTGTTTACAAAAATGAGTGACAAATGTATGCGCTTGTAAGCGCGCTTGTAATTGTTAAGTGCGCGGCACATGTTTGTTTATTGTGACATCAGAGCAAATGCATCAGAGCCGTGCAATGGAACATTTTGCTCAAACAAAATTGCACTGCTGACAGCTACACATTGTAGAGCTTGCAATGGAACTTTTCACTAAATGTCACGTGATGGGCTATCGACCAATCAGATAGCGACATTCTAAGTAGGTGTTGTATAATAAATGCAGTCAGTTGAATTCAGTTAAGTCCATTTGTATCCAGTTCACATTCCTAAAATGATGACAAGGAAGACAAGCATCTAGGTATTGCAAAAAAACCCAACACAGAATTGCAATAACAACATTTGGATAACAGTTTCTTATTAATTAAGTAATATGACATCACGGCCCTGGGAATTTCAGACTCTATATAATTCATTACTAAAAAGCATGAAGGGTTTCTTTGAGGCAGTTCCACTTGATGTAATATTCCAAAGTGTCAATAGCACTGTATGTGAAATGTTGTAACTTCAGAAAAACTATATATTTTGAAGAAAGTTGCTGGGCATCTGTACTGAAAACTGCCCTATACTTTGCTGGAAAAATCAAACTGGAGTGCATTATTTCTTCCTTGAAATGAAGTTAGCTTTGAGAATGCTCAAAAGCTGTTGATGCAGTTGCATACAATAACAAGCATTTAAAGCCAATCATTTTTTTTTTTTTTTTGATAGTGCAGATTTTCATTGCAGCATGAATGAAAAGGTTAAAAAAGGCTTTAACTCGCCCATTACTTTCCCAATAAGAATGCATGTAATAGTAATGGAGATACCACAAAATAATTTTATGATTTGTTTTATTTTTGCAAGTGCACTAATCATGTGTTGTTGTATTTCTCTTCACCTGCTTGAAAGTACAATGAGGTTTGCAATCTACAAATCAACATGGGTAACAATATTGATTTGAAATCATCTGCTCCCAATACATACCTTTAATATATAATGCTAATATGTCTGACAACACATCAGCCAGTGTGCATACTTTGTTGGTGAGTGTGGCTTGGAATATGTGTGTGGCTTGATGGCCTGCCTACCTGCCTGCATGATAGCATGGACCTACACCAAATACTGGTGTAGTCTGCTTGTCATCTCCTCATACCAGGCTAAATGATGTGGGTCATCATCTCTCTGATATCTGAAGAAACAAAAGTTTTTCATGTGTTTCATATAGTAGGGACCTACATTGTACATCTAGATCACACCAAAATATTTCTCCGTAACTGCAGGAGTTGAGGAGTATACTGCTTTGCTATTATTCATGAAAATGAAAGATGTTTTATACTATGTATATTTTCCAGATGTCATGTACATCACCATGAATAACTGAACATCACTGGGCATTCAGTGAAAAAAAAAAAATGTAGGTCATGGAGAAATCAAATGTTGTAAATGTGACCCTGCATCACAAAACCAACTAAAAGTCGCAGACATGGATTTTTAGTTAACCCGTTCCCTACTGAATTCTGAAAAACTCATAGACATAATACACAGGCCATCAGGTGCCCGCAAGGAACGGGTTAAGGGCAGATTCTGAAAGAGTAGACGCTAAGATTTAAAATGATGTACTGTATAACTCAATTCAAATGGACCCACGTAACCTATCTAAATACAATGTACTTAACTCTTAATGTGCCAGGCCCAAAACCCCTAACGTGCCAGAGGTTTTTACCTAACGCTAGAACGTTTCGAGACTGGACTGACAATGAAATTTAAAACCGCCATATCTCTGAAACTATTGACTGTTTTGAATTGAGTTCTACACAACATATGTCAAGAAATGTTTGCTCTTTCGTGTCATGCAGTCAGTTTGCCACAATATCTATGTGAATTTGAAATATTGCAGAAATATTTGATACATCAAAAAAAATATAAATTTTTGTGTAGTATGGAAAAAAAGAGTCAGTCTTGTTTTTTCTTCAATGGAATGCTCCCTTGACTCTGTGAGAAAGTTTTAGAGCAACATTTCCTCTTTCAAATGATAACAAAATTGCCTTCTAGAATTGTATGATTCCAAAGATACTAGCAGTTTATTTTGTCTTGGCAATTTCTCTTTCTGCCTCAGTAATTCATTCCCAAAACTGAGTCCTTTAGTCCCAGATCCTGTATTTGAAACTAAAGTAATTGTCCCGGGCCCTGGAATAGTGTCTTTTGTCCACCTGAGAAGGAAGAACCTGCTGATCCTCCTTTTGTCTACGTGAACCGCGGGCGGGCGTACTCTATTGAAATCGGCAGGCCTTTGTCCACGTGCAATTCCTATGCTAGCGTGGGGATGATTAGTGACGTTCACCAAAACAAAAGGATGAAAGACTTGACTGACGAACGAAAGCTGACCTTCTTTGAGGGACAAAATCAAAGCAGCTTCCCGCAGGACAGCGCCCAAGCGGAACGATGCGAGTGGATACGAACCGCATCTAGACAATACACGCAGAGTCAATAGCATACACACGTGTGGTTTACCTATGAGACTTTTGATCCATACACATTTCGCAGAGGGTGCACCCGCTGCGGACATTCCCGATGTGAGAAAAATACATCTAGCGGAAAAATTGTGTATTTACTCAAAATTTTCCAATGTAAGCATGCTCATATTTTTAGTGGAAACTATGGCTATGCTAATCAGCTACCAGTACATATCATTGGCAGTTGCTTGGTGTAACACATTACGGTACCACAAGAACTTAAATGATCAATGCTTTTCTCGCTGTTCTTAGTCGCCGATCGGCGACCATGGCACCTCAGGACTAAGGTCGCCGTTCGGCAACCATGGCACATTAAGAGTTAAAGAAAGCACACGCTCTGGAAAAGTGGAAACTGAGAAAAGAGGCTCTGAAGTACAGGGTCTGTTCAAGCGCCTTATCTTTTACCAAGCCATACATTGTACTAGCATCTCTGTGAGATGAATAGGACCAAACACAGGATGTAAACCACCCAAGTAACAACAATGAAGGGATTTTCAGATTAAGCTGAAATTGAGCATGTTCTATTCACATATTCTGTCCATGATGAATGCTAACTTTCAAAGCAGTACTTTAATAGTGTTATCCTTTCAAAAGTTAATAGACTTGAAAGTGAAGAGTGTGCAAAGGATTTTGAGAAATGAAAAGGGGCCTCTAAGACATACCTGATCATTCTCCTTTCCCCAAAGAAAGGATTGTAGAAAAACTGCTGAAAACACACGTTTCCGGTTATGATCCCAAACTAAAGAACAATGTAGGAGAAGGATAGCTCTTTCAGAAACTAGAAAAGCACTCTGAGAGCACAGACCTCCACCAAGCACCTACTTTCCACTGATGATCTTGCTCTTGCATAGAGATCAGTGATTTCCACCCATAGGTATAGGTATGCATGCTGAAAAATTGCCCGATTTCCCAATAAAGAAGTCTTCGTTTTATACGTCATAAACCCTCAGCTGCGCGGCGCGCCTCGCTCTAGCAGAAACTAGAGCATGCACTTTAGTGTGCATATGAAAACATCAACTTCCAAGTTCATTGACCCTACCTGCCAAAATATAAAAAAATCCTTCATAAAATCCATAAACATTTCCAGATCACAACCAAAATTTAATCATCTATTCCTTATGTAATTTTCAACCTTTCCTGCAAGTTTCATCCAAATCCATGCATGACTTTTTGAGTTATTTTGCACCCGGACAAACAAACCAACGGTCACAAAAACATAACCTCCTCCCTTGGCGAAGGTAAATATGAAAAACTCAAGATTGACTTGGCTGACCCATTTCACCTTTCTCGAGTCCTCATGTAAAATCAAGGGGTGCGACTTTCTGTTGGTTTTGTGATGCAACTTTCTGTTGGTTTTGTGATGCGATTTTCTGTTGGTTTTGTGATGCGATTTTCTGTTGGTTTTGTGATGCGATTTTCTGTTGGTTTTGTGATGCATGGTCACATATGATGCATTGATAGGCATCCTATACTACAACATAATATACATATTGACCAATTGTCTCTAAGGTTTCTTTGGCATCCAAAGTGTTTTTAAAGGAAATTCACATGGGAAGTATACATAGTCAAAGTCAAGGTTGAGTACAAAGATATTGGAATGCCAGTGACAACCTAGAAACAACCTGAGAGATCCGCTGCTGCATTTTTGAATTCCATCATATACATGTACATGTAGTATACCAGTACGGTAGTGATAGTGCATTGCAAGTTGTGGTTGTTGGAAACCATCCTATACTATAATACGCTAAGTCATTGTTGTTGTCGCGGCCTTATGTATTTCCTGTTTTATTCGGGCGTTGCTGGTTTGTCTATCTCCTCCGAAACCGTCGGCTCCGGGCCGCTGCGACCGGTGCCATCAGCCGCGGGAGAGTATCCTGCATCGAACGGCGCGGGTTTCATCCGCGCTCTGCCTTCGTGGCGACGTCGAGGACGACAAAGAAAAATTAATTAGATAGATGCATAATGCATTTTTGTGCGTGACCAAAGAGCCAAGCGTTTTAATATTCACCGAATTCTGCGTTGGACTCCTGCTTTCTCGATCGTCCATCTTTTAGCTTGCAGAGACAGTGGGATGCTAAAGATGATGGGTGCAGCGAAATCTCGGTCATCTTCCGGCGGACACGCATGCACACACACAATGTACTCTGGCCTGCGCCTGACCTATTGACGATGGTTACACAAAACGCTACAGCTGTTCCTGCCGCCGCTGCACATGGGCATCTATGGCCTGCATAGTGTGATTGCTTATGCAGGGCATACTCGCGGGTATGCCAGTGGGTGGCCTGGGCCTGCGCCTGTGTTTGACGATGGTTACACAAAGGAGGTACACGAAACACTCTCTGCGTGCGCGTTACATGGACTCTCATATATTAATACACGGTGCGGTCATACAAGGGCATTTACGTACAGTTCGCCATTGGCGTGCCCAAATGAAAACAACGAATGCTGTTATTTTAGGTGACACGACATTTGCTCCTGTGACAATTGCTCCGGTCTTATTTTCTCTAAGGACTTAGGGTTAGGGTTGTGATAGGGTTTTAGGTTTAGTTTCATGTGAGACTTAGGATTAGGGTTAGGGTTATGTTTATGGGTTGAATTTACGTTTGGCTTAGCATGCAGATATATCATGGGAGTAATTGTCGCAGGAGCAAATGTCATGAAACCGTTATTTTATTGTATTTTGCACAACTGCAGGATACTATGCAGCTCAGGTACGTCATTTATTTTACTCTCAAGTTTGCTATCATTGTACTAGGACTGCTTAGGACGGCTATAGATACTATGCAGCTCAGGTAGGTCATTTAGTTTGCTCGCCGTTTGCTCTCAAGTCGGGTATCATTGTACTCAGACTGTTTAGGACGGCTAAATATCTTTGCCGATCGTGCCCTTCCATATCAGATTACACGCGCCGCTGTCCATTCGTTTACTGCATAGCTGCTGTAACACCCATAAGAAGAGCGGACAGGGGGAAAACCTCGCTTTGCTGACCGCCTATTTTTTAAATTACAAGTGGAAATAAAATGGGTGGTTCTATGGTCTATCAAACCAAGTTTTGGTGATAAAAATTTTAAAAAGGGAGCAAATGAAGACAAAAATATTCTTCTTTCTCCCATAACGTTGGAAAAAAAATATTAAAAAAAAAAATATGAGGCCCTGAGACCCATGGATTCCCACGGGTGCCTATTAAACCTAATGACTATGATCTCCCCCTCCCCAAATAATAATGATGATTATAGTGATAATTTCATAATAATGATAATGATAATAATAATAATATTAATAAGAGTAATAATAATAATAATAATAATAATAATAATAATAATAATATTAATAATAATAATAATAATAATAATAATGATAAGAGTAATGATGATAATAATGATAATGTACAGTCTGAAGCAGATAAACAGATGGTTCTATGATCTATCAAACCAAGTTTGGGTGATAAAAAACAAAAAGGAGATAGCAAATGAAGACGAAAATATTTTATTTTTCTCTCATAACGTGGGAAAAGAAATATGAATGAAAAAAAAACCAACAATGAGGCCTTGAGACCAGCCGTGGATTCCCTCTGGTGCCTGCATGGATGCAAGAGCAGGGAGTAATTAATATCAAAGTCATAGTGTCAATAATATCTCCCCGTTTCGACGGGAAGAATCTATGGGCAGAACTTTCGGGGAATCGGGGAATCTCATTTGCGTTTTTGGTAATTTTCCCTCAATGTTTGTTTTTGTTTTTTGGTCTGCGGGGATAGATATTTGTGTGTGTGTGTGTGGGGGGGGGGGGTTGAGGGACAACAAGACAACTGTTGGACTTCAACGGGTGCAAATAACCCATCGAAACTCAAGTTCTATAATAAAAGCAAGTGGCGGGAACGATCCCAACCAATGGACCGGATCGCCGGGCACGTACTACAAATGTAATATTAAATTTCTGGGAAGGGTGGTCATTTTGAAGACAGCACAATTAACGAAAGAATGAGGAAACTTTTCTTTTTATTTCTTCAATAGAAATGTGCAAAATTGTATTATGAGAAAAAAACAAAACTCCTCAGACCCGTGGATTTCCACGGGTGCTGCTAGTTATAGAATATAGACATTGAAAGCAAGAGATGATCAAGCAGAGGGATGAAGGTTGAGGTGTGAATTTTCTTCTGTTCATCTCCCTGTACAAATGATATCTATAAGATCACAACTGTTGAGGGAGACAAACTGAAGAAAATTCACACCTCCACCTTCACCCCTCCGCTAATCTCTTGCTTTCATTAAAGGCATAATTTACCAATTGCAGATGAAACAAAAACCCAGCATTAGTGCTTTAAAATAATTCTGAAATGTGAGTTAGGGATAGAATCAGCCACTGTAAAAATTTGAATCCATATAATCGATGTCAAGTGTTGTTAAATACACAAAATGTGAACAATAGTCATACTAAAAATGTTTCCAGACTAAATATTACGGTTTATTGAGAAAAACACTGCCAGTATCTCCTTATATTTTAGGCTTTATTGCAAAAATGTCATATGGTAGGATGTTTTGTGATACAACAGACCTACACATATGCATCAAATGTGATATCTTGAACATTTTTGAAATCACTGCTCCCAAAGGTAAACTAGACCTTTAATGCCTTGTCTGCCTTGGACCACGTACATAACAATGTCAGAATTTGGGAGCTCGGGTATTTGTTCCAAGTTCATCATGTCATTGCCGGCAACCAGGGATAGCCTGGTGGTAGTGTTGCTGCCCGGAATGCTGTAGATGACAGGTTCAAGTCCTGTGGTTCCTTTTTTCTGACATGTTTGTTAAACTATAGATCAACAGTCATGATCTTACAAATTTCAATTGTAGACGGAGACAAATTCAAGAAAATTCACACCTCAATATGAACATTTATTGTCAGTTATGCTGAAAATTAGCACTCTTCTATGAATTAGCATGTTTTTGTTTTTCTTCTTCTTCTTTTTTCCTAGTAATGTTCACCCAAGAGAGAACATAACTATTAATAAACAACAATGTTTTAAAGTAATGTATTAACCCATATTAATCTGAGTGGCATTTAACCAACTCGCACAAAATTTTTCAATTCCATCAAGAAACTTAGTAAACACGTATTAGGCTTCAGTAATGCCACCCTGAATAGATGCTACAAAAACAAAGACAGCTCCTAATACCATTGTAAAATTTTACCAAGATGTCAACTTATTAGTGATTAAAATCCCTTTGAATATTGAAGGATGATAGGGTACTTGTCTGGGTATTGTTTGTTGCTTATGTCAGCTTTGCACATTATGAATCCCTCGAACTCACTTATAAACCCCATTCATGTAAAGCAGTACGAACCAGTGCAGTTCCTCAGACCCGAAGTGTTACATGTATTTCTCAAAATCAGAATAACGGAACTAGGCAAAAAAAAAAAGGGGGTAAAATTAAATGAAGTAATTAAATTGTACAAAACAATCCCCATACCATAGCTACACATGTTTTTTTTGTTTGTTTTTTTTAAAATAACATGCGGTATTTTATGCTATTATACAATGCACATGTTCAAATTCAAAATGGCCGCTGACCTGTCTATAGTGGCCACTTTTGTTGTGTCCCTTGGGTGGCTGCTATAGACAGGTTTGACTGTATCTTCAACAACATGCCATGAGTTGCAGGCATAACATATTCACAGAGCGGTGTACTAGGAAAAGAACCATGCATAGCCAGTGTATGATTCAGTGGATGACAAATTGATTAACATTTCACCACAGGAGTTTACCACACTGTCATACACCAGATCATGGCATTGCACTGTGTAGTCCTTGAACAGATATGGTGTAATATCCAAGATTCAGACATTTGTCATGTTTTGTTGGTTTGAAAATATTCTCATTTGATAATTTTTGTATGTATCCATAGACAATGTGTATTTCACAGCAAACAATGGATTGACACATTATTTTGCATGCATTGAAAATATTGTCTCATGTCTCGTCTGTTACTGTATCTCACATATGAGGTATTTGTATGCTGTCCAGAGTATGAATTTTGAGGGGGAAGGGGAGGAACCTGACATATCAGACGGGTCATGAAAGGCTTGCAGAAGTTGAAAAGGTTTGGAAGAGTGTGTCATCCTACAATGAGCTAACATGGCGTCCTCAGTAGCACATGCTGAATGAGTCAACGATAATCAATAGATTACACATACTCAAATGTAAGGAGTAAATCGTGCCTGGCTTGGTGATGAGTAGATTGCTTGTGGGATTCTTGCTTCCTGCAAACTTGTTGAACAGTACTCCAATTAGACTGCACTTAGTCTGATTTGGATAAAAAGCTTTAATTTTGAAGGCATGATAGGTCACAAAATGTTAGTGTTTGGACTATCAATACTTGGCTTCATGCTGTGTCTCTTTAGAAACAGGAAAAGAGGTTTTGATTGATTTGCCCAGAACTCGAAATTTCTTACAAAAATGTGAATTGTAGAAATGTGCAATCAAAAACAAATAAAGTAATCAGAGCAGTGAAGGAGAATGTTACGTTTAAAGTATCACAAGTCAACCACAGCTTCTTTCTACAAATTGTAATTAGAGAGAAATCAAATTCTGCTGTTTTTAAATGTGTGTACAGTTCTGTTGATTTTACTGGGAGTATCAAGAGTCAACATGATCGTGATAGTGTACACCTTAAATTTTATAGCCATGATACTTGTTACACATTGTACAGGTCACCAAGCTGGCTTACAAAGTATTATGGCATGTTGTTTCAAATCGCACATTAGATATCTTTTTCTTTATTTCGGTGGGTTATTCTAAAAAAAAAAAAACAAACAATTTTTGATTTCCAACGGAAACAAGTTTTACACAGTTCAAGTTATCATACATCTAGAGAGTGAATCAAACAATGTACATCATGCAGATACAAAGTCAGAATATGAAATCAAGTAAAACTAGACTTGAACTCGTTACTTGGACGAGTTAGGTGATATGCCGCAAAAAGCACAAATCAAAGGGACTTGGACTAACAATACTACAGAATTGTTATCAAAAAGTCACCATCTTGTAAAATGAATCAATTTATCTGGTCTAGATGTGTGCAAATATTAGGGCAACAGGCTATGTATTTACGGATGATATACAGTAATAAGTACTTTTCATTTTGACCCTAATATGCAATATTCAAGATGGCGTCTGATCAAGACGTCGCTATTTTATGAAATGATCGCGGTAACATACTTCACATTTGTCCAAAATATAAGGCAGATAGGTCATGTATTTCCAAAGACACTACACTAATACACTTTGTGTATTCTACAGTACAGAAATGAGTATTGTTGACCTTTGACCCCAATTTGCATAGCCAAGATTCCATCTGACCAAGGAGTCATTTTTTTGTAATAAAATGATCCAAGTAACATTGTCTATACAAGGTATGTGTGCAAAATATGGGAACAATAGACCATATACTTTCTAATATACTGTTTATTAATAAAGAGATTTAAGAAATTTAGACTTTGACCCTAATTTACATATTCAAGATGGCGTCTGATCAAGACATCGCTTTTTATGAAATGATCCAGGTAACATGGTCTACATGTGTCCAAAATATGGCGGGCGTATAGCATGTATTTCCAAAGAGGCATGCTAATTATTCTCCAATGCAGAAATAAGCATGGTTGATCTTTGACCCCAGTTACTTACCCAGCCAAGATTGCATCTGACCAAGAAGTCGTTATTTTATAAAATGATCGGAGCACCATGGTCTGTATGTGTGCAAAATATGGTGGCGATAGAGCATATCGTCGCTGGGGCGACAAGACCTCATATCTACAAAATGTCAAATGTTCAGGAGAGCCAAAAAAACATGGCAGCCAAAGCACTATAGCGAATGGGAGAGCCTTTCCTTTGACATGCTGTGGTGGCTTCATTTTGGGGGTAAGACAGTTAGGATTTGGACAGGACATCACTAAACCGATTAATTGACCATTAATCCAAAAAAGTCATTTTCACCAAAATTTCAGATACAAGGTCTTGTCACCTCAGCGACGATATACTTTCTAAGATGCAGACTAAAGTATTTTTGACTTTGACCCTAATCTACATATATATCCAAGATGGCGTCTGATCAAAAAGTTGTTATTTCATAAAATAATGCATGTGACATAGTCTACAAACAACTTGTGTAAAAATATGGGGATGACAGCGCCTCTTATTCTCCAGCTATACCAGCTACGTGATACGATTTCCCATCAGCTCGTTCAATCGAAGCCAAAGTATCAATTTAAACCAAATTTTTAGACATGATCCCGACCTCCAATCAAAAAACGTGTCAGCTACAACATATTAAAAGCTGGGAGAAAACTGTACAAAGATTAATGACCTACTGCTCATTGAATGAAGTTGTGTCAATTTTCATTAAAAAAAAAAAAAAACTATGACTATGAGCACAACATGTTTCTTAAGTGATAATCATTTAACAATGTTTCATGTACATATTAGAATCTTACTCGTGTGCATACAAATCTTTTTAAGGTGTTTATTTTCCCGTAGTTCAGTGCCTGCAGGAAGCAGGCTTGTGTACTCAGTAACTACAGGCTCTTCAATGACATTTTTTACATGGGTCGCTATTAGACCCACATGGATTTTTTGGTCTGTACCCAAGTAGCAGTGTCTGCATTGTCATCGAGCTGCCCGTAAAATATTGTGGATAAATGTGCCAAGTATAAAAACTTAAAAAATATCTCGTAAGTTTAATAGTGCTTAACCATGCAAGTGGTCACATGGATGGTAACTTAAATCGTAAACAACTTTGAAGTCATTTCTGACATTTGTGATTTAGAAGTACAAGAATAGTGATTGAACCATTCCTATGTTCATGACACTGTTGTGACAAGGGCTAAAGTTGGGAACAAATGATATGTTCACTTTCTTTTTAGAGATATACACCCCATAAATGGAGTTTGAAAATAATAAATAGATAGTTGTAATATTCTGATGCTTGTGTACTATAAAAGACAGCTGGCTGAGCAGGTGTTTCCTTCCTTTCACTTCTCTTCTTGTCTGTCTTGCTTTTTCCTCCTTGCATAATGAACAAACAAACAAAAAGACCCTCACATTGCCATATATGCCGCATATATATACAAAAGCATTTACTACAAGCCAATATATGTGTACATGTTCATAATGATGATCAGCTGTTAACTTAAAGGAGAACATGAAGAAAATGAGCACTTGGCATTGATTTTCTTGGCAGATGAAGTGTCAGACTTGGATGGGAGGAGGGGAGGCCTTTGCAAAAAAAGGAAAGAAAACTAGACTCGGAATTTGTCAACACTGACAAATTAGGTGATCCGATCTTTTCGAAAATCAATGATTTGAGTCCTGATTCCAATATAGGCATCTGACGATAGCGCAAAGTCTCAGCTACAACATATTAAAATCTGGAAGAAATTCACGGAAGGTTAAGTGAGCTAGTGCTCGATAAAGACAATCATGTCAATTTTCACATGTAGAAAAATTTCCTCCCATAGAGATAACACGTCATAACGAAGATACAAAAAGAAGTACATATGACCTTTGACCCCCACTTCGCACAGACAAGATGGCATCTGAGCAAAAAGTGGTTATTTGTGAAATGATCCTTGTAACATGGTCTTTACGTGTGCAAAATATGGGAAAGATAGGACATGTATATACCAAGATACAGGATGAAACATTTATGACCTTTGACCCTACTTTACTTACCCAAGATGGTGTCCGATCAAGTAGTTGTTATGTTATGAAATGATGTACGTGACATGAACTAAACATGTGCAAAATATGGGGGCGATAGTGTATGTTCTTTTTTAGTTATTGCAAAGAAATTTGCAGAAAGAAAGAAATATCTTAATACATCGAAGATAAGCATTAATTTCAACCACGTTTTTGGACGTAATGCCGACACCATATGAAAAACAAAGGGCACACAAGCGATAGCGCGCAGTCTCAGCTACAACATATTGAAATCTGGGAGAAATTCACCAAAGGGTAAGTGAGCTAGTGCTCGATAAAGACAATCATGTCAATTTTCACATCTAGAAAAATTCCCTCCCATAGAGATAACACGTCATAACGAAGATAAAGAAAGAAGTACATATGACCTTTGACCCCGATCTGCACAGACAAGATGGCATCTGAGCAAGAAGTGGTTATTTTGTGAAATGATCCTTGTAACAAGGTCTTTATGTGTGCAAAATATGGGAAAGATAAGACATATATTCACCAAGATACAGGATAAAACATTCATGACATTTGACCCTAATTTACATACCCAAGATGGTGTCCGATCAAGTAGTTGTTATGTTATGAAATGATGTACGTGACATGAACTAAACATGTGCAAAATATTGGGCTGATAGGGTTTGTTTTTCGTGAGTTATTGCAAAGAAAGTTGCAAATAGAAAGGAATATGAACATACATCAACGATAAGCTTTAATTTCAACCAAGTTTTTGGACGTGATCCCAACACCGTATGAAAAAAATAAAGGGCATATTTACGATAGCCCAAAGTCTCAGCTACAACATATTAAAATCTGGGAGAAATTCACCGAAGCATAAGTGAGCTAGTGCTCGAAAAGGACAGTCATGTCAATTTTCATTTCCAGAAAAACTGCACTCCCATAGAGATAACACGTAAACTGGTCAAATTCGACAAGATTACTTTTAATCAATTTTTACGAGGTGATGCCGTCATCCAATCAAAATGTTGTTATTACATTAATGAAAGAGCATTTAATTAGCTACAACATACCGAAAGCTGGGTGAAAATTGGCAAAGGATAAGTGAGATACGCTCGAGTGAACTTGAAATTCGATGACGTCATTTTGAAAATTTGCTTTTTTTACTTTATTAAGAAATTTGATATCTTTTAATCATTTTTCCAGCTTCGCCAACCCATGAAATAACATGTACAACTCATCAGCTTTTACAATATGTGAAGAAAATGGGGGGTCACCGGCCATCCTGACAAGTAACATCGGGGTTAAAATTGGCGGTTTTTTGGCATCGTTGCAATGTATATCGCCATTGAGCGCGCGCGGAATTTCAACTTTGACGGGCCCGTATGACGTCATATTGAGTCGGATTGACTTGAAACTTGGTAGAAATATTCCTTGACATTTCAGGCATCCGATAAGAGTGAAAAAACGGGAAATTTCTATTTCATATGAGCTGTGCGTGCGTATATGTGCGCGCGCGTACGCGTCCGTCCAATTTTTTCAATTTTTCAAAAAATGTTCCAAATGGTCTGAAACGTGTGCAAAAAAACATTTGAGCTCGATTTCAGCATACAAATATTTCAACGCGCGCGTATGCGCACGTTTTAAGAGAAAATATGAATTTTGAGAACATGAGTAGAATGCGCATAACTTGAATTATATGTGACGTAAATTTCATTGAAAAATTCCATTCCATTAATGAGATATGATTGAGAATATGTTTTCATATAATGACGTCATAGTGACGTCACGGCCGACTGATCACAATGATTTTACTTGATTTGTCGTCTTTGGGACACGATACATATATGGTATAATTTTGGCATTGATAGGAAGAGTACTTTCTGAGCTAATCGAAACACAACTTTTGTCCAGAAAGGAAGAAAGAAGAACAAAGAATCCGTACAGATACAGAAGGTGATCCGAGAGGATACTCGGATCACCGAAAAAGAAGAAGTATGCCTTTATATATACATGTGCACATTCTTCAAGCTCTAATTTACAAGATGTGTGATATCTTGCAGCATGAGAACAGTGACAAAATGTTGAGAAACTAGTCTCAATGAAAGATTAATGCAAACACAATGTTTTTGTATACTTTTGGCTTTGAATAGAAACAGCAAATTGTAAATTTGTCTGACATGATTATTCAACACTCCAAAAAATTTATTCATCAAGTAATTGAAAAAAATAAAAGCAGATATCCACAGAAAAATATGAAGAGGTCATATTCCGTAGCAAACATCGCTATTGAGCGACGCTGTATTATCACATGCTGGTATAAGACTTGTTTACAAGTGTACACGGTTGTAGGTTTAATCACATGTACGCTAAACACGCTTCACACATGTAGGTGACAGATGATAATGTTATTCACTGTATGTTTGTAGTTGATAGGAAATCAGCAGTACTGCATGATCATTGAAAGAGAGAGAGAGAAAGAGAAATTGCACTAAGTCTATGGAGGTAGGGGAGAGAAAGTGAGAAGAGGTTTCTTCCTTCAGACATGAGGGCACTTTTGCATTTTTGAAATTATAGTAGATTTCAGTGATCAGGCTCACACTTCTTGTGAAATGCTTGGACATTTTTCAATCAAAAAGTTAAAAAAACAGATATTCAGTTTATCAATTGTGAATGAATTTAAGTTATGGTATTTGTCACCTCTTGTTCTGTGTGTGTATGTGTGTGTGTGTGTGCTTTCACTGTGTACAAAGCCTAAGTATGGAGGTTTGGTTTCTTACCTGTATGACTGCAGTAGAGATGCAGAATTATCCCCCGTGCCCCATGCATTGATTCAAAGCATGCTACATTGTAGCTGCACAGATAGTACACGTAGCTGTATTGTACCTTAAACAGTCTCATCCATCCCTTACAGCTTCTTTCGCTCTTCAATGGTGTGAGATGCTTGTGTCGCATGGCTGCATTGATATTCAAGATTCTGTTCGCCCTAGTGGAAAGTGTTCCTCTCCAACCAAGATTTTGTACATGTTCGATTCATTTATTTTTTTTAACTGTATAATTTATGTACTCTTGACAGTCTAGCCTCAGTTCTTCTATTTTCTATGCCATGAAGAGGCTACTACTATACCATCATACCTTGTAGGTTATCTATTGGGGAAATACTTCAGTCTATACGTTTCTAATCCTGAAGCTTCCTTGATTTTGCACTACCCAACCAAAATGAGAACAGTTATGAACAGGAGATTTGCTGATCTGTTGTTGTTGTTGTTGTTGTTGTTGTTGTTGTTGTTGTTGTTGTTGTTGCTGCTGTTGTTGTTGTAACTGTTGTAACTGGCAGTGCAAATTACTGTAGCGCGTGTATTTCAACTTTCCCTTCCCTTTACAAACTGTTCTTGATCTTCAGAATGAATCATACAATGTATTGTACATCAATGCTAGTATGGCTGAATTCATATGCATACACTGTGCATGCATCAGTTTCCATACGTTATACATGTTATTTGTATGTTCATATAAATGGTGAATGTCATTTATTGAATTACAGACCTACAATTAACTCTTTTAACCATGTTTAGTAAAAGTTTTGAACAAATTGTATAACTATAGAGAAATTAATGACACTATTAGTTATAAAAAGAGATCTAGATATAATGTTTTATGTATGCTAGCTAGATGAGCCTTCCCACTCTCATGGTACATCCCACACTACTGGGTCTTTAAATTCAGCTCTGATTTACACTTTTGCACGCATTTCTGGAGGGGGTGACTTTTATTTCATATGTTTTATGAGGTGAATTTTAGTTCAGTTTTTGAAACAAAGAAAGAAGTAAAATATACCAGTCATTATTTCAGAATTCAAAATGAATCTTTAGATTGATAAGAAAAGATAACGGCAGTTAACCTTGATCATCAAAGGCACATATGCACCTGTGAAACTCATTTTTTACACCCCTCGAAAACACAACCGGGGGGGGGGGGGGGGGGGGGGGGGGGGGGATGGGCAAACATGACAGGCCATGATTGCCGTGAATACCATGTCTGATTTTTGAACTGACAAAAAAAAACATTGCCACAGCAGTTCCGGGGCTAATGAGAAACCTTGTCAACTATAATAGAACAGACAGTAGTGTACATTGCTGTAATAGGCCATAACAAAACTTAGAGGTTCGTACTGGGATGCAATGGAAAATATTGTGTAGTCCAGCCTAACCAGATGCTTCGAGAATTGTGTCTCATAGCTCCATGTTTACCAGAGCGAGGACTGGAGTGAACAAAACTATGATACGGAGGGGAAAAACAAGAGTTCTTCTAATGTGTGTATGTCATGTACCCACGGCGCACTATGTTTCGGGCAAACAGGGATATCATGACCGCCGGAAACGTGTAAACATAGCATGAAATGATCACAGCCTGTTTGAATTCTCGCTCTTGTACCTCCTTGGTCACAGCGTGGACTGACAGACATTTGTCATTTTGTCATGCTGCATTTACACCATCTTCCCGGCAGCCATGGCAGGTCCATTTGCCTGAAACGTTATGCGCTGTGGGTACATTGTAGATAAGACATTCTCCTACTTTCCCCTCTTTGTATTCTAGTCTTGTTCATTCCAGTCCTTGTCCCTGTGAACATATAGCTATCAGATCATGATCATGATCACCCTAAACAAATTTCAGGAACAGAGCATTGCTATGAAAATAATGATTGGTAAGTAGGTATTGTGGGTAATATTGTAGACTTTTGTCATGTTCAAAGGTTTTTGTGTAGGTTTTCATCATGAGAGCATTTCCTAGAAGAATGTTTGACATTGTCATTGTATAGTGATTGAACACTGCATGCATATTGTGCACCAGGGAACTATGTATTTCCCATGCTGTAAATTTTCAAATCTATGACACAACTGTGTATTGTCTCACTGACATAGGAAGCTGTGAAAGTCAGAAGTGTCTTTAATGCCAGACCAAAGTGTCAAGTCCACTATGTTACGCCAGACATCTCTTTACATTGGACTGTGACTTATCTTTCATAATGTTTGCATTTTTAATTGTTTTGACTACTTGTTCTCTGATTTCTACATTAGTCATGTTCACAAGAAGTTACCAAACATAAAGTTTAGGTCGAAAACTTAACTGCCGATGATTAGGTCTACTCTTGAATGCACACACGCACCTAAACTTTATAGATATACAACTTACGAGTGAATTTCGCTCGATGATTATACCGGAAGTGCAGAGTCTTCGCTATGACCTTATTGTGCAGTTCACGCTAACTCACAAGCTCATTGATTATTGTGTCCACACGGAGTGAAACTGTGAGTGGGATTCCCCCTTTGCTTGTGGATAGAGCGTAAACCGTCAGATGTCTTGTGGTTCTAATCATCGACTAAACTTTAAGATTGCTAACTTTCGAGTGCGTCCACAAGGCGCTAAACTACATGCAAATCATCAAGAGTTGAACGTTTTTTACCTAACCTTAAAGTTTAGGAACAGTGTGTGAATGTAACAAATGTTGGTTGGTCATTTGTATAACCAAACTTAATCATGAATTACAAGTGATAACAATGTACTATTGTGATTAAATCTATGACAATTCAGTGGGTTGTGAGAGTTTAGATGACAGAGTGTAGATGAATGAACAAGACGGGGAAAAGATAAAATATCTAAAGAAAGAAGAGCAAAACAAAGAGAAAGTGAGCAAGACAGACGGACAGTAAGAAACAGAGCAAGAAAGTTTAGACATTCAATTCAATTCAATTCAATTCAATTTTATTTCCATTTCCATTGAATAAACAGAAAAAATATATACAATACATTTACAGAACAAATTTATAACAATTTCAGAGAAAACGTACAAGTGGTCACGAGTAACAACAGAATTTCGTTTCTAAGGTATATACCTAATACAAAGATTAGAATGGAAATGGAGGGTCCCACTTAAAAAGCAAAGCTTGTAGGGTATGGGACCCTCAAAAAATACGTACACAAGGTCAAAGAAACCAATGTCAACTGACATGAAATTAACTTAGGAAGGGGAAAAAAAAAGAAGAAGAAAAAAAAGAACAAAAAAAGGGGGAAATAAGACTATGGTACAACACGCGCCATCGTGGACACGAGCATACTGTACTTCATGATTAAAATGCAATAACAAAACAATACAACGCTCCCTGGTTTGAAATTGCTATTGATTGGGTGCATATGCCGGTATGAATGCATAGGAACGGATATAAGAAAAAAGAGAAAGAGAATAGACTCACTGTTACTGGTACAATAAAATAAATATCTGAGGTAAACTTATGTTAGACAGATTGTTTTCCTTAAAAGATGATTTCTGTGTGATATCTTAATACTTGTAAAAACAAACAAACAAACAAACAAACGACTTGATTGAGAGAATGAAACCGAAAATAATTTGGTTGTATATCATAAGATTTCAACAGAAAGAATTTTAATTTATTCTTAAAAGAATTCAAAGTTTGTGCTGTTATTATGTCGTTGGGAAGTGAGTTCCAATACTTAGGCCCCTCGTAGATGAAGGTTTGCTGAGCCAGCAAAGTCCTAAAAAATGGTAAATGAAATTCGTTGGATTGCCTTGTAGGATAATTATGAACAGATTGATTTTTTGAAAACATTGATTCAAATATATATGGAAGATTTTTTTTTTTTTGTAACATTGTGCAGTTCCACTGTTGGTTCTTCTGAATACAGTTACGAGTAAAATTACAGAGAATGGTAGAAGTGTGACAAACTTGGACAGGAAAGAAGGAAGTTCTTTGATTTAAAGTTTTCTCCAAACAGATGTTTTTGTTGTACCCTGTCCATATAAGGAGGTAATGGTGACAAAATTCCTTTTAACTCTCCTAATTGGTTTGTATACCCAATTGCAAGAATGCAGTTGGATGATGATTTAGAAACTATAACCCTTGGCCCCTGAAAGACACCATTGCTCGACTAGTACTGTATGTATTACACACACAACTTGTCAATAATATGGTGCAATTTCTATAGTTTACAGCATTTTCTAATTTTTCAATTTCATTTAAACCCTCTCCACCACAATTTAGTGAAGATTTATGAACAAGACAATGTGTGCAATGTATTTGACTTTTTGATAAATTTCCTTTATTATGAAAGGCACCATGTGCATGGAATCAAAAAGCACTTTGGAAATAAACAAACACTTTCTATAAAGCTAGCATCCTTATTTGACTAGAGTTTTGCCGAAGTAAGAGCTGGTGTTTTTGTATAGCACTGAATATCATGAAACCTTGTTTCATATGATGTGGTCTGGTGGTTTGCCTGATATTACTGTTCAATTCTTTCTTACGTCTTTTTGCAGAACTTTGGAACTCAGCAAAGGAGAAAAGTAAATTGTGCTCTCCACACAGTCTGCCTACCAGAAAATACACATCAGGGCAATGGAACATACTGTGGGTGGTGTGATGTGACAACGGACATGTACACTGGTAGGTGATGTTTATGAGGTAAACTGAGAGACTTTTTGTTGTCCATGGTAAATAATCAAGTGTTATTTATACTCTGGCTTTTTAGCTCACCTGAGCTATTGTGATCGCTCTTTGCCCGGCGTCCAGTGAACATTAACTTTTCACATTTTCATCTTCTTCTTGAGAACCCCATAACCAGTTTTCACCAAACTTGGCAGGTAGCATGCCAAGGGGGACGATGTCCGGAGGTCGTCCACTGTTCATCCTGGACCCCTGTAGGTATGAAAGGGATACCGAAAAAGACACCTGGGTGAACAGTGGATGAACAGTGGATGCGATGCGTGCTAGACCGTCTACCACGAACAGTGGATGAACAGTAGATGAACAGTGGATGAACACTGGATGTCGTTTTGGTGTGGAAGGTTTCGCCTGCATGAACAGTGGATGTCAACGGAACCGGTAGTCTTAGAACTCATAAGCACGCTTTGTATTACGTACATTTAACGTGTAGGCCTACACACAATTCATTGTACAGTATGCATGCCTGCAATGTGAATGCAGGTAATGGCGTTAAAATCAATGATGACGATATTGATAGTCTGTGATAGAAATTAAGAAGTGTGATTTTGACCTTTTAATCTTCAAAGCCCCAATTAATATTTTGACTTGATTTTAAGGGTGTAATTTATGCTGCAGTAAGACAGGAAGAGACAATTTTAAAAGACAACGTGTACCGAGCTCACCCGAGCGCACTCTAGACTAGGCTCTGGTATGAAACAGTACTCTACTCGGACCTCGTGTTTACTTAACGAATCACACCCCAGACGTCTGTCTAGAGTGCGCTCGGGTGACGTCTGGAGAAGTTTGGTATGAAAGGGGTACCAATTTGTTCAAATGGATACCATGCCCCCCCCCCCCCCCAAAAAAAAAAAAAAAAAAATCTTTTAAAATCTTCTTCTCTAGAACCAAAAGTGATAGAGCTAAGTTAATACAAGGAGTTAGTACATTGATGTTTCCATCATAGTAAAGACACTAGCTACATATGTGCATTTTGATACCCTGTGACAGTGGCTTTAGTCATGAGTTGATAAGAAACCATAGCTATACAACTCATACATTAACACATACTTTCGGAAACCATTTTGTTCGTAGCTTATATATAACACACAGGTGCTTCTGTGTTCCAGCTATTGAATGTTGTGATGAGATCATTCAATTTTACTATTCAGTTTTTTAATAATGCCCAATATTGTTTAGTCATGCAGTACACATTACAATGTATGGTGTCAGTGATGATAAAAAATTAGAGTAATTATATGAATGGTAGAGTAAATGTAAAATTAATGATAGTTATGAGATTATAAATTGATAGAAACTTTAGGGATAATGATAATGATTCTTTCAGCCGTGCAGCTAGGCATTTATTACAAAAGATCAACCTGGGTATAAAAAAAGGTGAACTTTCATACTGTGTAGGAAGGAAGTTGTGCCTGACAGGATATTCCGATAACTAGAAAGGACTTTCAATGCTGCATCTTATTTCATGGGGGGGGGGGGGGGGGGGGCAGAGTAACTCCTCTCTCTCTCTTCACTGCTCTCCCTAATACCTTGATGGTCAGAACGTATTGGTACAGATATAAGAATATGAAATGAGGTGATCCCTACTAGAACCATGCCTCATTAATAGAGAAAGCGCTCAGTAAAACTTGAAATCACACAAACCTGTGAGACTCTCAGATATCTTGCCAAAGAGTATTAAAGAAAGACATTATACTTATAGTGATATGTTCTATTGGAAAATCAGCAATTCTTAGAAGTTCTTATCCAACTTATCTGGACTGGACTGACTTTATTGTGGACTTGTCACATACAAAGCTGATTGCCATGGATGAGGAAGGAAAGGTGTTCTGTGGCTACACTACAACGTATGTCTTATGAATAGTATGATGGTGAGCACTGCTAAAAATAGATTGCAACTCAATCTGTACAGCTCCAGTGTCTGTTAGCTGTGAACACTAGGTATGAATAGCTGACAGTAGACCTTAGTACCATATTGCTGTAAAAAATCAGACACTGCTCGTACTATTAATATTATGCACCCTTTTATACATTAACTACTGGGCATCCCTCTAATCATATTTGCCACACACTTTTGCTAGAAACACAAGGCACTACCCTCACCAAAGAAACTAGACTTCCCTGTTTGAGATACTACCAGTACCTTCCTACATTTAGCACTAGACACTACTCCCATCATAGAAACCCCAACTCCCCTATTACTGTAGAAACCAGACTCCCCTTTTTACTGTAGATCATACCAGATACCACTCTCTGCAGACACCAGAATCCCCCTTCCTGTAGATACCAGGCACCACTCCCATCTTAGAAACCAGACTCCTGTAGATACCAGGCACCACTCCTACCTTAGAAACCCTCTTACTGTAGATACCAGTCACCACTCCCATCTAATAGAAACTGGACTCCTGTATATACCAGGCACCACTCCTACCTTAGAAACCAGACTCCCCTCTTACTGTAGATCATACCAGATACCACTCTCTGCAGACACCAGAATCTAGATAGAACTCCCATCTGGACTCCTGTATATACCAGGCACCACTCCTACCTTAGAAACCAGACTCCCCTCTTACTGTAGATCATACCAGGTACCACTCTCTGCAGAAACCAGAATCCCCCTCTCTGTAGATACTGTAGATACCAGGCACCACTCTACCTTAGAAACCAGAATCCCCCCTCTTACTGTAGAACCACACAGAAACCAGAATTCCCATCTTACTGTGGATACCAGCCACTGTCATACACACAAGATACTTCTCTTGCCTACACAAGGCAACCCTCATACATAAGCACTGGGCACCACTCTCACTGTTTCATGAGGCACAAGGCACAATAGATAAAGACCATGGTACCCATTTTAGCTCACCTGAGCCAAAGGCTCAAGTGAGCTATTGTGATCACTCTTTGTCTGGCGTCCGTCATGCGTTGTCCGTCGTCCATCGTTCGTAAACATTTTAAATTTTCATCTTCTTCTTGAAAAGCCCATGACCAATTTTCACCAAACTTGGCAGGTAGCATCCCTACATTGTAGGGGAATAGGATCTTGATTTGTTCGAATGGGCACCATGATTCCCTTGGGGGCCCTTAGGGACCCAAACCTCCCAAATTAAGAAACATTCAAAAATATGCTCTAGAGTCAGAAGTACACGTAATAGAGTTTACTTTTAAGTCCTTTTTTTTTCAAACTGCATAATCAAACTTTCTACATACAGTGTACTTGGCAGGTATTTTTACCAGTGTGATAGAATATATGCAAATGGACACCATTCCCCCAGC
Organism: Diadema antillarum; assembly: GCF_040938485.1. Lineage (NCBI taxonomy): Eukaryota > Metazoa > Echinodermata > Echinoidea > Diadematoida > Diadematidae > Diadema > Diadema antillarum. The sequence goes on along the minus strand of NW_027272016.1, from coordinate 374,375 downwards.
TTTCAAAGCTGCCCCCTCCCAAGTTTCCAATGTTCACAGGTAAGAGTCTGCAAGAATGCATGGAAGGTGAACTTGCAATGCTCAGGTGAGTGCAAGACCCCTGGGTCTCTTGTTCTCTAAACTCAGGGCACCCTGCCTTCAGACATTATGCACCATGTCACAGACACTCTAACTCTACACTACAGACACCAAGTCCCTTCTTCCCATAACCACAAAGCACTCCTCAACAGTAATTAGGCACCCTCATAACACACCAAGCACCCTGCTTTGCTGTACATGAACACCAGGAACCCATATTTCAACCATAATCACTAGGAATCTCTCTGTCTTTGAGCTCTGGGCACTCCTCTTACAAAGCATCTCCCTTACTGTAAATGCCAGTAACTTCTCATACTACCAAGGAGGTATTTATACCTCCTTGATACTACTGAATACCAGGCACCACTCTGCCCATAACAGCAGGAACTCCTCTTGTTTTTTTCTCCAAACTTTTTAGCCCTTCATGGACTACAGTATTTAATCCATTTCAGCATTTCACAGCTCAGTAAACTGATTATTATTATTATTGTTATTATTATCATTATCATTATCATTGATAATAATAACAATAATAATGATAATGATAATGATGATGATAATAATAAAGGACATTTACAATTGTATATTGTGTAGCTACTATTATACTCTACTGCGTATTACAAAGTGATAATCACAACATAACATAATTCAAACATAGAATGCATTACTTTAAAAGATGACTTTTTAACCATTAACTTTATCTTTTTAATTTTATTATTATTGTTATTATTATTATTATTACTATTATTATCATTATTGTCACTATTATTATTATTATTATTATTATTATTATTATTATTATTATTATTATTATCATTATCATTATTATCATTATTATCATTACAAGCCTGTTGATATGCATCTCCATGCAGGACGTGCTCACTGTTGCAGTCATCTTGTACCAGCCCTAGAGTTGGTGCAAGACGTGTGGCCAATGTGAATACTGAGTCACTGTAGCCTCTAGCCACTCTACTTTCTAGAAGCACCAGGCTCCCCTAATGCTCAGTAATGCCCCCATTCCTCTGACAGTAGTCCTACACATTTAATAGCAAGTACACCCTCACTATGTAAGATCTTTATCTCTTCCCATTAAGATATGTTCAGTACTCCCTCCTTTCAGTGTGCCTTACTCTTCTCCTCTCTCTCTCTCTCTCTCTCTCTCTCTCTCTCTGTCTTTTGTTTATTTGCCTGGAATGATATGAGTACCTTCAGACATCTGGAGACTTTCCACACACAATGTATCATGTTGTGTGACATACATGTATGACACATACTGTCAGCTGAGAACCAGAAGGATACTATCATCAGAGACTCCAACTCTCCCGTTTTCGCCGGGAGATCTCCCGCCGAAAACCCATTTTGGCTAAATCTCCCGTTCTTCCGCTTGAGATTTAATTTCTCCAGCCCTGGCTCTTTGTCTCCCGTTGGAAAGGATTTCTTACTTATTTCTATCGTATTTTGAAAAAAATAAGCCTTAGATAGCACCAGAGAGCATCTAGAACCCTAGTAACTCCGCGCTTCGCACACATCAACTTTGAGTCTCCCGTTTGCTAGTCTCCCGTTTCAGACGGGAGAATCTCCAGATCAGAAGGTGCTTTGGGTTGGAGTCTCTGTATCATGTTTTAAGATTTGAGCATTAAAAAACAAACACAACACACAAAGCAATCAATTTTCCTGAAATAAAAAGTTTTTTTTAATCAAAGGAGTAATAAATGCAAAAAAAGGGAAACTGACCAGAAATGTATGGTTTTAAGTATTAAACTTATAAACTACGGTAGATACATTTCTGGTCAGTTTACCTTTGCGTTGATTAAAAAGCTGCATTACTTGGGAGATTCCTGGCTTTTATTCCCAAGTTGATTTACATCCTTATGGTTTATGCCAGGTTTAAGTATAATACATGTGTGTGTCACACACACACACACATATTGCAATAGCATTGAGAATTAAAGGTTTCTGGGACGAACATTGTTCTTGGGCTTTCTATAGCACAGTATGTAGAGCACCGTGCTAGCAATCCGGAGGTCTCGGGTTTGAATTACGATTGAATTCCATTTTCTTTGCTCAGTTTTTCACTTCATCGAGGTTGGGAAGATTTATAAGTATTGTTCCAAATATATAGTAAAGTAGTGACCTTATGGTTTTGATTTTTAACATTTTACTGAAAATGAAAATAATTTAAAATTGACACCATAATGAAGAGGAGATTGAGCACTACAACAAGATACCAATATCTCAATACCCCCCAAATTGCAATAAAGCCCTTCTGGTTCTCAGCTGACGATACATTACAATTATATGTGAGCAATTGGACACTCTACCCTGTAATAAAAAGAGGCTATAAATGGAAGCATTCAAGCAACAAATCCTTAATGATGATGAGCAGTGGCGGTTCTTTCATATTCTCTGACTGTTAGTCTAGAGAAGTATGGACTTTTGAAGCTTTTGAAGATGTAGAAGGAGAGGTTTAGGAGGGGGAGGTTTTCATTTTCTTTAAGTTTCCTTGAGTTAGTTGATTTCTGTGTAGTGATGAACAAGAAATGTCTGATTTACTTTCTGTTGTGGGCATTCAATAAAAAAAAAAGAGACTCATTCATTTCTTCATAACTGCATTATGTTTTGTGAAATAAAACAAAAGTTTATGAGAAAAGTATGTGTTGCTGTCACCATGCGGTAATGGCTTTTAGAGAGTGGGCAGCAGTTGCTCAGTATCAACCTATCAACCACATCTGCTGTATTTGTTACATTTCTTGATACAAATGTATTCATATGGCATGTGCTTGGTGTGAGCATGATAGGAATTGATGAGGACTGTTGTTAAAGTACAAGTTATGAGAAGAAAAAGGAGTTGTGTGCTTAAGGACGTTCCTCAGTTATGTTTGTGCACATCCTAGCTGCGCAGGTTGGTCAGTGATGTAACAAAGAGCGTAGAAGCGCACGCACGAGTGATGAGCTGAGCTAGCTGAGCTGAGCAGGTTGGTCAGTGATGAAACAAAGAGCGTAGAAGCGCACGCACGAGTGATGAGCTGAGCTAGCTGAGCTGAGCAGCTGCTACTAGATCGAGCTAGAGTGTAGTACAATTTGTACATACGGATACCCGACAGCTCCCCACCGCGGCCACGCTGGGCGGCCTTGCTCGGCTCGCGTGCCGACTGGTACACAATACAATCTGTACGTACTACGCGAAGTTCAGCGGTCCGAGCCGCATAATACATGGTCGTGGTAGCACAACACTGATCGACGGAATCAGGAAGCTTGGAAGTGGAACTGAGCTGTTTTCATTTTCAATCCATATAGATCTGTTTTGTGACATGCAGTTCATTATCTGTTCATCAACATGGTCAAGTCAAGTGCTAAAGTACCAAGGGCCTATAGGCCCTAGTCGGGGACTGCTAGTCTACTAGACTAGGTGTTAAAAACAACAACAACAACAACAACAACAAACATTATGACACACATTTCATCTTTAGGTTTAACAACTAAAAAAATCTGAGTATCTCTGTTAAAATCTAAATTAGATCTAAACTTGTCATTACTGATACAAAATATTATTTTTTAATTTCTGGTTACAAAATACAAGGTCATGAAAGTATTACCAAACATGTATTTATTGCGTTCACCATTCAGATATTAATTTTTGATTACCAAATCTAGTGTAACAAAAGGAGAATCAAAGAATTACACAGATTTTCTTTTCGGAGAGTGGGGGGGGGGGGGAGGACTCAAGGTACAGACAAGGTACATTTCCATAGTTTACAACACGCACTTTACCAACCACTGCAACAACCAACAAATGCAATCTACAATCAACACCATTATATTAAGATTGGTTTTTCCCTTGGAGGACCGTCAGACTAATGCCAAAACTTCCATTTCCTTATATTTATTCTTCTTCCTCCAGTACTAGCACTTTCTGCACGTGGTTACAGCAAGTGGGTAAAAAAAAAAACAACCAAGCATGTCAATGTGGAGTTTTCCATGCTAGCGTCCACATAATATCATTATGGCTGTGTAAGGGACCTTCCTTTATGAATATTTTTCTACCCTATCACTGCAACTTGTGAAACTTTGTTGTTGTTGTTGTTGTTGTTGTTGTTGGAAGAAAAAAAACATTGGGTTTTGAGTGAACCGCATGAGATTCATGCATCCTATCAGGGTATCCCTGCAATGGTACCTGACCAGATTTAGGGGTCTTACAATGATTTCTGTCGCAAGGAGGTGCTGCTAGCACAAAAGCGAGCACACGAATCCTCCATTTTTACAGTTGTTCTGCATTTAGTAACCCTTCTTCTACAATTTGATCAAGTTTCATGAAATGACATTGGTTTTGAATATACAGCATAACATTCATGAACCCCACCTAATCAGGGCACCCACGATAGGTTTATAACCAGATTTTGTGGTCCTAGGATGATTTCTATCATATGTGGGGTGCTGCCAGCACAAAATCTAGCACACGAACCCCCAATTTGTATTGTTTTTCTGGAATTAGTAAGCCTTCTTCTACAATTTGATCAAGTTTCATGAAAATGACATGGGTTTTGAATGTACAGCGTGAGATTCATGAACCCACCCTGTCAGGGCATCCCTGCGTAGGTTCCTGACCAGATTTTGGGGTCTTACGATGATATATGTCGCATGGGGGCGCTGCTAGCACAAAAACAAGCACAAAAACAAGCACATGAACCCATACTTTTTATTGTTTTATTAGTTAGCCTTCTTCTACAATTTGGTCAAGTTTCGTGAAAATGACATGGGTTTTGAATGGTACAGCTTGAGATTTATGAACCCACCCACGTCAGGGCATCCCTGCATAGGTTCCTGACTAGATTTGGGGGTCTTACAATGATATATGTCACATGGGCGCTGCTAGCACAAAAAAGAACACATGAACCCCCACTTTTAATTTTTTTTCTGGAATTAGTAAGCCTTCTTCAATAATTCTGTCAAGTTTCGTGAAAATGACATGGGTTTTAAAACCTTCTCCTCATTTTGGGTACCTTTCTCTGCAGATTTGCAAATTTGAAGAAAATAACGTGGATTTTGAAAGAATTATGGGATTTAAGTTTGTCATTGCAGATTTTGTTGCCAATCATGGTCTTGATCCTGTAATGCTATCATTTTAGTACTGGACGGCAGATTGTCATATTCTTCAAAGTCCCGTAGAAGAAAAACAAGCACATGAACCTGTGGTTTTATTTACATATTTGGGCCTCGGAAGGGTCAAAGTTACAGTATGGAAAGTTTGAAGAAAATGACATGGACTTCACTTTAACTGAGGAACTTCCTCATAGAAAGCTTGCCAACTGCACACAGAGTTGCCCAAGCCAGTGGTGCTACATTGTACATCCTTTGATCTCTACCTCTTATAATAATGGAATGCTGCCCTCTTGTGACTTACCTTTTTGTAACCACTGCCATTGTAAGCATTCATACCACATATTTTATATGGTGTCCAAGTTCATGAAAACCATAGGGGGAGGGGAGGGGGATATGCCAGTATAGTGCATAATAGTGAGTTAGAATTAATGAGTTTAATTTTCTAGTTCATAGTTCAACTTTAACTTCCAAACAAGGGAAACTGACCAGAAATTAATTTAATTTTTCATATTTTGATTCCACAGAATTAAAATAAAACCATGCAAAATTCACCTCAACTCGACTGAGTGCAAAAGATTACTCACACAAAATGTCCACTTTGACAGTAAGCATGAGAAAGACCCCTGAGGCATGACTACCATGAGACTTTACTTTAGGTCCACAGAGTTACAACACAAGTAACGGGCACTCCATAAAATGTGACCAGAGGTAAAAATGTAAAACTGTGATGTCTCGTCAAACTCAAACACTTCACTGCCAGAGGAAAGTTAACAAACTCTGTAGTCCATTGCCTTTGAAGAACCATGTTTGGCACAGTGAAATAGGCAGTCTATTGACATTCGCTCCTGAAATCTTGCTGCGACTTTCAAAGTGAACATGATATGTACAACTAGTAGCTGCAACCTGCAACATGTGAGTGTGATTCAATCACATTACCAACACCGTGTGCTACACAAGACTACTAACAACACCATTTTTGGATCTGAAATAGGTGACTTACATTGTTCTCTTTTCCATGTAATAGTTCTATGACTTTTTTTTATACATGTACCCTATAATCAGAATTCCTGCTGATTTCCAGTAAATATGAATATTTTGCCTCAGAAGAGAAGAAGTTACTTGATCTTTTCATATCATTTTAATAAGGATATGAAAGTGTTGATATATATTTTCATGCTATAATTTTCATGTAGGGCACAAATCATTAAAGAAAACAAAAAGGAAATATGATTGCCATTTGAAATTGGTGCTGTAATTATCATTATATGTGGTGTCCGTGACACTGATCCCCGTAGAAAAGACAGCATATCTTATATCGATGATATTGGTTCAAACCCTAAAATTCATCCTTCAAATTAGCTAATTTGCTATTTTATTTCTTCATTTTGTTTTAAATTCAGTTCAAAGATGGTTATCATTAAAAGCAATGACGTTGAATTGATGATTTGAAGAACAAAGCAAGACATCTGAGAGAGTTGTATTGTTTGATGTACAATAGATAAACACATTTTTTTGGGGGGGGGCAGTAAAATATAAGGAAATGGATGGTACAGGATTCTGATTCATAATGAATGGATAGCCAAAAGGGGAAAAAAAGTTGGGGCTAGAATGATATGATTTTATGTTTGTTGAATGTAGGTAAATGAGCTGTATTTTTAAAGCTTGATATATTTCTTTTAAATTTTTAATACTCTAATCATCAGGGATGAGCACAACTACATTTTCACTTTAATTCTAAGTACAAAACTCTTTCCTATTCATGACATTTGCGCACAATAAGTAGTTTACATGAAAAAAAAAGTTTGTACGCCAATCCCTTCCATTCATTGATTAGCTTTATTCATTTTTTATTTTTTATTTATTTATTTTTTTTTTTTTTGGGGGGGGGGCTACTTATTTGAGGGTTCGTAAGAGATTCACTAACTACCATATTGGGCAATTGAAAAAAAAACAACAACCAAACACTCCCACAATGCAATGTGCTGGTCCAGCACTGGCAGATATGCGACCCTTCTGGCAGCAAACTGCACCTAATTAGATAATCCCTCAAAGGTCGCTCAATGCAGCAGTGCCATGCATAGGTTCAAAGGATTTGACATGTGTTGTAGCTCCATGGTACATGTATGTAGGTCTGGAATTTCATGAAAATACTTGAAAGACTAATAGCAAAATAATAGGAGGTTCACATGGCGTTACGGGAATGAGACTTCAGTCATGATCCAAATCTCAGTATAATTTAGTGATCACAATGATTGTTCTGTGTTGTGTCCCATCGGAATGGTGATTTAAACATCAATGTTTTTAAGCCCACAATGCATCAGCTCTTATCGCTGGTGGCCAGGGCGGCCATAGTCCACCCCTGGATATTTAATTCCCCCATTTCATTTAATAGCTAGTTATGTGCACTCAACGAGCACACATAGGGTTACCGGACATTTTAAAGAGCTATGGCGAAATAAACAAAGACATGTTTTTCACTATATTTGCACAAAGCCGCGCGTGCGGATTTCTAACTTTGACGCCAGTGCATTCCTTACACTGTTATTGGTCAAAATCGATCGGAAATCAACGGATATTGTTAATGTATTAGGAATCCAAATCAGTCGAAAAAAGTGCATTTTCATGTTGCTTGCGCGCTGTGCACGTAAAAACGTGCGGACGTACGTGCACGCGCGGAACTTTTTGAAATGCTTAAAATTGTCTGAAACCTCGAGAAAACCAGTCGGGAAGTCGTTTTGAGCATTTTGAATTTTTGAAGTGCCCATGCGCGCACGTCATGGTGACCTGGGTAATTAGCATAGTGCAGGATGATCAGACGTGACTTGAACTTTATGTCTACCGAAAATGATAAAGAAACAGGGAATAATTTTCCTGGTATCGCATCGCAATTTGCTATGCACTTTTACACCACTGCTACACAAACTATCTTTTGTGTAGCAGTTTTTTTCCATAGAAATGTACAGGATACCATGTGAAATATTGTTCATCAGCTGAAATTTGCTAATCAAATTTGAGTTGGAAAATTATTCCCTGAGAAATGACATTTAGTTATGAAGTTATGATCGATCATTGAAAGTCACAAAATGGCGCCTAGATGAAGTCACAGATAAGTTATCGTCATGAAAATGGTGCTGTGCTGAGATATTATCATAAGATATGATGACTGAAAATTTCATGTGAATTGGTCAAGTCATTATTGAGATATTTTTGTTCACAAAATTCTTCAGAAAGAAATGGAAATTTTGAGCAAACACAATAGGTGATACGCCGTTACCGTATCACCTAAAAAGTTGATAATGACACAAGGAACAGATGATGAAATTTTGGTAGAGATCTTGGAATTTTTGATGGAGGTTTGACTTTTTGGTACATAGGGTCAATGAACTTTGGAGTTCAGGGGTGGTATTCTGAGACCGTTTTATCTCTGTTGTAAGTCTGTTGTAACAAATCGGTATTCTGAACACCGTTTTATCTCTGTTGTAACTTCTGTTGTAACTTCTGTTGTAAGTAGTGTTTTATCTTGCGCACTCTTTGCCTGCGCATACCATTGTCTTAGGGTATGCGCACGCGCGTAACAGTGGGCGCAAACCTGAACACCCATTAGATTACACGGTATTCTGAAAACTGTTTTATCTTCTGTTGTAAGTCATGCCCCTTGCAAATTTATGCTTCTGAGATAAAACAGGGTGGAAGGTGTTATAACTCCGTTGTAACTTTCGTTTTAACTTATGTTAGATAGTGAGATTATTCATCAACTCAATATTGTGGTATGCGAGTTCAAAATAAAAAAGATATACAAAAAATAAAAACAATGTATGTACAGAAAGGCAAATGATATAGCAGTTTGACAAAACGTAAACTCATTCCACAATACAAAATTTGGTAACAGTAACATTGCAAGTACATACGCGTAGCATAATTTTGCACATAGATAAAAACACAAACACATGGACAGAAAGGTTACCGGCACCGTCGGCACTAACTTGTTTTAAGCACTATTTATTTCAAAAATATCTTTCAAAATATTAGATATTTTTTAATATGATTTCACTATCTTCACCAAAAAGAATTCATTATCAGTACCTTTGGGTGTTTCAAAAATATTTATTGCTGGGGATGGCGCGAATCCTAAGAAAAGTATTAGAAGTCTAAGGTTCCATGATGGAACTTTACGCGATAATGCTCTCCAAGAGATATCTTGTGAAGATAGTGACAACAACAACAACAACAACAATAATATTTAATGATAATGATAACATGGCATTGCAAGGGCTTAACTTAATTTAGAAGCGTCTAGTTCCACATAAACCATGAAATTTGGGTTCCTCTTATGAACGCCAGATATCTTCTTATTTTTTAAACAAAATTTCAAATAAAAAGACTCAATCTGAGATAGCTTTGTGAATCCCCTACTGCGCCAACTATACGTCAAAACCGGTAAGAAGGCATAATGATCAAGCTTCTGTTGTAACTTTATTTTATCTCTGGCTCTCTTTATCTGCGCATACCATTGTCCTATTTGTGCGCACGCCAGAGAATGAGCGCTTGTTAAAACGCGCAGAGTTAAGCAAGGCGCACTTGCCCAAGGGAGCAATCTTATTGGTTGAAATGTCTTAGATGCTACTTCTAACAATATTTCCTATTGGATATGATTAGTGCGATGGGCGTGGTTATCATGACTTACAACACCGTTAAAACAGTTTTCAGAATACCGATTTACAACTGTTTTAGCGGTGTTATAACTCACAGACTTACAACACAAGTTACAACACAAGTTACAACAGAGATAAAACGGTGTTCAGAATACCACCCCAGGCTGCGTGTATTTCAGGTACTTGCATGTATACACGCACTCAAGTGTGTGCTCTGCTCAGGCAAGGCACTGCACAGCTGGAAGCTGATGATGGAAACAAAAGACTTCTAGAAAATTTGATGCTTTTTAGCATGCATAGAGTGGAAATCACTGATCTGTATGGAACAGCAAGATCAGCAGTGGAAATTAGCTGCTTGGCAGAGGTGTGTGCTCACTGAGTGCTTTTCTAGTTGATCATTGCATGGCATGTACAGTTGAATGATACATAGGTTGCTTGAGTCCTATGCCATATGGCTAGACACACATCATATAAGACAGAAAATGGCCGGATATGAGATGTCAAAATTATGATTGTATGGAATCAATATCAAAGCTGCTTGTGAAATGACTGATGGTTTCAAGTTTTAAACATTAGCTGTTGGTCAAGATTGCAAAAAGGTGTGCCATGAAGCTGACTGCATGGTTCTCTGTCTCCATCAGGTTAGTTAGAGGTGTGCCATGAAGCTGACTGGTTCTCTGTCTCCATCAGGTTAGTTAGAGGTGTGCCATGAAGCTGACTGGTTCTCTGTCTCCATCAGGTTAGTTAGAGGTGTGCTATGAAGCTGACTGGTTCTCTGTCTCCATCAGGTTAGTTAGAGGTGTGTCATGAACCTGACTGGTTCTCCGTCTCCATCAGATTAGTTAGAGGTGTGCCATGAAGCTGACTGGTTCTCTGTCTCCATCAGGTTAGTTAGAGGTGTGCCATGAAGCTGACTGGTTCTCTGTCTCCATCAGGTTAGTTAGAGGTGTGCCGTGAAGCTGACTGGTTCTCCGTCTCCATCAGGTTAGTTAGAGGTGTGCCATGAAGCTGACTGGTTCTCTGTCTCCATCAGGTTAGTTAGAGGTGTGCCGTGAAGCTGACTGGTTCTCTGTCTCCATCAGGTTAGTTAGAGGTGTGCCATGAAGCTGACTGGTTCTCTGTCTCCATCAGGTTAGTTAGAGGTGTGCCATGAAGCTGACTGGTTCTCTGTCTCCATCAGGTTAGTTAGAGGTGTGCCATGAAGCTGACCGGTTCTCTGTCTCCATCAGGTTAGTTAGAGGTGTGCCATGAAGCTGACTGGTTCTCTGTCTCCATCAGGTTAGTTAGAGGTGTGCCATGAAGCTGACTGGTTCTCTGTCTCCATCAGGTTAGTTAGAGGTGTGCCATGAAGCTGACTGGTTCTCTGTCTCCATCAGGTTAGTTAGAGGTGTGCCGTGAAGCTGACTGGTTCTCCGTCTCCATCAGGTTAGTTAGAGGTGTGCCATGAAGCTGACTGGTTCTCTGTCTCCATCAGGTTAGTTAGAGGTGTGCCGTGAAGCTGACTGGTTCTCTGTCTCCATCAGGTTAGTTAGAGGTGTGCCATGAAGCTGACTGGTTCTCTGTCTCCATCAGGTTAGTTAGAGGTGTGCCATGAAGCTGACCGGTTCTCTGTCTCCATCAGGTTAGTTAGAGGTGTGCCATGAAGCTGACTGGTTCTTTGTCTCCATCAGGTTAGTTAGAGGTGTGCCATGAAGCTGACTGGTTCTCTGTCTCCATCAGGTTAGTTAGAGGTGTGCCATGAAGCTGACTGGTTCTCTGTCTCCATCAGGTTAGTTAGAGGTGTGCCATGAAGCTGACTGGTTCTCCGTCTCCATCAGGTTAGTTAGAGGTGTGCCATGAAGCTGACTGGTTCTCTGTCTCCATCAGGTTAGTTAGAGGTGTGCCGTGAAGCTGACTGGTTCTCTGTCTCCATCAGGTTAGTTAGAGGTGTGCCATGAAGCTGACTGGTTCTCTGTCTCCATCAGGTTAGTTAGATGTGTGCCATGAAGCTTGCTGGTTCTCTTTCTCCTTCAGGTTAGAGGTGTGCCATGAAGCTGACTGGTTCTCTGTCGCCATCAGGTTAGTTTGGTATGCAGGGCACGGAATGACCTGGATGTAGCCAGATGTAGAATACATAATGAGGATTTGTAGGTCAAGACATGGAATATAGGCTGGAGCATGTAAGAGTTGCAGTTGCTGCTATTCATTACCGTGTTGAAGTGTATCCTCATTTAAAGTACATTAACCAGCACCTTTCACAGCTTTGCTCTTTACCTCTGCCCCCATTAAGTTTATATCCAGAGCAATTTAAGCCTGAATTCCAGTTCACCATCAGCATAGATTTTAGAACCACCAAGTGCTTGTTTATTTTATTTTATTTTATTTATTTATTTATTTTTTTTAGGGGGGGGGGATGATATAGTGCATATATATGTCTAATGCTTAAAGAAAGGTAAACCCCCAGTGTCACTATATTTAGAGTCTTGATTTGAAATCACCATGTGCAACCAATATTGGAGGAGTGCAAGTTATGCCTTTGCCACAAAGTGTCACTAGAGCCTATAGGTTTTTGAGCTGTCCATCCATCCGTCGACCAATCCTTCCATTGGTATCCGAATTAGATTTAGGGCATGTATGTATGTCTGAGCTGAGGCTGTGTCTAACAACTTTTGGATGCACATGCTCAAGGTCAAAGGTCATACACGTAGGTTAGGTTCGAATCCTAATTTCACTGTTTTTCCCTAGGTATGTCTGCAATGCCTTGATATATTTTCATGAAACCTGGATATGGCTCAAGGAGTCTTCATGAAACTTTATAATTGCATGACATTCATTCTTTTGGGAAGTTTTGGGTCATGAGGTTAAAGGTCAGGTTGAAATGCCGAAATTTCACATTTTCTCTATACCCTAGAAATTACTGATTGCATACAGTTGAATTGAATTTGGTACAGACAAACCTGCCTCAGTGGCCCCTTGTCATATGGCCACCTGCCACTTACAGCCACTGAAAAATCCTAGGAGGAAAGCCATGTTAAAAACCTGTGTTTAGTGGCCACATGTCTAACATGGCTAGTGACTATTAATTCTGTCTCCAACAGTAGACTTTAACCTCTGAATAGCAGCAACAGACTCATACAAAGCTACAGCCGAGTCGATAATTCAACATTTTTTTTCTGTCTTGCAGTTGTGCCAGTTATGCATGGCAAACAGTTCAGCGATCATTCGGGCATGATTGTACACTCATGAAAAGTGCATTTTGTGGTTTTCACACTGGAGTGAAATTAGCCAGTTGTTTGTAGAATATGTGGTGACACTTCGGAATGACATTGGACCTACACTAGTCCAGCAGATCTGCATGCTTGGTCTTGCTGATGCCAAGAGGTGTATTTACAGTGGCCAAGCCTAAGTGGTCAAGCCTAAGTGGTCAACAGCAGCAGTGCTGTGATGTTCACTTACTCTCATCTCCTGAGAGTTTTCAGTAGATGAGTATCATTACAAAGGGTTCCCCTTTCACGTATAGCATGTGGCCACTCTGAAGCCAGTTATCAGTTCCATTGGTGGTATCTTTGGATTGGCCAACAGCATTCTCAACTGTTTTCAAAGATCATAGAAGTTGTTGTGTTTCATTTGCACAATGCTACTTGCATTACTGTAGCCCATTCGTCGGGGAGCTGTACAGTAATTCCCCCTGCTTGCCAGTTCTATGACAGAATCTTTGCTATTCACCTCCAACTGTGTATGACCAGACTGAAAATAGTTATGGTCTACTGTAGATGGGAAAATATTCGCGATACATAATTTTTGCATATTTCGCACAAATTTTGGTTGGCATGAATTCTAAACTCGATCTTTGCAATTGTCTCTGCAAATTTGGAATGCGCTGAATCCCCTGTGTCGATCATGCAATGCAATTCAAGAAACCGTGAATCTATATGTTTTGAGCCGCTCAGCATGAAAGATAGTTCTTCCTGTCATTTCATCATATTAGTCACTTTTAGATTATTTTTCTGTGGGATTCCTCACTGAGTATCTATGTCTTAAAGCTGGAAGGGTCAGTCACTGTCACTTCCCAACTGATCTGTGACTGATCAGCTGAAAGTCTTAACTGTTGACTAGTTCACTATCTACTATAGATCGTCTAATTTACATTGGACTCTTGTGTCTAGACTACCTTGTAAACGCATCAAAGATTTCCAACATTTTACAAAGCACATGGGACTGGAATTCGAAGAAGCAAAATCAGATTACCCTGTAAAACTACAGCAAAAGCTTAATCTTGCACATTGGAATAGTTACCATATTTGCTAGTCTTATTAACCTGTTGAAGAGTAGGCCCCGAATATAGTTGGGCAGGGAAATGTGTGCTGTAGCAAAATCAGCTCATCCTCAATGGGTTAGGTTAACTGAACATAATAACAGACATGTATTGATGTGCGCATGTCAAACGTATGCCTATTTCATGCTTGGTTTAGTCCATGGACTAAAATTTGGGCCTATTAGTGTAGGATATATCGCCAGCCAGTGTATAATGTAACCCACTAGCATGATAAACTCACTGTTGCCCAAACTTTGCCCTTGTAGGTATAAGGCTTGTGCTCCCAAGTTAAAACAGTGGCTAATTCATAACTCTAGACAAAAGTCATACTCCTGAGTCATCCCAAATACATCAGGTGGTACAGCTGTATTGAGAACTCTAGCAGGATATCACTTCATTTGTCTGCAAGGATCAAACTTTAGTACTTGGTTTTGATTTGCTTTGCTTTAATTCGTGAAATGGGGATGGGCTTTTTATGCCTCCTTGATTGACTGATTCCAAACAATCATCATTCTGCCTTCTTCTTTTTCTTTTACTTTTGATGGATGCAGACATTTGGAGAACAAAAATGACATTGAAAAAAAAAATGCACAACCATGTGATCTGGAATATAGGAATATCAAACGTGTTAAGTGATCAGATGATAATAGATATTTCTATTGTATTTTCCAACTTATCTGTGGGTTTTAGATGACATACATCATGTACATAGACTTGTACATCCAGTCATGTGACTTGCTACAACAAAAGAATCCAAAACTCAGGGGAAGTCAGTTTTCTAAAATTACATGACATTATTTCCTTACTCTTCTGCTTTACTTTCATATATAACATGACTCATAAAAGTACTCAGTCGTGGAAATATCGATGAGTTTATGAGAGCATGTCAAGTGGTCTAGGAAATCAGCGTTTTAGGAAATCAGCGTTTCGAGAAAACCACCTTTAAAGTTTTCCTTCCGATGCAATCGTGATCAAGGGAGGTAAGACAGTCTTTACCTCCAGACAGTAGAAGGTGTGCTCCTAGCAACCTCCACGATGTTCATTCAAGCTTAACATCAGCAGTCTATGCACAACCAATAAGTAACCAAGATGCCATGCACAGACCAATAGGATCACTTCTTTGTTGGTAGGGGCGGAGTCTATTTGCAGCGCTAAATCCAAATCTTCAGACATGTTTCTGTTCCATTGATAGTCGGAAAATCGTGGCTCAGAAAAATGCTTATCTCTTGCCTTTCCATTGATCATTTAGCTTCAAAGTTTCAGCAGATGGTAGATTAAACATCCGACTACAAAATTATGTCAAAAACAGAAATTTGATGGTTTTGACCGATTTTGATGATCTGCCTCTAAATTTGATTTTCTCGGCCTAGCTGTCAGTGACTTTTGGATCCTGTTGATGAAGCGGGTCAGTATGACATCTCAGAACCTTGTCACATGAGGTCAATTATGTGATGGACAATTTTACAAATGGTACAAATGGTTTTTGTAGATGTAGAATCATAAAGTCAATCACATCTTCATTTACATCGTGTAAAAAAGTAGTAATGACTAATTTATATTTTCTGAACTATATTTTATTCCAAGCTTCTATGTAGTCAATTAAATATTGTTAGACTATTGATCTGGATTTATTGAGAAGGGAATATCTTTGACAGAGACTACAGAGGCTGGTGCAAAGAAGAATTTTATGCTGACAGTCTTGGACTTAAACCCAGTCAGAAATCTTGATGTAGAGTAAATTGAGAGTAATGGGGGCATTGTGTCACTTGTGTCAGTGGTGAGAAATGAGTTCCATGCAGTACACCAAAAGAAAGAGAAGTAGAGAGAGAAGAGAGGAGAGGGGAGAGGGATAGTGGTAAAGACAGACAGACAGATAGAGGGCACAGATTTGGGCTTATTTGAGCAATTACATGCAACCTGAGTGCTACAAATGACATGAACAAATTGTACAATAAAATAATCATGAACTTGCATCACACTGTCCAATATGTATCTTAAGCCAGCCGCACACTATACGACTCATGACCTCACGACTGACAGACTTTGGATCTGAAATAAACAAGCGGTGATTATTCTGAGGATACTGTGATTTATTTCGGATCCAAAGTCTGTCAGTCGTAAGATCGTGAGTCGTACAGTGTGTGGCGGGCTTAAATAGATACATTTCCAGATAAGCCTGTGATTTATGTAGAAAATGTTGTTTTATTATCTCCGCCAAGAGGGGAGGTTATGTTTTCATCCGCATTGGGTTTGTTTGTGTGTTGGTTTATTTGTCTGTGTGCAAAATAACTCAAAAAGTTGTGAGCAGATTTGGATGAAACTTGCCGGAAAGGTTGAGAATGACACGAGGAACAGATGATTAAATTGTGGTAGCGATCTGAGAATTTGTGTACCATGGATTTTATGAAGGATTTTTGATATTTTGGCAGGTCAATGAACTTGGGAGTTTAAGCTGCACATTTTTTAGGTTTGCATATGTGCACTAAAGTGCATGCTCTAGTTTCTGCTAAGGTGAGGCTTGCCGCACAGTTGGAAGTTGATGATGTATCAAAAGGCTTCTATATACAAGTCGACATAATCAGGACTGAGTAAAACACGTCGACTTGCGCGAAAGTCGACTTCCGTGTGAGTCGACATTTTGTCGACTTATAAATGAAAACTAATTTCCCCTGTACAGAGTAAGATTTGGATCATGATGCGGATGGCTATCCAAATCTTACTCCTTTTGCCGTCAAAACATGCCTATTGACATTAGCAACAACAATGTTTTACTTCATACATAAATCTTGCGCGGATTAGTAATGACAACGCACAATTCCCAAATCTCTACAGAGATTATGAGAGAGCGGGATCGGAAACCTGGGCCCATTTCTAGACACTTTACGTTTTAAATTTGATTTGAAAAATCAAACGCAAATTCCCAAAAATTGCATACAACTTTGCGATTCAAATTCAAGTGCGTCGCTGCAAAGATATGCGTGTGGATTCGTATGATTCTGTCGACATGATTTTTCAGTGCCAACTGAGTTGAAATGATTTTCCTTCCCTAACTTGCCATATTTGTTTTTCTTAAATTTCTATTGCCATACTCTGAAAATATTGTTCTCACGCTCCGATTCGTAACATTACCGCTCTGTTCAGCGCGGGCCGGTCTGAAAAAAAGAAGAAGAAAAGTTTGTTAATCCGAAAGGGACATCTTATTTTCGGACCAACTAACTTTCGTTAAAGCAAACCTCTTTCCATTGTCGGACTAATTTAACTTTGGACTGAGATTTAAACCTTCGGCGTAGCGAAATGTAACAATAATTTGTTACCATTTTTTTACTGACATTTCATGAAGCAGTATGCGTTTCGGCAGTTTGAAAGGTGTAAATGTTGCAATGTCTTTCCCCTGGTAGTGCAGACTAAGTTCGGTCACGGCGAAAGTTCCGTTTGATATTTTAGTTTTGCGTACAAAATAAAAAAATAATGCAAGTCTTTTCAATAACGCACTTCCGTAGATTTTTAAAGATGCATTTAAACACAGTTTCTAGTTTCGTACGAAAACCGCAAATCTTTTCTGCAACGCTCTTGCATTTAAATACAGCGTTGCGTTTGATATCATGGACTTGCATTTGATTTTTAGAGTTGCGTTTAAACACAATTGAGTTTTAGTTTCCTAGAATTTTCGAGTTTTGTATGATTATCAAACGCAAGTCTTTCTAGCATTCCGTTTGATTTGATAGACTTGCATTTGATTTTCAGAGTTGCATTTAATCTTTGATTTTGCGTGCGAAATAAAAAAATACTGCAAGTTGTTTCAACAATAATGCACTTCGTAGATTTGTAGAGATGCATTTTAAACGCAGTTTCTAGTTTCGTACGAAAACCGCAAGTCTTCTCTGTAACGTTCTTGCATTTAGATAAGCGTTGCGTGTGATTTGATGGACTTGCATTTAATATTTAGAGTTGCATTTAAACGCAATTGGAGTTTCAGGTTCGTACAATTATTTTCTAGTTCCATACGATTATCAAATGCAAGTCTTTTCAGCAACTCACATGCATTTTGATGCAAAGTTGTGTGTGATTTGATACACCTGCATTTGATTTTTTGAGTTGCATTTAATTACTTGCATTTAAATTAAGTTTCTAGAAATGGGCCCAGGTTTCTAATATGGCTTTGGAATAATTAATGTTAGAATATTCGGATTAACGAAAAGGAATATTTCATGTTCAGATAATGAATATCTACTAGGACCTAGATGTACAAAATTTGTGCGTTTTGAGAATAATGATCGAACCTCATCGCATTTTCGGGTAAACAAAATCACGCGTAACAAACATATTCCTGCAAACTGCGTGAACAACTATTTTGATAATGAGTGTGCAGAGAGGAGGTGTGATATAAGTATGTTTGACAAAATTGTGTACGTTACTGACTGTAATCACACAAAATATCTTTTAGACTTAGCATAGTAGACAAGTGTACATCCCAAGGTACATTGCATGTCATTTTAAACGAGACAAAAAGCGAGAAAAAAAATGTTCAAGAACAATTTCCCGTTACACCCTCATTGGACCATGCAGCTTTAGCTCCACGTTTGCACCGTAAGTTGCATCACACTGACCTGCACCAAACGATACACACAGACACAAACACTCAGAATGAGAGAGGGAGAAAAGGGCGAAAGTGAACTGCCTTATACTTTGTGTAGTACTCCAGTGTAAATGAGTGTATGCCCTTTCTATTCAGGCATACAAGATGGATGCATGGCGCGAACGCTACCGCGCCATACACTAGTGAATTAGCGAGTAGATATGCTGCAAATTGGAGCGGTTTTCAGAGAATGGCGATAAGAATTTGAGTGAAAAATTATGTCGACTTAGACGAGGGAATTAACACGTATTTCAGCTCAGCTGACACTGAAAATCATGTCGACTTGCGCGAGTTGTTGACTTATAAATGTTGGCTAAGATGAGGAAATTTTCAAGGAATAACAAAGGCAAATATCGGGACTTTTCTATCGTGTCGACTTAAGTGAGTTGTCGACTTACGCGATGTCAACTTCAGCGAGGTTTACTGTATTGCGAAATTGGATGACTTTCAGCATGCATACATGTATGTATGGGCAGAAATCACTGATCTCTATGGAAGAACAAGATCAGTGGTGGAAATGAGCTGCTTGATGGAGGTCTGCACTCTCAGAGTGCTTTTCTAGTTTGCTTTTTTTTATACCCCCGCCAAACGAAGTTTGAAGGGGGTATGATATAGGAATCAGCGGACGGTCGGGCGGTCGGGCGGTCGGTCCGTTACAAATCTTGCGTCACGAACTACTTCCTCAGTTTTCAACCGATTCCCATAAAACTTGGCACAGATGTGTGCCTTGGGTTGTAGATGTGCAAGACGTATTTTTTGACAGTACCCAAAAGTACGTTGCCATGGTAACGGCATATCATGGGCAAAAATGGGTACAAATCTTGCGTCGCGAACTCCTCTCGCAGTTTTTGATCAATTTTTATGAAATTAGGTACAGATGTTCATCTGAATATGTTAATGTGCAAGACACATATTTCCGCAGTGGCAAAAAGTGCGTTGCCATGGTAACGGCATGTTATTGGTAGAATATAGGGCAAAATGCTTCATGGCAAAACTGCTTCATCAGTGTTCTTCCAATTCTCATGGAATTCATATTGAATGTTTGTCTTAGCATATAGGTCAGCATGACACATTTCTTGACAGTGACAAAAAGTATGTTGCCATGGTAACAGCTCATATATTATGAGCCAAAATGATGGAAAATTTTGTGTTGCAAACTACTTCCTCAGTTTTTGCCCAATTTCCATGAAACTTGGTACAGATGTGTGCCTTTGGTTGTAGATGTGCGAGACGCATTTTTCGACAGTACCCGAAAGTACGTTGCCATGGTAACGGCATATTAATGGCAGAAGATCAAGGAAAGATCTTGCGGATTTAACTACTTCCTCAGTTTTTTTACCAAAGCTTATGAAATGTTGTTTTGACCAAAGCTTATGAAATGTTGTTTGGCGGGGGTATAACCAGTCGCTGTAGCGACATTTCTAGTTTTTTTCTGAAGGAATGTGTGTGGGTTATGGGTTTGCTTGTGTGAGGCATGGCAGTGGCAATGTCAGGCCATTTTGGCCGAACTTGAAATCTATGCTGTCTAGTTTATGGACAGATGGATGGGAGAGTTGGCAATTGTGTGCATGGTTCATTCTTTAACTCAAGGAGTAAGGCTCAGTAGGTAAACTCAACTGTTTATTTGTGCAATAATGTTGGCAGTAATTCACTCTGAACACTCTGAAGCTTTAATGTGATGACAAAGTGTCACAAGAATTTCTAATCTGGTGAACTTTAAATTTGATATTCATGGAACTACAGAGATTCCAGAGACTGGTTTATAGATGAGGCAAGACTATTAGGCCCTGTGGAACATGCCTCATAACAAACTTGGGCAATTCCTCATTTCGTGGCAAAAATTTGGAACTTGTATGTCTAAAATTAGGGACTGAAGAATGTGTGTCAGTTGGTGTGGTGTATGATGAAGAACATTTTTCTTTCTTTTTTATAAAGTCTACTAATCCGTCTACAGTCCACCCACCTTTTCATCCACCCACCCCCCCCCCCCCAAAAAAAAAAGACAAACACTCACACACACCCACACACACACACACACACACACACAGAATAATTAACAGAAAGACAAAGATTCCAATAAAAGAAAAAAAAAACACATTACACATAGTTGAAGTTTCCAGACAAGACTCCAAGGTAGGACCTTCTATGTCCATTGTATGTACATGTACATTTGATATCATTATAAATTGTGAATTTATTCACCATAAAGATTCTTGTATCCGAGGGGTTTAATATCATGCCAACAAGAAGGATGATGGGAAGATGAATAAAGCTTGTTCCTTTTTATTGTAGTTGTCAAATCATTAGATGTGATCACTTTATGGTCATGTTATGGACTTTAAAGATGCCTAATAATCTATGTCTGAGATGGTAAGCCTTTCTCTTTAGTGATAACAACGTGATGAATGTTGCCATATTTTCTACACAACATTGATGCCAAAGGTAACAAGACTTCAGTATTTCTTCGTGTTCTACATCAAGTATATATTGTAGGAACATGAAGCCTGTAAATATGAGGTACTTTACAGAGGAATAACTTCAACTATCTTAAAATTAGTAAAGCTATAAAGACTGGCCTATTTGTTAGAATAAATAGTCGCAGATGGAGAAGACATGTTTTCTTCAAGTTGGTAAAATTTTGTGCATTCACACATGCTGAAAACTGACCTCCCTGAGTCCCAGCCAGTGATGTTGTGTAGCAAAGAATGCCAGGAATTGTTTGTTTAGGCCATTTCGTGACAGTTGGGGAGTCCACAATTCCCCCTAATCAGCCTTCTTCTGGCATAGCTGTCATAATTTCAGCTGTGTGTCTCATTTCCAAGCAGATGAAATATGAGTTGTGTGCACTGGAACTGTTCATACCTCCTGTCTCTATTTCTGATTTCATGTACATGCTGTTATCAGGGTGGGATAGTTTGGTGTGAACTAAATGTCATAGCAGTGGTTCTGATAAAACAGTCAACATTGTTTCTTTAGCAGTGTTTTGCCAAGCTGATAATGAAAAAAAAACCCAATAAGATTAATAATAGCAATGATATATATATACATGTATAGTATGCCTTTATCACATCTAGATTAGATCTTCTTTTCTTTTTCTGCACAGCAGCAATTCAAATTTGCCGGACATGAGAACTAGATACTTCTTCAGGGAATAATTTCCCTTTTGATGGACAGATACTTTGAAGAAAAAAAAAGGTATACCATTATGTGTAACTGAATTTGCTACACAAATGACATATTGCATAGCAGCATTATCCAAAATGCATTAAAAATTTTCTGTGTGATACAAGAAAACGTATTCCCTGTGCTTTTATCTTATTGTCGTTTGGGACTATGACAAAGGAGAGTTACAGGTATTGTATGTAAGCCATGACAATACAAGAAATTTGGTTATATGATACCACATGTATTCAAATCTTTGAAATAATGTCATACCTGTCTAGGCATTGCTCTGCCAATGGTACGAGGGAGAGTTATTGATTCCATTCTCATGCTAACTACCATTTATGGCAGAGATGAGATTTCACCCTGTCTTATGTTGTCCCATAGTTTAAGTACATTTTAAGTATTAATGCTGAATAATGTGCGAATATAAAAGCAAGTTTACTAGTATAGTAGTTCTCCAACGACATAGTGGAAAGGTGTTTTAGCATTAGATGTTCACATTCTGATGTATAAGATTGCACTCGTTTCCCTCGTCTAGTATGAGCACTCACCTTGCAGTGAAATGGTGAAGACTACCGATAGTAGTGCAGTAATAATTTAGCAGTGCATAAAGGCACTGACTTTTGTTGAGTGTAATAAAACATAAAAGGAAAGTGTCGAAAATCTTGCACCAGCTGTTAGGGTTTGTTATAATTAACTAATAGAGTCTACAGACTGTGATATGGTGCCATCACTACACACTAGAATCTTATAATCTGTATTTTCAATGATTTAAAAAAAAAGAAAGGAAAACTGCTTTAAAAGCTAGATTGTTAACTCTGGTTCATTCTTATGCAACTGGGATGATTCTATAGCATGCATGAAGTAACCTTTCCAAGTATGATGGAATAATAGAGCCATCTCTCAGAAGTCAGTCAGTTACTCTTTCCTGTAAGTTCAGAGTCATTAGATTAGTGGGGATTCAATATCTTTGCCAGGTTGCACCAGAACTTACATTCAAAGTGTTGTGCTGTCATATATCAATTATCTTGAGTACCCAATAATATGTTAGTTTAGTGTGCGATTGAATTATTTATCAAGAGTAATTTGAGGCAATGCTTTACCACCACAAGAGGCCAACAGTTTATGTCTCATACTCTTAGTGATTAATCAGTTTATGGATTCGGTTTTAAATTGCACAAAGTATAGATTGTGCTAAATTCTAAACAAGGCTGAAATCTTTATTGGAAATGCTAAAAGAATGTGGAAAGAAAGGTGCTGTCCTTTTACATATAAGAGACATCTGAGCTCTACAGGAAAGAGACAGCAAAAAAAAAATATGGGTTGCCTAGTTCCTACTACTGTAGTTGACCTGAAATGAAATGCCAGTGGCGTTGTCAGTTTCATTTGACAGCTGCTGGCCTGAAATGAATGCAAAATGTTTCTGATAGCTCTCAACAAAAATGAAGCAATCTCCTGTACTTACAAGCCATCACAGTCAATGCAGGCCAGACATGAAGCCATGCCATTGTTTATATATCAAATAGTGGCAGGTAGGGGGCGCTGTCTTCCCTCCGGCCATCTTCAAACTGTGTGCTATGACTGCAGCTTGAAAAGAGCCTTGAACCCATGGTTGTGGGCGGCTCTGTCAGCAATTCAAAGTTAGAGAAATAGGAGGTTTAGGCAGACAGCGGGAGAGCAACAGATGATCTCAATGAGGCCTAGCCTTCTTTTTATCCTCATTCCTCATCAGGTTTTTACCCTCTTAAGAATGTTCTACTCTCTTTATGCCAGGGGTATGAGAGGTTATTATTATGGTAGTTCAGCTAAATGGATTCATCTAATACACATTACTTTGTTTTGCTTTAGGTATTTGGGTGTGTGTGTGGGGAGGGGTGCACAGAAGGATTTCACATTAAGTGCTATAGTGAATTTTGAATGCTCTGTGAAATATAGGGAACTGCTTTATGAAGTTTTTATGCCTTTACAGGATGTACCACAGAGTGACACAGGAGGCATTATGTTTTTGAGTTTTCTGTCTGTCCATGTGTCTATCCATCTGTACATGGTACATGGTACATGTATTGTCGGACAATGATTCTCTTGGGATGTTTTGAAGTCAAAGGTCAAGAGTCAGAGGTCAGGTTTAATTGCTATAACTACTCTATTTTCTCCTTCCTTGGAAATGACTTTATGCAATGTATACACTTCCACTGTTTACACTAAACTTGTATTATATGTATAATTAACAGTGTGCATACATTATAGCATAGTAATTATGTGGAGAAAGATTTGGGCCATGAGGTCAATGATCAGGTAAAAATGCTAAAATTGCTTTTTTGTTCCATATTTTGAAAATGGATCAAAGTATTGTCGTGAAAATTTATGTATTATTCCCAGACAATGATGATTTGTCAGTCATGTGAAACTGTCTTCTCACATTGACAAGATGTACTGTGCACATTTGGGAAAATAATGTGACACAGCAGAGGCATGCCAGTTCCCATAGCCACATTTCTAGTTAATTAATGGATACTGCAGAGTGATATTTTTCAAGACATGTTATTCCTCCTTTATAAATTTATATGTGCATGGCATGCTCATGTAGATACAGGACATAATAGGCAAAGTTTACTTTCTTTTCCCTATTGAAAAGGCTTAAGAAAATTGTTTATCACTACTATTCTTGATTTCATGTCATTTGAACATTAATCATTAGACGCTTGGTACAACTGTACCGGCATGCAAACTTTAATCATATTTCAATTGTATTTTCTGTGAGAATGCAATTGTACAAGCTGAATAAAAACACCAACATTCAACTTGATTTGAAATAAAATGTACCTATACAAAGGATTGCACGTACAGACAAGTGTAGGTGCCATTTGCAACACATATAGTTATTAGATATTTCACAAACTATGCATTTCCATGTTAGTCCTGCTATTGAATTTGATTGAAAAAAAGTCATTGCACATTGAATGCCAATATTTGTCACAAATTTAGCAGCACATCACTTGAACCCCTCTCTCTACCTCTACTCCCAACCCAAATCCATACCGAATACATCATGCATGCTCTCATAATCAACACAGGCACCTCTTATAAACACACACACAGACACACACACACACACACAGACACACACACACACACTGATTCAAGCTCTGAAAATTTAGTTATCATCCAAATGTAGCTACGTAAACAATGATATTCAGGAATGAGGAAGTGGTAAAATGGCCATTTTTCTGAAATCAACTTTCTTCCAATGTCCGCATTAAACGTTTATTCTATTTAAAGACAAACAGAGATTATGCACCTACATTTCATGCATTTTATCTGTTGAGAAATATGCAGTGAGAACAAATACAGTACCACCAAAACAGTGGCATATAAATGAACAACAAAAACATGTATTCTTCAGGTCATAGCTACAGAACCTAATTTTGTCTGCACAGTCTTCATGTCATTTAAATGTTTGCTACTAACTAATCTTTTGTTTTTTGGTAATATTCTTTGTCCTCTCATCAAAACATCATTGTAGCTAAGAGCCCAGTCCTTCATCCTTGCCCTGTGTGATCACAAGAAGCTTTCTACAGGCAGGTGCCGGTGACTGGCAACATCCCACTGCTCCAATATGGAGGCCTTGTCACCGATGGGGGAAACTGTCATGGAGACGTCATCCGTCCTAGCCAGCCCACAGTCCTCAAGGCTGATGATGGGACTGGTGGAAGAGTCTATGGACACACTCACCATGTCCCCAAAACCAGCTGAAAATGAGCCTCAGGTATGTAGCCTCTCCCAGTGCACAAGTGGTCTTTGGCTTGGCTTTATTCATCACCTGTAGGGTACCTGGAAAAATAAACACAAAAGACACTCGCACAGTCTGAAAAAAAAAAAAAGACACAAGTAAACCCTGTCATGATAGAACAAAGACATTGGAATGATATCATGCTTCAATAGTAAATTATTATGATCCCCAAGGAAATGACACAATGAAATTTCATTTAGCATTGTAATAATGAGCAGTTACTTTGATAAAGTAAAGCCAAGTGAAATGAAGGATGGTATCAAAGTAAAGCCAAGTGAAATGGAGGCTGGTATGAAACTTTTCTTTTTCATCTTGTTATTCATCATCTTTCGAGTGAGACTAAAAGAGTAATTAAGTCAGAAAATGTTATTTGCTACAGAGAATTGTCTTGTCATTGGGTATTGTAATACCTGCATGTGTGTCCTTGTAAAGTCAATATAGCAGCCCTGCAAAGTGTGTGTTACAAACTCATGTAATAATCTTTCGTACATGTTGTAGCACAGCGCAATAGACTGAACTCAAAGCCCATGTTTTCGGAAATGATGACGCTAAAATGATGATTAAAATAATGATAAAATAATCATCATCACAATAACAGTAGAATGGTAATGATGATAATGATAATAATAATGATGATAATAATAATAATAATAAGAAGAAGAAGAAGAAGAAGAAGAAGAAGAAGAAGAAGAAAAAGAAGAAGAAGAAGAAATAAAGAAATGAATTAAATAGATCACCAATAAAAATTTAATAGAAATACCAGTTTGTGAAATGACAGGGACAGTCATTCTCTGTGATTTTAGTTGTGTAGAACTCTCACCAAGGAGTATAAAAGTGTAACAGGAAGCAAGCCAGTGGCTTCTTGGCCCTCAACACATTGTAACCATTGATGATAACTTTCATTCTGGATGCACCACTTTATTTGAAATATTCTTCAATAAGGTTTATAGATGTGTTCCTTTAAAATGATGTCATACTGTTAGAGTGAGTCAATCTGGTATCCTTGCAGTTTCTTCATACATTATATAGAGAAAGGTAAGTATACGCTATAAATGTTTGCCCATGATCTTCTTCTTCTCTTGAACATCAATAGGAGAATGAGATGCAACCTGTTCCTGTTCCAGCTATGACTCAGGACGGGGCTGCTTCACTTCAAGGATTACACACATCTCTAGGAGGAAGTCTATCTAATGTCATGCTACCAGGGTTGGCAAACCCAGCTACCACCACACCAATCCTCTTAAATGCACCAAGCCCTACCACAGTGGCAGCACCATTCTTCTTTAACCAGAACATCACAACAGCCACAGCTGGTGCTCCCCAGATTTTTGTCAATCCTAGCACGAACATGCAACCAAATACAACATTCTTATTAAATGCAAACACACCTGGTGGTAACATGCAGACTTTCTTCTTGAATCCAAATATGGGTGCAACAGGAGCACCACTGGTAGTGCAAACTCCGGTCACCAACACCGCCTTCCTTGTGAACTCAAGCGTCCTTAACACAAGTCCTAATACACTGTTTCTTACACATCCGAGCTTGGCAGGATCAAATGGAGCTTTAATGCTTGCCACAAATCAAGCGGTAGCACCACAAGCACCACAAGTAACCATGGTATCAACCACACCTGTTCAGACTGTCTCCGATTCATCAAGTGAAATGAAGCTGCAACAGGCTCCAAATGCTGGTCTCAATGTTCAAACATTACAAATGACATTACCATTGCCAAGCACAGGATTAGCACATATGGAGATGCCTCAAAACATTGTTGTTCAAAATGTGGAAGGCAGCAGTGAGACAAGTGAGTCTAGAGAAGAGGAATTACAACAGGCTGTGGTGGAAGAGAGCTCTATCATGGAAGGAATGGAGAAGAACAAAGATAGTAAGTCATTTTCTTTTATTAGAAATTGATTGTCTGGCTAAGATGTCTTCTAAGTTCAATCTTCAATTTGTTAACCCCTCTGCCATGAAAGGGTACATGTGCGGGAGGCATTATGTTGTTTTTGTTGATTATTATTTGTATTTTGCTTTTCTGTTTTTATTGCTGTAGTTTCTTGTTATTTTGCTGTTACTAAAGTTAGAAATAAGATCTCAGAGGAAGTATTTGATAGGTTCAACATGTTGTAATGGTGCATTAACTATAAGCCTGCCAAGTTTCACATTTCATTTCACTTGACACAGGAGAATGCCAGATCAGATAGTGTTTTGTTATGTTGGACTGTTTTATGCAGTATCTTTAAATATCAAACTAGATCTATGGACCTTTCCATTCCGCTGTGAGGTCATCTTTTTTTTCTTTCCCCTTCGTACCTGTATATTTCAGTTCACATGGACTAATTACCACAAATCTAATATGTTCTCCCAATTAGCAACTGTACCCTGTTGTCATCTGGTAGTGAATACAAAGTCTCTTCCACCTGAGCATTTCTTTACCTCAATTACTCTTAATTATCCTGAATGAGAAATGAGTCTGTACACGAATGCCAGATGTACCACTTTCAACATGTAAATGGTTTGTTCCCCTTTTCTCATTTGTTAAAGCAAGTATACAGACAAAATTGCTGACTTACACCAAATTGTACAGCTTATTTCAAAAGCTAGATTTGAAGGTGATGAGAGCCCTTAAAACATCTAGTGTCATAGTTTGACTTTCTTTATACATACCAAAATCCTTTGGCTAGATAAAGGTTACAAAGCTTACAGCAGTGACATACACTCACACAGGCACACACACACACAATTTCCCTTTGTTTTGTATCTCTGGGATTGTACACAGTTTGTCTGAATGTGTCCAAATTTTGTGTGCAAGTTTTAAAAGAACATTTAGTCAAAATAATGCCATCTTTATGCAAATGAAGTTCAAAATTGATGTCTTACAAGCATATCGTGAAGAAAATATGGCCTTAAAGACATTTGGTGACATACATGTAGTTTATTTTGTTCACGTCATTGTTCTCAGTCACACTGCGTATACTTTAGCGAGAGCAAGTTGACATGGGTAATTCACAAAACCCATAACATTGGGTTTTTACCATAATGCCCACACACATACACATTGTTCTGTATGTCAGGAACAATATTTTCAAATGTTGACAAATTTTCATATAAGTGAGAAAAAAATCACAAAACTAACAAAACGTCGCACACCCTAATTTTACATGAGAACTAGAAAGAGGTGAAATGAGTATGAGTTCAAATGGATATTTCACTTCATCACATTACCTTTAATGCTTTAGCCAAGAAATCTTAAGATTGGAGTGCTTGATCATAAGTGTGAAAGTTCCACAGGCATTTTCCCCATTTTTACCACATAACCATGCACTCATAAGTACACACATGCAATAGCAAACACATACACACATAATAATGCACAATGACACATCCATGTTCTTATTTTTTCTGTATACCATGTAGAAAAACATTAATTTATACAAACATGTACTATGTATGCACACCCAGAGGAAACAGCTTTTCAAAACATTACATGTAAATACAGCCATATTTTAGACACAGTATGAAATGGACGTTTGGATGACAGTGGTTGGTGCTCCCCTTGCTTAACTGATTCTTACACTGTTCTTGACCTTCACTTTGTCCAGGAATGCATGTTAATATCTGTCCAATATATTTTTTCTGTTGACCTGTTTCAGTTTCAATTAATACTGGAGTAGTTTGTATTATATTCAGGTTGAAGGTCATTGGATTTCGTCTGGTGTGGATAGTTATGTTTGTTTGATATATTTTTCTTCCTTTTGTTTTTCCAAATTAAAACAGTTAACAATATCAAGAGAAAATCTGCCATGAATATTGTATGGCTACATGTTGACAGACTGGATATTGACAAAGTATGGTGAATTGGATTCTGTCTTGGTGTTTGATGCCTTCAAAATGGAGGCTGGAGCTGTGTTTGTAGTTTAACTCATAACTTGTAGCTATGCATTCATATCTTATGCAGATCACACACAAATAAAAACAGGAAATATTTGTGATAGGTGAAAGAGCTAGTTCCCTCTACATCAAATACCTAAGACATAAGCTTGCTGATAGTGCAATAAAGAAATACAACTAAGTAACCATTTGGATTAATATATAAAGAGAGCCGAATTGATTGATTCCATCAAACAATGGCATACATTGTACAAACTAGTTACTCTATTGACAAATAAGACTCTTTTTGTTAGTAGTAAAGAAAACTTGACAAAAGCCATCTACTTGAGAGTGGAAACAACCCTCACATGAAAGGGAGATATTATAAAATGATGTCCACTCACTATACTGCTGCTCAACAAGTCCTAACACCTGTGAATACAAATTGCAATGAAATTTAATAAAGCTACTAAAATCTATGATTTTTTCTTTTATCATTCCGAGAAAAATTGAGAATTGACCTACTGCTCCTTACCAATGATTTTCTCCCACCTTTCATCACTTTTCCATTGTCATCTTCGTTGATGGCGATAGCTTAGATGGCGTCGTTAACAATTTTGTGTGCTCTTTCTAACTTTCCACAGCTTTGAGCTATGACCACTAAATGCACACCACAGGTACTGTAAAAGTGGAAATTTTCGCAGTGTTGAAATTTTCACTTATTTTGCGCAACCAGAAACTTGCGCAAAAATAAAAGCATGCAAAAATTTTTGCTTGCCAAATGTTACTGTACTTGGTGTCTTGATTCCGTGGAATTGAAAACATGTGAAACTCTTCTTACCCGGCCAAGCGCGAAAAATAAGTCTCGCAAAAATATCCATTTTTACAGTACATCACCTACAGATGCCAGTCAAGTTCAAATACCAATGCAGTTCAACAAGGTCAAAGGTCAAAAGGTTGATGAACTTGCCCTGATAAGCACTGTACTCACAGTTTTGTGGTGTACTCTCAATAACTTTCTACAGATTTGAATTATGACCGCCAAACTCACACCACACAAGTACTGCACATAACCTACAGATGTCAGTCAACTGTGTGAACATATGGGTGAAGACCAACAAGATGTCAATATGCTCATAAACAAAAGAAAACCATTTCATGTGTATTATTGCAACTTAAGTGCGTACTCTGAGCTGCATACCATCTTGAGGTGGATGAGTCTGTGTTATGGGTACTTAAGGTATTACAATATTATACATAGCAAAACTGTTTTTCAAATTCTTGGAAGTAAGGTTGTATAATCGAAAGAGCAGTAAACTTAAAGGAAACCAAAAACAACACACTTGCTTGGAATCTAGTGTGTTTTCAGCCTTGGTCCAGGAGACCTGAAAACAAAACACACCCCGCTGTCTGTACTGATGATGACCCAAGCAGATGCATATTCCCTGGGGTAGATGTGGGGAGAGCAAGTTGCATCACAGCGGATACCAGTTCACTAGTAGCACGTTCTGTGTAGGCAGGGGAGGCATGATGACAAAATCAGGTCAATTCAGTGCAGATGGCACTGCTGTGGTTGTTCTGGCAGGCTACTGCTGGTTTATCAGACAGGGATATTGTATTCATTTTGCTCCTCATTCAAGTGGTCTCTGTCTATACAAGAAATGTCCAAGATTCCATCATGTTCTAGAAAGATAAGGCTTCATTAGTCTTCTCTCTGGGTTTTTGCCACCTCATCATCCCACCAAAAATAAGAGGAAACTTCATATCACTGCTTGTCTGACTAGTGATAGAATTCAGTGATATTTGTTTCATTTATGAGAAATCAGTGTTATGGCTTATCTATGCCTTTTGACATGAGGAAATAAAAATCAATAATATCATGCTCTTCTGAAACTAATCTGTAAGACATCACATGAGATCCTGTGATTGATATAGTAAGCAGCTGTGTTTAAAGTCTGTTGCCATGGTTGATATGCCCCTTTACTAGAATGAGTGTCACCTCTGACTGATGAGAGGTAAGTCTGTGACACCATTATTAAATCTCTGCCTGATTAGATAGGACAGGCCTTGATGAATTTGTGACTACTGGGAATAGCAGTACCCAGGCCAACATCAATTAATAATGATTCCTTTTTCTTCTGCAAAGTCGTGTAGTCTTTCCACTTGCATTTTTGTGCTCCCGTAAATCTACACTGGTGGCAAGACTAATTATGTGATGAAATGGATTTTTTATTCTGAAGTACAATTGTAAATTAAGAACATACACATAAAGACTGTTTACAGCCTGTAACTAGATGGTGACATGACTGTATTTGATATAGGAAGAATAAAAAAAGTAAACAAAAATAAAAATAAAAATAAAACATGAAGACTTGCCCTTTCTTATTTTACTGTTGTTTCCTGTTACTCCATTAAATATGCTGGGTATAGAAAGACGTGTAAGATAGAGTAAGTTCACAGTAACTGACAATGCAAGTCTAACTAGTCGCTTTCTGTCACTAATAAATGTCAAATGTGCCTTCAGGTACTTTCTTATGCTTGTACAGAAAAATGTTTTTCCAGTTTGACTTACATTTGATAAAGATGACCGTGAACTCTACAAAAAAAAAAGGAGATGTTTCCAAATACCAAGGCTAATCATATGAGGGTACATGAAGATGTAATGTGATGGCTTTCAAGTTTTCATGTTGAACAAGTGAAGTGCAGTGTGAGCAGTTCAAATGATGAGCCATACATATGGCACATACTGAACCTTGTATTTGTATGCCAACAACTCATGTAGACATTAATAGGTGAACATGATGTCTGTTGAGGTCAGTGGCCACTAGGTGACTCTCACAATGTAGACTGTAGATTTGTTTGTCAGTGCAGTCAGCAACGCTCGATCGGGTTCTTTTCTTTTAGCCAAATAAAATCATGGAGTGTTTTAATGGCCTATCAATATCATGAAATTCACTCTGTATCTTACAAGAGTTTTGTGTCTCCCCCCATTAAAAAGTTTAGATTCATTACAAATTTACAAATATATTGTACCTAGGCTACCAGACAGTCAATTTATCGGCAATATTTTATAAAACAGGGTATTTTTCCATGTTACCAAGATAATGAGTGCTGTAAAAATGTCAACCTTCCTCACCAAGTTTTGTCTCTCTTGTAGTCTCTCTCAGACCCTAACCATGAGCCTTATCCATCACAGGTTGCCCCCTTTGATCGTTGGGATCATCTCTGACCCACCTCTGCCTTTTGTCTGTCTACCCTCCTGCTTTAATCCCCCTCTTTTACCTGTTGGGCTCCTTGCCCATGACATCTACCCATCCCTTTTGTTTTCTCTGTTCTGTGTCCCCAGCTCTCCCTTGACTGTTCTTCTTGTGTGTAGTCCTTATATGTGATTGCTCTTCCGCCTGTTTGTCATTTTGCCTCTCACAAAGATTCTGCTAGGATCGAAAGCTCAGGCCACTTTTGACTCCCTTTACATGTAAGACATGATTGCTGGGGAAAGTTTTATGCTGCTCAGTTTGGATGTCTTGATTTTGTGTGTTTGTTTGTTTATTTTCCATCTGAGAAGATGGCTGGATAGCCCATATTCAGCTATGCTAAGCTGGTCTTCCATGGGGTCCAGTTGGATGTGAGGTGGGACCACTTCACCGGGTCAAACACCCTGCTCTTTGCGATGAATGAATGAAGCAGGATCTTTTACGTGCATGAGTTGTGACTCTCTCACACACGGGACCTCCATTTTATGTCCTATCCGAGAGACAGAGTGTTTTGCCTCTTGCTAGAGGGGACGGTATGTTTACACACAACATTGCTCAGTCCAGACTTGGATTTGAACCCGGGTTGCTTGGGTTGCAGACAGACGCGCTACCGACTGAACCAACTCACCGCCTTATTTAAATTGCATTATTTGAGAAGTGTGTGTGTGTGTGTGTGTGTGTGTGTGTGTGTGTGTTTTAATGAATTCCCTCTTTAATGATAAGCATGTACTAATTGGAAGATATAATGCAGGGTTATTACCAATTGTCACACCTATTTAACAAACACACATAGGAGAAAAGAATGTACACTTTTTATTTCTCTGAAACTCCCAAATACAGTGTATGAATGATAGTCTCTCACTATGTGTACAGATAAGTATAGTTCTTTTGTTGTAACCTCTGACCTCATTCCACATCTTCCTTAGATCACTCATACATCTTGACAAAGTGTGTCAGAGAATACTGGGCAGAGATAACAAGGATCAAGATTATCAAGTATTATGAGAACATCAGAAATTGTCTTTATCAATCAACATTTTAGCATTATTTGATGACACAGTGTTCCTCAATGCTACTGTATCTCCAGATACATGACAAGACTACATTTCTTTCATATGAATATGGAAATATCATCCCATACACAAACTAGTTACTGTAAAACACTGTATTTTCACAGCATGAAATTTTTGAGAATTGGAGCCGACGGCATTTTTCGCGGCATAAAATTTTCGCAAGTTGCCTCTAACATTCAATGCGTATAGTGTAGACAAGAACTTTCACGTACATTTTAATTTTGCGTATCTTGGCTCGCGAAATTCGCGAAATCAAAATGCCCGAGAACATACCTCCTTTGACAGTATACTTCGCAAGTTACACGCCATTTGAAAATCTTGTTGCCCATCCTGCTCTCGTAAAGTGTACATTGAATACCATAAGGCATGGCCTACTATCACTGAAATAGTCTATTTGCTCGTGCAATAGACACCAGGTTTTCAGAAGACAATAGTTTTTTCTGAATAGATCATCAATCAAATAAACTCTATTTTCCATACTTTGTCAGCATTCTCTGCTTGGGAGAGCATGAGAACTAATGCACTGTGTAAAGGAAATCCTGTGTATTCATAAAAGAGTATGTTATTGGATCAAATGAGCATGATTTACAGAAGTATATTATCGTCTCATTACAGAGGAAGGTATGAGAAATGAGTTTGTAAGGTAGAATTGAATTGAATGGAATTACAAGAGAAAGAATGAGAGTAGGGTAGAGGATGCCTTGTACAGCTGCTTATCTCCTTGGCGATGAGATGCAGGGTGTAACTCTATCCAACTAGCAGAAGTGCCACTGTGTAGTCTCGTCACTTAGACCTCAATTAGGACTGGCAGTTTTTAACAACCACTATGAACATTAACAGAACTCTCCTAGGCCGTGGCACAAAACATGGCATAATCCTCTTGAGATGAAAGCAAAAGTAGAGATAACTCTTTCCAATCTGTTAGCAGGTATCAAATTGAGCATTTCTTAACTTTGATTACTAGTACTTGATGTGGTTATAACCCTGGCCACTGCAAGCTGTCTCTCTACACATGAAGAACTTATCTTTTTACAGGCTTTGTGGTATACTAGATTGCGAAAGTATCCTTTGTGTTCCATTTTCTTTGTCAAAAATACTAACTAGTGTTATCGTCTGTAAATGAAGTTGATTTTTTACCAGAACAGATGATTGCAATAAGAGGTGTTCAAAACTACCCTACGTGCATATCTGTATAATACAATGTATTTGTGTGTGGTAAATGTAAGCTTTCCAATACACCAGAGTGGGGCTGTGATACAAGGCTAGTTGGTGATGAGCTAGTAAAGATAGTAAGAAGTTGAAACCAGTCTCACTCATGTTGGGGGCAGCAAAGTGGACCAGAGGGTGGCTGTAGAGGAGGACAGGTAATGGTGAAGTGGATGCCACTGATTGGGATAAGTCATCAGTCAGGATTCCAGCTAGACTTCCTTGGCTGTTGTTGGTCACACCAGCACATAGCAGAATGGTGGATAGTAAGTCACATTTGGATGTTTGTTTGTTTTTTCTTTATCAGATCTCTTTTCTGTTGTCATTTTCTTTAATCATAAAAGTAGTATTGAGATTATATTCTCTTTCAGATTGTGAGGATGGTATTATCAAGGAGGTACTATTAGTACCTCCTTGGTATTATATAACTATGATGTGAAATACCATTTTCTAGATAACTGTGATAAGTGCTTAATCCAGTTATTCCTGTTTGAACCGTAGACTGGTTACTGTTTATGTAATGATTTTCATCAATTTTGCTGTTTTCACTGTTGGTCCGCAAATTTCTTAACATTGCGAAAATGTCGCCACCTGAGCTACAAAGTGTAGATCACATTAAATTTGCAGAGTGAATGGGCAGGCCGGCGTAAGTGAACGTAGAATAGCCTTGGTGTCAAATTGCCAAAACAACATCTCACAATAATTTCTGTTACCTCCTCAGTTGCAAAAATATCTGCACACAAAAATAACAGCTTTTTATGGCATGCAATGCCCTATGAGTGTGAAGTGAAGTTTTTGTTCAAGCCATGCTGAAGTGTACATTTGGAAATCTGTGGAGTGTAAAGTTATATTGCATTGTTTATACTGCCCTCTCTTGCCTTATATCTTGTATGCTATAACTCTCTTTCTGGGATCACCGAGTGAATGGTGGGTAAGAACGTCTTGTAACTCTACCTGTTTGAGCAAGAAAGAAATCCCCGCTACCTATGAGGCCATTCCTAAGTTCAAGACCCTAAGTGCCCAGTGCGTTATCCCCTAGGTCATATTGTGTTAGGTGTCGTGTGTAACATAATGCTCATCATGCTAGATGTATGACCCAATGAAATCTTGAAGTCTAGGGTTCCATGTTATAACCTGTACAACTTCCAACCATAGATCTCTTCATGCAGTGTTCATTCCTACATGTATGCTTACTATACCGTGCCTGCCCACAAAGCTGCGGCAATGCTATGGCAGTACACACGCTGTCCACATGCATGCATTCCTACCTACTGTATACACCCATCCTAAGACACAATGATATGATTGTCTCTGTAAGGATAATACG
Organism: Diadema antillarum; assembly: GCF_040938485.1. NCBI lineage: Eukaryota > Metazoa > Echinodermata > Echinoidea > Diadematoida > Diadematidae > Diadema > Diadema antillarum. The sequence goes on along the minus strand of NW_027272016.1, from coordinate 337,929 downwards.
ATGTTAAAAAGAAAAAAGAAAGGAAAAGATAAAGATACTTTCAGGAAATAACAATTAAAACTGTTATTTCACTTAAATTATGAAGTAAGTAATATATCCATGGAAATTTTATTTTTTAGAAACATGCTTTTGGTCAGCGATTTAGAAACAAACACTCACTCTCAAATTGTTATCATTCTAAGGTTAAAACATAATTTGGACAGACAGTTTCAAGTTTTTCATTTATTTTATGACTAAAAAAAAGTGATTATAGCAGACATAGCATGTTTATAGGTCAATTGGAGACTTGTAGTATAAGGCTAAAGCAATAACAATTTTTGTCTTTTATATACATGTGGTAGCCGTATAGCAATTGTTCAAAAACTTGTGAATAAAAACATCATCATGTGTTTGCTTTCAAGGCACCTTATTGGAGTCATTCAGTAAATTTACATGTTAACATGTTACTTGTACTAGGATAAGCTATGTGATGTCTGTAAATGCAATCTCTGTGATGCAATCATATCAAGGTTTGTATAGAATTATCAGTGTTTCACTCATTAACTGTTTATCCCTTCTTATTAGAACTAGCAAAAAGCTGGCACAAATGTTACAAAACATAATATTATGTTCAAGTATCTCCCAAAATTATCAAAAAGTTTGTTGTTGTTGTTGTTGTTTTGTTTTGGGTTTTCTTTTTCCTATGTACCAGCTGCTGAAAAGCTTGTGCTATTTAATGTGCCAAGGAACTTCTCCATAAAGCCTTGGCTGTACAATGAGGGCCTCAGTATGTGACTTCTTGTCCGTCAAGATCACCAGGGATGTTGCCCTAATGCTTGCCCTAAGCACCACCACAGTCTCAAATTCCACCTAAATCTTGTAAAAAGAAATAGAAATAGGGAATCTCTCTCTCTGTCTCTCTCTCTCTCTTTCTCTCTCTCTCTTTCTATCTCTACCCCCCCCCCCCACTTAATCAGACACTTTTACATTCATGACATTGAAATTCCAGCTATCCAATGGCATTTCTAAAAACAGGTACAATCATATTGATATTATTAGAGTGGAGTGTATCAGGTTGGCAGCCATTATTTTCAAAGTTTTTTGAAGGATTCCAAGCAGGAAACATGGTTACTACTATATAGATGAAACAAGTCTCCACGATGTTCATGGTACTTTGTATTGAACTCAGTAATTTACCCTGCTTGTATATGACAAGTGTATTATATTTCTGTCAGAAGCATCTCCTAGAGATTCCAGTTCTCACATAAAATGGTTAGTTCTTTTTGAGGCTGGAGCAGTGGGAAAAGGATGACTCATTTCTTGGTTGTCTCTCAGCTTGAATGTTGTGGCATCATTGCTGGATAGGAAGACTACTACACTTCATGACCTCATTATGGACAACAATGTGAAGAAAATATAAAGAAAATTCACAATATTTTCATTTTTCTAGCATAATGAAATATTGAGCACTTTACTTGCCTCTTTCAAAAAGCAGGGGAAATGATGTTACCCTTAACATACACTGTACAACTAGTGTATGTCAATGAAAAGACAATAGAATGTGTGCTTTTCATGAAAAATGAAATTTTGTGGAATTCTTTCATTTACCTTAACTTGACGCCCTTCAAGGTTCAAGTTATTTGTGCCTTTTTTATTCCTTCAGTTCCACAAAAGCACAAAATTACCAAAGTGCCATGTCACTCTTGAGACCATGGTCTCAGTCAAGCAGACATCTTATTTATGAAGGTATCCTCCACCTGTATATTACAATACAATATATGGTCCTGTATAAAGATGTTTATGCCTAATATTTCCCAAGGGTTTTTTTTCACAAATTTCATGAGTTCAGTGCTTTTAGTGAATTAAAAAACACCTGAAAATATTAACTTTGATCCCGACATAAAATGTGAATACATTTCTCCGTTCAGAGTTTTTGTCCACACTCCCGGATTTAACCAACTGCAAAATTGCCAGGATGTCCCGATTTGCAAAACTTTAGACTGACTAAATATATGGCCTATGCAGTATGTTTTAAGACCAACATTAGTGGAGAAATAAAGCAAACTGGTAACAGATCACAAAAACAAACAAAAAATTGTACTACACAGTCTAACAAAAATAGGAGAACTCCAGTACACTTCTCAGTCAGAGCTCACCTTTGTAAATTGTCTTGTTGGATAGGTTGGCAACTTGCTAGGATGATCTGACTGATGATATAAATTTGAATGAGAGATAAAACTCTGTGTTGTTGAAAACAGCAAATATAATAGATCATAGATCTAATCATGTTTGATTGGTTAAAAGGACATTCTGAGAAAAAAAAAGTCTTGGAACAAACATGCCAGTGCTTTGTTGAAAATGTTCTGAATGAATGTAGACATGATATGAAAGACTTATGCTGTAGGACCTATTTACATTCAGGCATGAGCTTCTTCTTTAGACAGGTCTCTCTTTCATGGAGAATGCTCATTTGCTGTAGTCAGGCAATTGAAATAATTTTGTGCCTTTACCAAATCAGCAATTTTCTCTCTTTCTTCTTTGTGCTTTCTGATTCTCTCCATTTATCTAGCTTTTTGTTGTCTGCCAGTGGTTTGTGGAAAACCAGCCCCTCTATAATAATTATGATGGCGAAGACACCAAGAGGGGATGGTATGGCTCCCTCTTGAGGCCAGAGTCATATAGGCAGAGCTGGTTGCCTCACAGCCAAGCTGTAGTCACTGCTGTCTCACAGTAGTACTTGAAAAAGGGCTCAATTTTTTTTTTTCTTAAAGGGAAGAACAACAGAAAAAAAAGCAGCGAGACAACATTTGTGAATCAATTTGTTTGTGTTTGTAAGCAGGAAGGCAAATATTTATTCCTGATTGGCTGAAGGATTTAGATCTTTGACATGTTTTAGATCTAAATCCCATTACTTTGACAATTTTCTGTAATTTCTTATATGTAAAGGAAAGGGAAGCAAAAGGTCTGTATGGAATCTTATAAAAAAAGATTTAGACATAAGCAGTATATCAGGAACAGATGGAGTAAATGTACTGGTGTTTGAGATATACCTATATATGTCCCGGGAAAACCCCCTTGCTAGAAAACACAATAAGACAAAACAAAACAAAGAAAGAAATGAAAAGGCTGTAATAACAAGAATGATAAGAATGAAGAAAGAGTGAAAGTTGAATGGGGAGAGAAAGTAGAGTGAAGGAGGGTTGAAAGGAATGGATGTGAAAAAAGTCATATTCAGAATGAAAATGCAATTGCATTCACAGGCTTTGATATTGATGCATCTGATCACCCAACACATGATCAACATTTTGAACGAAATGTATAAAGAGAAAGTCGAGTATATCTATTCCATGGTAGTGAGTATGATGGCTGTTTGAGGAATCAGAAGACTTGACATATTTGTCCAATGTTATTTTGTATTTGTATATCTAGAAATAATAATGGCCGGGGAGGAATATCTATCTCTGACCTTTGGCAGCCAATTATCATGTGATAATGGGACGTTTTTAATGCCTGTCACTTGGCCCTTTTCAGACAAGGAGCCATGAAAGTTACCACATTCCCCAATTTGTTTCATGCCGGAATGTGATGTTGCTGGAACTCTTCTCAAATATTTGTCATATTTTTTGCAGTCTGCAGACTGGCAAGCCTAGAAAGAGGGATCAAACACATAGAAGGCCCGTTCACACTTACAATTAAACACCATGGTATTTTGCATGATATTTAGCACGATATTTCATAATGTGAATGCAAATACACCACAAAATTCCTTGCGAAATATGTTATGAAATACCATGGTTTTTAGGGTAGCAATTCAAACCTCACCAGTCGCAGTGGACGGGTGCAATTAACTTGCTGTTTTCATTTTGACGTGACCTCGCTTTCCTCTTGAATGAATACGTTTCGCACGAAAACCGCTAGGAAAGTGTCTCAGCAAAACTGCTGTAACTTTACCATTGATTCATATTTTTTGATAATCCAAACGGTTATGAAAAGTAAAAACCTCATTTTAACGTGCCATTATGTTACCCTGTTTAAATAACAATGATAAAATATTCCAAAATGGCGCAGAACTTCACTCTCAATACAGAAAATAATTGTCAGAAATCGTTGCTAAAATTTCACATTTTGGCTTCGTGAACAACAAAAAACTTATAAGTATATTACTAAGCATGTATTTCATAACGGAACTCTAAAATATCACATTCGAGAAGTCATGCGTCCGGATATGTCTGGAAATAATCGCAAGAGATGCACTTTCTACCTTCGTTCCGAACACGAAATTTCATGTCTCAAAATTTCAATGTCTTTCCCACACCGGAAGACAGGGTACAGTCCCACGTACCCACACCTTTGTGGCGCTCACATCACCTGTACTCTGATCGTAACTCGTACCGGGAACTCGTAGTTGTATTGTTAGTGCAGTAAAATCTGCGTAAAGTCCGAATAATCCAATGTCATGAATTTACAAGTGGTATGGCACATAGCTGGTAGATATTCACATTTTGGCTTCTTTCTTTAGGCCAGTTCTGATAGAGTAAGTGCTTGTTTATGAGGTGGCGAAGTCCTCAGCGGTAGTCTGCTACTTATCGACACCCCACAGCCGGGCGCCCACTCTCATGTACAGTGTACTAGGCATCCGCAGCAGCCACTCGCATCGCACAGTAACAGTACGCATCGACCAGTCAGCTCGCTGGATCAGTGCAGCATGGGAAAGTCCATTCATTGCACAAGCGCAAATCAGCTTTTCGTAGAATATGACGTCAGTATTCTCGTTTGCTGCTCCTGCACAATTTGAGATTTCTAACAAAAAACCTCATTTATTTTCACTTGTAATTTCATAAATAGGTCTTCGGCAAAGCAAACAGCACTCTGCTAACGTCCGCACATGTCTTATGAATATGTATGTTAAGTTTCATGAATATTTAGTAGTGGGGGGTAGTTTTTCGAGACAGCGAAACATGAAATGTTGACTAACTTAAAAAATTCTCAATCTTTTCTTGTGATTTTTGGTATGTGGATAGAAATCATCATTTTACATTAATACTGAAAGTTTGAGCAATTTTGGTCAGTGTATAGCGGAGATATGAGAAGGTGAAATTTAGGTGAAAATGAGAATGCTCGATTCGGACTGCCTCGATGACGGTTGAAAATTTAAAACGTTTTGTGGGTTTCGGGGGAGTTAATTATAGTCGTCCGCTGCGGCTGTCACAGTCCGAAATACGCATTTGAGATCTGAGTGTGAATCATGTCACAAAATACCACACATTATACTACAGTGTATTCTCACGTGATCCGACACACTTCCTGTTTTTTCCTGGGAGGGAAATATATGTATGCACAGTGCTATCCTTAGAAAGGAGTACTATCACGCTCCCAGGGGTCCAAATATTCCCCAAATTAAAGAATCTCCACAAAAAAAAAAAAAAATCTTCTCTTGAACTAGAGGTGATATAGCTTATTGGTAGTTAGTACTATGAGTATTAAAGTACATTGTTAACTGTAACTTCAAGTTTGTTCATGACGAATCTGGGAGTGAGTGCCCTATGGCGTCCCAGGTTGGGTCCCAATTTTCCCATTTTCATCTCCCTCTTGAAAATGCATGATCTACTCTTTACTAAACTTAGTAGATACAGTTATATTTTTTGTTAGGATGATAGAAGAGATTGATGTATATATATTTTTTTTGGGGGGGATGTTTTTTGTTGTTGTTCTCGCTGTTTTGGTTTTGTTTTTGTGTGTGTGTGTGTGTGTTTTTGTTTTCTGGTGTGTTTTTTTTTTACAAACAGGCACTATGCCCAACTTTGGGGACCCAGGAAACCCCCAAATTACAGAATCTTTTAAAGAATTACATTTTTTTATTAATACATGTACTATATGTGACCCTGCACCTCAAAACAAACAAAAAGTCGCCAGACATGAATTTTTTCAGTTAAGACCATATTCTGAAAGAGTAGACTTTAAGCTTTAAAATGATGTATAACTCAAATCAAATGGACTCTCCTAACCTATCTAAATATTGGAAAGAAAGCACAAACTCAGGAAAAGTGTGAAGTTAGAAAAGAGGCTCTGAAGTACAGTGTCTATTTCAAGCGCTTAATCTTTACCAAACCGTGCTGGCTGTGCAATGAATGGGACAAAAAACAGGAAGTAAACCACCAGAGTAACAACAATGAAGGGATTATCCGATTAAACTGAAATTAAGCATGCCTCATTAACACATTCTGTCCATAATGAATGCCAACTTTCAAAGCAGTAGCACTATCCTTTCAAAAGTTATTAGAGTTGAAAGTGAAGAGTGTGGACAAGGTTTTTCAGAAATGAAAAGGGGATTCTAAAGACACACGTAATCACAGTATTCTACCAAAAATGTTCCAGATAAACTGCTAAAAAAACAGACTTTCATGCCTGTCGTAAGATACAAAATTTTAGCATAATGTAAAAGAAGACCCGCTCTTTCAGAAAATATAAAAAAGTCGAGTTCGGCTAGGTTGACCCATTTCACTTATTTTCAGTCCTTACGCAAAATCAGTGTGTGCGACTTTATGTTCGTTTTGAGGTGCACGGTCACATATGTTGAGTTAATGTGTATACATAATTATGAAGGTTGCGTTATCCACAACAGTTAGCTTTAAAAGCAGAGTATGAAATAGATGATACATGTTCATTTGTGTGTGTGTGTGTGTGTGTGTGTGTGTGTGTGTGTTTGTGTGTGTGGAGCTGATCACATCTTTCTCAGAGCCAATATATAGAATTTTCTCAAACTTTTGTCATGGTACAAAGCCAGAAACTACAGCACTTTATATGCAAGAAATGAGAGTCAACCTGTGCATATCTTTCTGTTGCTTTAAGCTAGTGTATGGCATAAAGTTTGTAAGATCTTTTGTTACCTCAAGTGTATACATGTAACATGTAACTTGAAGACAGCATAACCAGTCCCAACAGAGTGTGTGGCCAAGGCTTCCCTTACTTTCTTGCACTCTATACGAACTCTGACCAAAAATATGAATCCAATAGCCAAGGTATCATGTTTGGTATCATGATGGATTTACACTGGCTGGCTAGGAGTGTCATAGGAAAGTGATCCCTATCCCAGCATTCCAAGGAAGGCACGGCGGTTGCTTCTACACCCCATTGCTATCATCTAAGGACCAGACATACAGGTCTTGCCAAATACATTTTATTAGCTTGTCTCAGAGTGACACTGCTATCATCCTACCCAGCCTGCCTTGGGCGCCATTTGTGTGTGCCATCCTGAACTGAAAGCTTCTTGTGAAGTGAAGGCAGTCTTGATTTTCAGTAAGGAATATGTTAGACTTTCACTGGGCTCTCCCAATGCTGGACATGTTATGTTTACCTTTACTGCCATAAGAGCAAGTGATATGTGTACACATTCAAATCTAAAAACTTGTCTTTATTTTTAGCATTTCCAACCAAATTTTGTGCAGGTTATGGATGAATTCAGTGGAAGTGTTTGGTAAACCTCTTTATCTCTCAGCTATTTCATCCTAAAAGTATGAATTCCGGGAGGAAAAAAGGAAAAGGTTATAAAGATATATGAAGTTGGAAAAAAAAAGAAGATAGAATAGACAGTGCTGATGTGTGCATACGGACAGGTAATATTGCAAGATGAGAAGTACCATGTATGCATCTTTGTTTTGTATTTTCCTCTACATCATTTTTTTTTTTAGTCCTAATTTTCTGCCCATTTTGAGATCTATTGATAATGTTGTTTTGGAAAGTGGTGTTATATTGTCGTGTGCTTTTATGTTTTGAAGTCATTGTATAGAAGTATCAGACTGATTTTGTGAGTAATGATTGGAATTACTGCATGTCATTTGGTGGTCAGTGCACGGTCAGAGAAGTGGTCAGTGCACAGTGAGAGAAGTGGTATCACACCAAGTAAATCCAGTTCTGTCAGGCAAGTCCTAGCGGCCTGCTTGTCAGAGAGTTCCTACCAATGAGAGGAACACGTGTCAGCTTCCCATGGCGCTGCTGATATGTCATAATCCAAAAGGGGGTCAAGATTGGCACGAGATGGTAATCCATCATAATTGTAGCATGGCATTTCTTGAGACTTCTATCCCAGACCCTTCGTCTTCTCCTATACCATGCCTGACCCCCACACAATGTGTTTTCTCCATTCCCCTCCCCTACCTACTTCAAAGACTGATAACTGGTTGAATATTTAGCAAGGCATATGACAGTAAACTTGAACATCATAGAAGTCAATTATCCTGCAATTTATATTTTCTGTTAGTATTTGACAAATGATAAGTGTTATGCTGCAATCTTCTTTTAATGTCCTTTTTTCATATTCATTTATAAATCATACAGTTTTGTGATTTTCTGGGCTATTCTCCATTTTCTGTCACTGTGACTTCCCAACAGGTGACTAGAGCTACATTCTCTAAATCCTGCTCACAGCTTGTAAGCTGATTGTATTATCATCTCTTTGGTGATTGGTCATTATTGTCAGTTCAGTTGTCTTATTTTGTTGTTATATTGTTATCCTGGAGAGTGTATGTATGCATATTACATAAATGCATGAACAAAAAGAATACTGAGAAAAGGGTGAAAGATGAAATGGCATGTTTGTCATGAAGGGGCTCGTGAGAGAATGACTGTCGTGAGATGTCAACAAGGAAGGTCAAGACGTACACTTCATTTCCACCCTACAATGAGAAATCTGTTTTCTTCTTTAACCTATTCCAATTAGTTTTCTCTTTTATTCAGCTGTCTCAGAGCATTTTATTATTTTTTAGAGCAACTGATAGTACATACACTACATATATTTGTCTTTTTCATGATAGGAGGTATACAAATATTTGGCATCCATTCTGATATAGAAGCACACCCCTGATCCTGTTGACATTGACTTACAATGATAAAGTGATGCTTGATTTTAAGCACAGAGGGATTTAAAGTCTAGTGTACAGGTCTGTTGTCTATTTAGGCTATCCTACTGATGTAGCTCTACTTCCGCAGCCCAGACCTTTTTGTCTGAGTTGTAATGAGGAAAGATTGCAGTCAAGATACCAGGACCTAATGAGGAGAGAGACTGTGGTTTGATTAACTTCATTATTTGCAGTTTGATGCTCCTCTACCTCTTTAATCTGATTCTAGTTTGAATGTTGCTATCTTACAGCACATGTTGCTCCAGGTGAAGTGGATTTCTTTGGTATTTCAATGAAATTTAGCTTGCAAGTACAACTGTAAGTGTGATTTTCCCCACTTAACATTAATAGATCAGAAAATAGAAATTTCAAAAAGAAAAAAGCCATCAGCATACTTTAGGGAGTGTGCATGGAAACAATGGTATAGAGAAGGAATAATTACATATATTTATTTGATTTACAATTGAATTTTTGTAATCTAATTTCAGCATGAACATCCTGTCTGTATCTCACCCCTTAAGATTAGGACTTGATGTTATTCATTTGATCGTCCTGTGTTGTCACCTTGCCAAAACACTGGGTTATGGTAATATTTTGTGATGCACACATTATTGTTTAAAACAAAAATTCCGGGCATCAGTATTTCCAAATAGGATTCAAAATTGCATCATACCAGGCAATAGATACCTTTTTATTTTATGATGGCATCAATTGTAAGTGAATGTTTAAACTATAGAATACTGTAAAAGTCAACATTTTCGTGCATTTCGCGCAACCAGACACTAGCGCAGAAATAAAAGCGCGCGAATGTTTTTGCTTGCCATATGTACCTGTACTTGGTGTCTTGATTCCGCGGAAATAAAAACACGCGAAACTCCTCTTACCCGGCCAAGCGTGAAAAATTAGTCGCGCAAAAATAACCACTTTTACAGTATTAAGTTAGGGACACTCTGACCAAAAAGTTTGCTGTATGTGGCTTACTTGACTTTAAAAAAAATGTACTATCAACTCTGCATTATCTTTAGGGATTGAGGAAAAAGCAATGACTTTTATAGGTGATATTTGACTTCTGCATGTACAAAGGAATAACACCCATAAGGCTACACAAGGTGTGAATTTATGGGACTTTTTATCTTCACTGACTTTTGGTTTCATTGACGTTGACAATATTTTGCATTTGTGTCGTTGCCTTTTTCAGAGTTGACTGTATTGTTCATTATTTCAAAGTTAATTTTGAAGTAAGCAGTTTGGCAAATCTTTTTTTTTTTTTTTTGATTGTAAACCAGGCATCTAATACATACTGAAGCGTGAACCAATTATCACAAGTCCACAATCTCTACCAGTTATAGAAGAGAGCAGTTCATTGCCAAGACTAGTGTTCTAAGTCTGGATGGAAAGGCAATATCTAGTCTCACATTGACACAATATCATGAGGGAATAAAAAATCTTTCATCTGGTGCCAAAGTGTGGAAGTGACATGGTCAAAAAGGCAGTGAGCTGTTGAGGGAAGGAGAGAGAGAGAGAGAGAAGGGATAAAAGAGAAGGGGGTGAGGAATAAGAATCAGAAAAGTCACATTCTGTCATAGAAAGGATAGATACAAGAGACTGACTGAAGCACATTCTTATAGATAGAAATATTCTCCCAGTCATGTTGTAGAGCCTATATCTGTGTTTATGTATGTGTGCTTGTGATAGTGAATGATAACTGTAATTAAATCATGTAAGCACAATTAAAGAGCACAGAGATGACATTAACTAATGACAGTTGGAGATTCGAGTAGACAGACGTTCCAAGGACTTGTAGAGAAAAGAGACTATAAGCCCAAGTGAAAGAATAAACATGGACAATGTACTTTATAAGTTAACATGCAATATTTTAAGTTAATGAACACATCAAAATTACATAAGGAGTGGTAAGAAGTGGACAGCAGTAATTATTAAGGACTTCATGGAAAGCAAACAAATGTGTTCTACAATGTACCTACCTTGAAACATGTAGAAAACTCTTTTATACCAAATGCTCGAGCCATGTATCATGGCTTCAAACATGAAAAGAAATGATAAGTAGTTTACCCTTGTATATGGTAAGTACACTTGAATACTGTAAAAGTGGAAATTTTCACAGTGTTGAAATTTTTGCGCCTTTCGCGTAACCAGAAACTAGCACAAAAATAAAATCATGCAAATATTTTTGCTTGCCATATGTTCCTGTACTTGGCATCTTGATTCTGCAGAATTAAAGACATGCAAAACTCTTCTTACCTGGCCAAGCGCAAAAAAAAAAAAATAGTCACACGAAAATATCCATTTTTACAGCTATTGTACATATAATAGAGGAAAGAGAACAGACAGTGCAGTACAAATTTTAGAAGGAAAGTTCAACTTTTTATAGAATGTTCTGTAAAATTGATGTAAATATAACAGTCTGTGTACTGCTCTCATTCTGAACCAAAAGGTTTCCTTGACTGTACATGATTCCGGCCAAATGTGATAAATACTGAGTCAGAAAAAATTGGGAATTAATGAAGACTCATTTGTTGCAGCGTAGGGCCTACTTTTTAATTTGTGAATGATGGATTGCGTCTTGCTCACAGCATCCATACAAACATCGAAAATTGCATCTCATAAAAAATGAAATAGAAGAAATGAAGTCAGATCCATATTACCCCCCCCCCCCAAAAAAAAAAAGTGAAAGTCAGAAGTGTCCACCTAATTCCACCTCAATGGCACAGATGGGATGGCAACACTGTGATCGATAGATACTGGGATTCATTTATGCTGCACAAAATAAACCCGCACAAAAAGCCTATGCAGATTGTTGATGAACACAATCCTACTAAAAAGATGAAACAATTTGGAATTTGCCAAATGTTTTGTACTCATGATGTTTATTCTGAAAGCCTTTCACTGCAGCTGTACAGTGAGTAAATATTCTCTAGTGGTCTACTCTCTTCTCTCCTAGAAGATTGTCATCACATTATTACAGATAATTGTTTGATTTTTTGAGATATTACATTCCCACAGGTCCCAAGGCAACAGGAGAGATGCTGGAATTTTTGACAACCTTTAGAAGATATGTCATGTGCTGCAAAGTGACTCTAAATATAGAAGAACCATCTCATCCATTGAAAAAAAATATAAAAGGTATATCATATACAACATTAGACAAGCTGGCATTCCTACTCTCACTTCAGGCCAGTTTGCTTGAGATCTGTGAGTTCATGATGTACAAATATAGAGGCAAAACAAAACATTCTACAATTAGTTTTGTCAAGTATAGCTTCACAATATAGTATTTTGCTGTGGTGTCAGAGGTGCTGTCTTGATCTCAGATATTAAGAAATGTGATAATGTTCATATCAGTCAGTGACTCCATTCTCCACTACATTTGTTGTAACGTCTGTCTTTCTGCTACTTCTATCACCACTAACTTCTGGAATTTTGCAAGGAGAGGGGGAAAAAATCTTGATGGAAGGAGTTTTGTTTAACCAATCACAAATAGCCCTGACAAAATGGCTGTTGCCAGTTGCTGTGGCAACCATGACGTCTGCAGCTGTGAGACAGCTTGAATTAGTGAGGATGAGGAGTTTCTTTGTTTGGGTGATAAGCAAGAAATTCCACGAGAAAAAGAGGAGGAAGATGAAGAGGCAAGGGAGGGAGGGAGGAAGGGGGGGGGGGGATAGTGAGATAGCACAGTACTAGTGATGGAACACAAGTATGAAAAATGATGGAAAATTTTGGGTAGTTGCACATTTGAAAGCAGCAAAATGATATGTTTTTTTATGTCAGAAGTGCTGCTTTCCTTGGATTTGTGTTATCTTTCAGTCTGGAATATTTCAGAGTAAGAATCTATAGAAATGCAAAAAGTTCTGCTAGTGGTGATTATCCACATCATTTGTAAGGCAATTGGTTGTGTGTTGTATACGTAGGAATGAAGAAAATATCACTTGGAATGTTACACAGCTGAGTTTTACAGCAAGCAATGAATGAGGGTGATAACCATTCTTGCATTATGGTTGGAACATACTCCCTTCTTTTTTTTTGGGGGGGGGGGAGGGTTGTTTCAGCATCTCTCTGCATTAAATGTTCCATATTTCTTTGCATATGCTGGTAACCTCAGAATGAAAGCATAAAGTAGTTTTGCACAAAAGAATAGAAACTTTTGTTACTGCAGTTTGCCTTGTTGATTTAAGTTCTCTGATTAATATTTTGATGAAATACTGGTGTTTGGCTCTTCTAGTTATAATCATGATCTGAGTTATTGATGTAAACAATGAGAGATTAGTTGTATGAAAGTATACATTTGCTTTTCTCTCTTATCAAACACAGAAATATATTTTTTTTCTCACACAGGTTCAGAATTATTCTCTGTAGGTGACTGGACCATGAATGGCTCATGAAGGATTATTGCAGACTTCTATTTAAACCATAGCATGTTCTGTCTGACCATTGAGAGATGAGTGAGGCACGCAGCTTGTTACAAGTCATGTGACAGTGAAGATCCAAACTAGATTTCTCTGGTATTTTTTGTGGGCCATTGAGTTGTTTCCGCCTGTCCCACTGGGGTTATTCTGGAGGAATGCCCCATGTACAGAAATCCCTGCAAACACAGTGAAGACAACACATGTCGTATAAATGACCCAGATATATAGTGTGTCCAGGACCACAATAGTGTATGTTGGTATAACTATAATGGAGCCAAGTCAGAAATAAGGGGGAGTGGCAAAACGATGTCAGGTTATCATCATTGGAATGTTATCCAGTTGTGTCAGCTATAAATACATGAGGCACTTTTGGATACCTCTCTTACCTCATCACAAAGTGTTGTCAGAGATACAATTTTATCATTTTCATTCTCAGGAAGTACGACATGTACACATGTGATCCAGTACTCTCTATTTGCCAATAAAAATAACATTAACACCTGATTACTGTTCAATTCAGCAAGATGTTTCACTGCCATGATTTGTGACCCGCGACAACGGTTTCAGGCAAAAGTCGCAAGAGCAAATTCTCTCTAAGGCGGGGTACAAAGATTTTGACCATTATTTTTGTCAATTTTGGATTTTCACAGAAATCAAATCTTTGATATGTTTTCTACATCTACACTAAATTTCATATCATAAGACTAAGATTTTCCTATGGAAAATGGAATTTTAAACACCCCATGTTGGATTGCACTCGTCAGTTTCGAGCTTCTTTCGAATGCCGCGCCAATATGCCCAGTGTTGCTACGGCGCAGGGTCTTGTATGCGACTGGCTGGTGCGTCGCACGCATTTACATAGTTTGGCTTTCGGAGACACGTCTCGAGCGTTTCGGGAATGTTTTGTCGACGCGTGCATACATTATGCTCCATTGTTCTTGCTACAATGGATACGCTCGCTCTGTAGTGTATGCTGTTAGTTTGGCTTTCTATCCACGCTTCACTACTGCATTGTTTGACAACGGAATGAACAAAAAGTGAACGGCAGCGCTAACTTTCAACGTGAAAACAGATTCATGGGGAACATGGTTTGATCACATCAGAGTCGCAAATCACCACCCAAATCGTGCAACATACGATCACAAACTCATCCGTCAATTGCTGCGATGTAACATAATTGTGTGAAAAAAAAACTTACAATACTCTTGATACTGTCAACTTGTAGTAAATATCATGACAGCAGGTTGACTCAAATGACATTAGATGAGAGGAAAGGAGCGGTCACAATTGACCAATATTCAAATACTACACATCAAGATTGCACCAGAAAACTAACTAATCGTGTTTGTTTGTGTGTTTTTTATAATAAACACTACCGCACAACCACACATTCATGGCTTGAAAAACAAAACAGGAAGCGTGACCCTTGCCAGCTCTAGCAATTTTTTCTGCCTGCGAAACGTCCCCAATGATTTAAAGACAAATCAACCACAATTAAAACGCAATCTATAAAGATGTAGATACGGATTCGCCACCCGCTCAGTTACGTTTACACACGGACATGGCGTGTTATTGCCATTGGGTAATGCGTGCACCATACACACGTACACCATTAGGCTTCAGTGCATGCGATTATCGTATCCGCCATCTTGAAAGACGTACTGGTAAACAAACCCGAGTGAAACGCATTGTGTATGTCGGCTCCAAGCCACGAAACGCCGAGTTCCGAGGAAGGTGCCCGGGAAATTTGACTCTCTCAGTGAGCCAATCAGAAGGCGCTGTGGTTGCTATAGGCGGAGCTTAATCTCGACTGGCACCATCATACGGATGGGTGATTATCACCTCGCATCGCCGTTCGGACATTAGTCTTTGAGAAAGAGGTGAATCTTCAAAGCTCGTTTTCTCGTAATTTTGTCGGGCTAACAACTTAAAAAGTGCACTATATTTTGCTTTATATGCCCACTTACGGTGTCGGAGAATACAAGTGTTTTATATCAATGCAAAGCTTAGGAAATGGGCAATGTAATTCAATGAAAAAGTGAATTTTCAAAATTCCCGACTTTTGCCTGAAACCGTTGTAGCCGGTCACATTTAGACTAAGTAATCTAAAGCCCTTTTGTCAGTTCTATCAATTTTGTGGCTTTGTATATATGAAGGATTAATCCCACGTATATGTTTTGGGGTGGTTTCTTCTTCTGAAAACAGCTGAATGACTAGCTGCAGTGTAGGTTATGATAAAGACATGAGGACATGGTAATGTCTAGAAGAAGAGAGCAAAGAGAAAGAGGGGTGCAAGTTGGCTGTAGAAAGAGAGATGTCAGCCAGGGGGGAGAAGACTGTCAAGATGTCCATAGGAAAGCTGTTGCAAAGTGCTGAAATTTAGTGGAAATAAACAAGAGTGGCAGGGAATGCTAGTTGTTTAGATAAAAGACACTTTCCCCCAGACCCAGGGTGTGATATCAATGGCAGACTGTACACGTCCCACATCAGTGTATGTCATAATCTACACACAGTGCCCAGAATTCCTGGTGTACCCCAATGTATGCCTACATTTTCACTAAAACTGATAATGTAGAGTTTTAGACAGGATGTGTAGTGTCTGTGTATTAATGACATTATCAAAGAGTTTTTTTGTTTTTTTTTGTCTGCTCTTTCACAAATTTAAAGTATCAAGATGATATGTGTCTAAAGGCTTGAATTGCCTTCTGGATGCAAATGTCACAAAGAATGAGAGAAAGAAGCTGATTACTATACACAATTCAATACAGACTGTGTTCAGTTTTTAGAATCATCCAACAAATGGGGGAAAATTACTCTAATACACATTTTTAATCCATGCTGATGAAATTCAGAACAGTTATATTTTCCTCAAATTGACAGAAAATCTCTGTGTGACTACTGTAAAGACAGCATTTGTGTATGTCAATATGAGGCCTGGTGGCTATAGCTCTTGCATTGTCAGATCGTGAGGAATACAGTACATTTAAGTTTAAGATTTGAATTGTGTGTTGGGCATAATACATATCTCTGCTTTGTCTCCGGGTTGAAGAAACTCCTGGTTTACTGTGTCCAAGTTGGTGGGGTCTCTGCCTCATCTCCTGGTTGAGGAAACTGTCCTAGTTCACTGTGTCCAGGTAGGTGGGGTCTCTGCTTCATTTCCGGGATGAGGAAACTCCTCGTTTACTGTGCCCAGGTAGGTGGGGTCTCTGCCTCATCTCCTGGTTGAGGAAAATCCTGGTTTACTGTGATCAGGTAGGTGGGGTCTCTTCCTCACCTTCTGGTTGAGGAAACTCCCGATTTACTGTGTCCAGGGAGGAGGGGCCTCTGCCTCATCTCCAATTTGAGGAAACTCCTAGTTTACTGTGTCCAGGAAGGTGGGGTCTGTGCTTCATATCCTGATTGAGAAAACTCCTAGTTCACTGTGTTCGGGTAGGTGGGGTGTCTGACTCATCTCCTGGTTTAGGAAACTCCTAGTTCACGGTGTCCAGGTAGGTGTGGTCTCTGCTTCATTTCCTGGTTGAGGAAACTCCTAGTTCACTGTGTCCAGGTAGGTGGGGTGTCTGCCTCATCCCCTGGTTTAGGAAACTCCTAGTTTACTGTGTCCAGGTAGGTGGGGTCTCTGCCTCATCTCCTGGTTGAGGAAACTCCTTGTTTACTGTGTCCAGGTAGATGGGGTCTCTGCCTCATCTCCTGGTTGAGGAAACTCCTAGTTTACTATGCCCAGGTAGGTGGGGTCTCTGCCTCATTCCCTGGTTGAGGAAACTCCTGGTTTACTGTGTCCAGGTAGAAGGGGTCTCTGCCTCATCTCCTGGTTGAGGAAAAATCCTGGTTTACTGTGATCAGGTAGGTGGGGTCTCTTCCTCACCTCCTGGTTGAGGAAACTCCCGATTTACTGTGTCCAGGGAGGAGGGGTCTCTGCCTCATCTCCAATTTGAGGAAACCCTTAGTTTACCGTGTCCAGGAAGGTGGGGTCTCTGCTTCATATCCTGATTGAGGAAACTCCTAGTTCACTGTGTCCAGGTAGGTAGGATGTCTGACTCATCTCCTGGTTGAGGAAACTCCTAGTTCACTGTGTCCAGGTAGGTGGGGTCTCTGCTTCATTTCCTGGTTGAGGAAACTCCTAGTTTACTGTGTCCAGGTAGGTTGGGTCTCTGCCTCATCCCCGGGTTGAGGAAACTCCTAGTGTACTGTGTCCAGGTAGGTGGGTTGCTGCCTCATCTCCTGGTTGAGGAAACTCCTTGTTTACTGTGTCCAGGTAGGTGGGGTGTCTGCCTCATCTCCTGGTTGAGGAAACTTGTAGTTCACTGTGTCCAGGTAGGTGGGGTCTCTGCCTCATTCCCTGGTTTAGGAAACTCCTAGTTTACTGTGTCCAGGTAGGTGGGGTCTCTGCCTCATCTCCTGGTTGAGGAAACTCCTTGTTTACTGTGTCCAGGTAGATGGGGTCTCTGCTTCATCTCCGGGCTGAAGAAACTACTGGTTCACTGTGTCCAGGTAGGTGGGTTGCTGCCTCATCTCCATGGTAGAGGGAACTTCTTCTGGTATACTGTGTATAGGTAGATGGGGTCTCAGCTCCACGTCTATGGTAGAGACCCTGTTTACTAGACACAGTAAACCAGGAGATCTCCCCCTCCCCCTCTCTGATGAAACGTCTGGTATATAACTGTGTCTAGGTAGATGGAGTCTCTCTCCTGCATTCTTGCTGCCAGGCCTTGATCTCCTAGACCCCAATAGCTTATAATTGCTGGTGCAAGAATTTAATTAGGAACAGTATTTTATCTTTTGTACTTTGCAAGAACAAGCGTTTTAAATGTGTGTACTAAGTACCCAGCTTTGTTTGAGAGGGCTTTAAGGCCAGAAATTGTATTCCCCTTAGGATCATAGCTGGCCGGAAGGAGGATAACTCCATTTCTCTCTCTGCCCCGCCCTCCTTCCTCCTTTTCCAGTTTGTCCTGCCCGTCCATCACAGGCTTTGAGGCTAGTGTGAGGCTTGTCCGGGCCATTCAGACAAAACAAATATTAATTTCTCTTTTTCATCCTTCCAAGCTGCCTGTCACTCTGCCTGTCACAAATCCTATGTTTGATAATTCTATTTAGCACTGATAAGTTAGAATAACATCCGCTGCATACTCAACGCCCACATCACTCAGTATGAAGAAAATCTCTGCAAAATATTAACTCCTATTTTCTTGCTTCAAGTGTGAATTTGCACCTACCTGTCGGAAGTCAGCCATTTTTTTTTTCGTCTTCTTCTTCTTTTTAGACTGTCAACGAAATTGATAGCTAACTGATCGTTCTGCATTTATGTAGTGGTAATCTTTGGTTTCAGTGACTGATAATTTGTCATTTGTCACTTGTAAGTGACAATTTAGCTTTAGAGCTGTACAGAGAGAGACCAATATGGGCAAGAGCTTATAGAGTTACATTTCAAAATTAATTCAGCTTACTTTAGCTGAAAATGTCATAATATGCAGTCAACAAAATGCTATGGGTGATTTCAGGTTTAATGCTAGTGTTAGTACCATCTCAACACTAGCTCCAGCAATATTCTGAACTTGAAATCAGGTGGTGTTAGCAGGTTGACTTCAAAATTATGATGTACAACCCCACCCCGCTACATCTTTTCATACTGGGCGTGAACGCAGCACTGTCTCTTTTTTCATCGTGCAATTCCAGCTCGATCCTGCAGCCTTCGCAGTGGTATAACACTAGGTGTTGGGGATTAGTAATTGTGATCGGCATCGCTTGCATTAATTTGACTATCTATGTTTGAGCTTGATTCAGTGCTTTTGTTTGGGAGATAAAACCAGCACAAAACTTGAAATCACTCATTTGCATACCAATTTTATATCATAGTACTGAACACAGTGACTATCTTCCTTGACTAGCTATGAGAGAATACATTGTATGAAATGTATTTCTAAAACATATTCAAGTAGGTTGCCTACCTGTTGACTATGACCAAACCAGAAAATAGAGTGACCAGAGTAAAATACTGATAACATCAATTTGTAAGTTTGCCAAAGAGTTGCTCTTCTTTTGTGAAAGCTGTACACAATGAAGCAAAGTCCCATAAGGGCTTTTTACACTTGTGTTTCTTAACCCCGGACTTTCTCTGACCCAGGACTATCGTTAGTCCCGTACCAATTTTTTCAGCTTTTTACACTCACCAATTAGTCCCGTACTATCTCTTGTCCGGGGCTAAGGAGAAAACTGACCTTTTTACACTCGTATTTCTTAGCCCCGGACTTTCCAAACCACATGAATATTCATAATTACGCTGTGTACTGTACACGTACACGCACGCACCGGCAGCACTTGATTACCTCGTTTCTGATTGGTCAGTGAGGGTCGGACTTCGTCTCCGTCGCTTAGCCCAGGATTATTTTTTCGTTCTGTTTACACTCACTTGCTTGGCACCGCAATTGCGGTGCTAGCACCGCAATTGCGGTGCTAACCCCTGCTATTTTGCAGGGCCAGATAGTACCGTACTATCGGTGGGGCTAGCCCACTTTGGCAAAAACGAGTGTAAACAGAAAGTGGGCTAAGGATAGTCCCGTACCAACGGTGGGGCTAAGGCCCCCCCTTAGCCCCACCGTTGGTCCGGGGCTAAGCAAAAATTTACAAGTGTAAAAAGCCCTATAGATAAATGTCTTGCTTACATGTACTATTAGTTCAGCAGCTCATATTGAACTGACACACTTCTGCTCTATTGTACTCATCACCTATGCACTGTCATGTATTTCTTGATCAGCATGAAAGTTGTTCCCTAGATACCTCTTAGCTGTCTCTCAAGACTCACTATGCACACATCCTGACTCTTACAATGTGGGTTGCAACTCATAAAGCTTGTCTCAGTTTCTAGCTTCCTCCAATAAATTCTCTGGCTCAAATGCACTGTTACACATTGCTTCCATGCCCATAAATTTGTGCTTTATCTCCTGACAACTCAAACCAGATTTGGGCAGTATCATATTTCAATTTCTATCACAAACATTGTATGCCTTCATGAATTTCCTTCTGTAACAATACTCTGGCTTACTTTTGATCAGTAATATTTTACCTAAATTGTGCTGCAAGTATAACCAGTGTCTCCAAGTAGAAGAGGAATTTTCAGCAAAAAAAGTTACCTTTACTTGTGAAAATACACATGCACACTTGATATGCAGCATCCACTTCACTTTCTTCTTTTTCATTTTGTTGATATTGGTGTAGGAGTCATGTTTTTCAATCAGTCAGCATGAATAAAGACAGAAAATGAAGAAAATCAAAAAGATTGCCACTGATCTTCATGAAATCTCAGTTCAGCTCAACTCTTTGGGAATTCTAAGATCCCTCATCTTATAACTTGCACGGTCATGTGCCATTTTGTCATTTGAACACTGTTGTTTTTCACCACTAGATAAGTACAAAATCACATGCACTTCATACATAAGATAACAGCAGTGCTCTTCCTACCAGTGATGTTACATCATGAGATCATTGCCTTTGCCATAATTGCAGCTTTGGACTGCACCTCCAAAATATGTTATGAATGACAGATGTCATGTCAAGCAGAATGATCATAATCTTTGGGTAATGACGATGTTTTTATTTCATGGTTATGCTTGTTGCTTTGCTTCAGTCTTCTAGAGGGCTTTTTACACTTGTAAATTTTTGCTTAGCCCCGGACTATCGGTGGGGCTAAGGGGGGGCCTTAGCCCCACCGTTGGTACGGGACTATCCTTAGCCCACTTTCTGTTTACACTCGTTTTTGCCAAAGTGGGCTAGCCCCACCGATAGTACGGTACTATCTGGCCCTGCAAAATAGCAGGGGTTAGCACCGCAATTGCGGTGCTAGCACCGCAATTGCGGTGCCAAGCAAGTGAGTGTAAACAGAACGAAAAAATAATCCTGGGCTAAGCGACGGAGACGAAGTCTGACCCTCACTGACCAATCAGAAACGAGGCAATCAAGTGCTGCCGGTGCGTGCGTGTACGTGTACAGTACACAGCGTAATTATGAATATTCATGTGGTTTGGAAAGTCCGGGGCTAAGAAATACGAGTGTAAAAAGGTCAGTTTTCTCCTTAGCCCCGGACAAGAGATAGTACGGGACTAATTGGCGAGTGTAAAAAGCTGAAAAAATTGGTACGGGACTAACGATAGTCCTGGGTCAGAGAAAGTCCGGGGTTAAGAAACACAAGTGTAAAAAGCCCTTATGATGCAGAGTCCACATATCCACATGTCAAAGTAGATAATTATAGTGATTTGATATCACGTATAGTGCAGACATCTTGTGTAAGTTAAGAGTTTCATTTGTGATGGTACTCAAATACTCATCCATATCTGCCTGTCCTTGTGATTCTTGTCTTTTTGTTCTAAAAGTCCTGTTGTACTCTTGCCTTTCCTGCAATGATAGAAGAACAATTCCTGTGAGAGTACTTTCAGTGTAAAGATGAAGCAGTGTTCATCAGGGGTAGAAACCTTTATTCTGCCCTGGTTCTCAGTCCTCTCTTCCTCTCCTCTAATATTAATCAAAGGCTGTAGGCCACCATCAGCTGTAATAGTTTGCCTCTGCCCTTACTTTGTCAATGTCACATTTAAAGGTATATTGGAGGTCAGACCAATAGAAGGTCAAGTGCATTGGAAGATGTCCCGGTAGGCCTACATTTGAATCAAGTTTAAATGCGTCTGTAGATTTCTGGCCAGGAGAGCAGGCATCAGTGTCGGTAAGAGGCATCGTATAAATAGAAGTCATCTATTGCTCATTAGACGTTTGAGGATCACAACTCACTACAGAGCAGCCAAGTCTTCCTGATTCAGGAGAAGACTTCCTGAAAACTTCAATATTTTTTTTATGTTTTAAAAGGAGAATTTGAGAAATCTCCCAGATTAGGTAGTTATTTTTTGCCCATTGAGATACTTGTAACACACAAGTACCTCCCTGATTTCTATTTGGAATCTCTCTCATTTTGATAGATGAATAATGGCAGCCCTGTCACTGTCTTTTCTTGATCTTCATATGGCTTCACCCCCAGTCATGTTTTGTTATAGGAAAATATTTGTTTCTGTAGCAATTTGAATTGATTGGCATACGTGTCTGGCTGTAGGGTGGTATATACATTTTCACTAGAACATATTTCCCCTGAAGCAGAAAAAGCATATTGTTTTTCTAGTAGGCCTAGTAATTAGGAATTGAGGAAATAGGTCTTTAGATGTTGGTTCATATTGTACTTGTATCAAACAGATAGATGTGTGTTACATTTGTAATGTTTTCTTGAAGTGTGAGAGTGTGATGCAATTTGTGAAAAGAGACAATTGTGGACAAATAGTCTGTTCAATTCATACATATTAATGTAAGCTAACTGATTTCAGTCAATTGTGATCAATAATACTGAGTTGCATTTCTACAAATAAACAAGCAAACAAAATCCCTACAAACATTTTTGCTGTGACATGAAGTATACAATGACTGGTGATTGAACACAAACTTAGCAACATTACCAGACTTAGTATAAGAAGGAATTCAGTGAATTTGCAAAGGATCTGTTATCAGTGAATACATGCCATTGACCAAGAATGAATAAGTACAGATCATTCTTTTAACATGGTATGACCAAGGAAAATGCCACCTTGTTTTGATCTTACATTTGTATGGAACTATACTTTGCACAGTAGGGAAAGTTTATAATGTTTTTGATGTATTTGATAATATGACAGTGACATTATAAAGCTAAGGAATTACCGTAGATATTGAGCTGCATGCATCTTCAATGCAGTTATGAACTTAAAAGTCAAGGAATACTTTTAGTTTACATAAAACAACAATAATGTAGCTGTATAAGTATTTGGCCCGGGAAATGAATTTATAGTTGTTATTTTTGTTGTACAAGGAAATTGTTGCTAAAGTTTGGCATTATTCATGCAGCCTTTTTGGCTGTAGTTTTACTTTCTCTCACACTCATTGTATGGAGTTTAGGCTCTCAAATGTCTTGCTATGATACTCAACATACTCTATCTCAGGGCCTGTACATCTTTAGGGTGTGTATTCAGAAACTTTGTAGAATTGAATGGAAATGCTCAAGTGTGATGTATGCAACATATATTATTTTATTACATCTTTTCCTCCTCTCCTCTCTGTGTGTTATATCTCTTCGCAAATACAGTAGGGTTATTGAACAGTCTACATTTTACAGGAGTACACGTGTCACTAGATGGGTAGAAATGAATCAAACCATGCCAGTATTCATAACTCTTGTCTAACTTGGGATGCACCTGTGGTAGAGACCAGACAAGAGAAATCAAATTGCTCCCGGAATGCCACAATCATGACCTTATCCCACCCGCTTTGGAAGGTTCATTCCTCCACTCTCATTTATTTCTTTCTTTCTGCCTTTCACTTTCTTTCACAGAGCTTTGTGATAGTTTCATCATCCACACAGTGATTGGATTCTTGCTCAAAATAATGTTAAAACCTTGTTCAATGTATTCATGAAACTAAATCAAAATATGTTTGAACTTTTAGTGAGATTTCTAAGCATGTCAGTGAAGTGTAGGTGCATTAGTCTTTGCTTCAGAAGATTTGTGAAGTAAGACAATGTGAGTGATGCATCTATGTGACATGCCAGGACTGAACACCAGACTAATGTGTGGTGGAGCCAATCTACATGGATAATGACTGCTGCGCGTGGCATCATGTACCCTTGGCCAATCACAATGGGGCATGGCGACCTTGTTGTCATGTAACCAAGGGAGTGTGGAATAACTTTTGACCTTTTTTCCCCTTTTTATGATGTTGCAAAATGCATTTACCCAACTCCTGAACTTGTCTGCCATGAAAACAACAGCAACAAACTACCCCAAAGCACAGTTTGCATACCAGTGTGAATATCAGTAATCCTACTGTGGTTTGCTTTTTCCAATCTGTCCTACTGACAATGGTAAACCCTATTGCAACACAGCTCTTGTGTATCTTGTCCTTTGATTACCATTTCAAACTAAAAACAAAAAAGAGCTTATTCTTTATATAACAAGTTGGTTAAGCAGAAGATATTTATTAGAGGTAGACCAGTTTAAGTAATATTTCATTACATCTTATAGTGGGGTGGCTTAGTGACAAATATACTGATAATCGTGACACGCCGGACAAAAGTGTCATTTTTTCCTCAGACATTTGTATATATATGAGGATCAAAATTAGGGGGTGCTCCAAGAAATCCGCTAACAGAAAAGATGAGAAAATGCCCTTAATTTGTACATAACAATAGTGTCTAAATTCAAAGACTATACACAGGGCATTCGCCAGGTTTCTGTACAATGCAATGCAATGTACATGGTTGCTAGTCTTAAAATTCAGACCCATAATACGACATATTGTGTGCATGTTTACAGTAATACACCATTTTTACTGGTTTTCCTATGGTAACAGGTGGTTAGTCTGTGTTGCAGACCTGAGGGAGGTGTGTTGGAATAGTCCAGTTTTCTTAAGCACCTTTTCATTAAATAATTTCCTATAATTTCTGGTAAAGGATTTTTTTAGTACTGTCTACCTCCTGTAGAGAAATGGCAAAGAGTGACATGTGACTCTGGCTCAGATACTTTAAATCTTGGGCAATGACTGAGCCAGGTGTAGGACTATGTCACAGTTCATTTTTTCTCCCAGAACTACTAGTTTACCAGTAGAAGAGCTGCATATTCCATTGAGAACTTAAGGTTTTGGGTATTGACCTACATATTTCCTAACAAATTTAACCCGTTTCCTCCAAGATTGTGTGAATTCCATAGGTTTAGCGCAGGGATTACCTGGTTCCCGTAAGCAATTTTTATAGTCCGCACCTCCCCTCTTTATATGTTTCTTATTTCTTGTGGGGGTTATTCAAATGTTTAAAAAGGTTAAAAGTCTATTTTCATAGATGAAGTTGAATTTAGACAATTTGAATATTTTTAAAAATATATTGATATTTGTAATTTCACTCATAAAGACTTAAAGCGGTTTGAATATTTTTGGTCTGATAGCTATGTATAGACATGTTATTAAAAAGTAAAAGCAATGTTTGATTGGTTCACATTATCCAAAGAGGGTGGGATGTAGTTGGCTGGTGAACAAAGTCTATGGGGAAGTTTAAAAAGTTGATAGAAATAAAACAAAATCGGCATAGAGCAGAATCTAAATCACAATATGATATGACAAAATTCCCGACCCCAAAGGCGGTTGATTCTATGATGCTTTATGTCAAAATACATTCCACCCAAAATACATGTGATTGATAGGAGGAAAAAGTATAGTACATTAAAAACAATATAGTTCAACTAACCCCATTAGTCGAGCAGCATAATGAAATGATTGTTAAGTTTTATCGCCTTGTCAATTGAAGATGATGTTACATAATGACAATTATCAAAGTCAGCTAGATCTACGAGTATATCAAGAAACCAAAAAGAAGGGGTGGGGTGGGGTGGGGAGAGAAGAATGAAGTAAGTTATTAGTATTTGTAGTTTTGGTTTTCAGTATATTCATTTTAATTTCCTTAATTTCCGTTAGGTCATCATGGATTGGAGCATTTGTGTACTAGTAATCTGCCAGGAACAAACACAAGAAAAACTTAAAGGTCCTATATTATACACTTTTGGGAGAGTGACTTGAAAAAAAAAATGTTCAGGATATCACATTTTATGCATAATATGTGTAGGTCTGGGGGCATTTCATGAAGCATTTTGTCCGACAAGTTGTCGGACAAATTTGCTCTCTGCCAATCAGATGCAAGGATTTCTGTAGTTTGTAACAGTTTGTCAGAAAAATATCTGACCAAACTGCTTCATGAAATGCCCCCCTGGGGGGCATTTCATGAAGCATTTTTGTCCGACAACTTGTCGGACAAAAATGCTCTCAGCCAATCAGATGCAAGGATTTCAGTAGCTTTTAACATTTTGTCAGACGAAATATCTGACAAAACGCTTCATGAAATGCCCCCCAGTTGTATCACAAGACATCCTACCATATACAGTTTTTGCAATCAAAGCAAACATATAAAGAGATATCAGTATTTTTCTCATTAAAGCATAAATGCGGACGGTTTAGTCTGGAAACATGTTATCATAGAAATATTGTTCACATTTTGTGTTATTAACAATACTTAACATTGATTATACAGATTCATTTTTTACAGAGGTTCTTTGTATCCGTAACTTACACTTAAGAATAATTTTCAAGCACTAATTTTGGGTTTTTGCCTTTAATTATCCACAAAAAGGAGGACTCAGTGCATAAAAGGTGTATGCTTTATTTTTGGAAAATGTTGAGGAGATCAGGAAAATAATATATATTGATGTAGATTTTGGACCTGAAGGAGCAGTTGAAGCATTTTTAAGAAACAATGCCTTGTGGCATCGTTCTTATCATCAAAAATTAATAATGGCAAACTCAAATGAAAATTGGAGGGGGGAAGAAAAGATGAACATAATGACATGAGACAGCTTGGTAAAGATTAAACGCTAAAATAGACAATGCAGCCTCTTTTCTCAGTTCATACTTATCCAGAGTGTGTGCTTTCTTTCCAGTACCGGTATTATTATTTAGATAGGTTAGGGGAATCCCTTTGAATTGTGTGATACATCATTTTAAAGCTTACAGTCTGCTCTTTCAGAATCTGTCCTTAAAGGACAAGTCCACTTTCATGCGCACGTGGATTCAGTGAATACAACAATATTAGTAGGACACATCACAGAAAGCTTGGAAAAAATCGTACAATCCGTTCAAAAGTTATGATTTTTTAAGGTATCTGCACAGTCGCGGCTGGATGAAAAGACTACCACAGTGTATGATGTCACATGCACACATTCTAAGGAAAATGAAATGAGAATTTCACAAAACCATACTTTTTGAATAAAGTTCACATAGTTTCTTTGACTTGCTACTTACGTATGTCAAGGGTAAAATTATTCCCCCTGCCTTCTGAAAGAGAAGTCGAGTATCCTTTTGTAAGCGAAAATAATTTATGTTGAATTTTCTTTATTCATTCTTTATATCGTTGTACACATGTGACATTACAAGGTATAGTAGTCTTCTCATCCAGCCTCGACTGCATGAGCAGAAACTTCAAAAATTCATAACTTTAGAACGGATTGTCCAATTTTCCTCAAACTCTCACTGATGTGTTCTACTATTGTTGCTGCATTCACTCAACCCACATGCTATAAAGGTGACAAATCTTTGTCTGGCGACTTTTTTGTTGATCAATTATACCAACCCTGATGGAAATCTCTTCAAATTCATAAGTTCTGAAGTCTCCTTTAAGTTTAACCAAAATCTATATATGTAGTTGCCATGGCAACATACCACTTAACACTAATGAAAAGTATTTCAAACCTCTATACATCCCGTTGATCAGTTGTACCTATTCAAATGGAATCTCTTCCAAACTGGAAAATAGCCTCCTGTAACTAACTTCAATCAAAAACCCTCGTTTTGGGTTGCCATGGCAACGCACAAATCAACAATTATATTTGACCCCTGGTTTATACTCTTGGTACCTTCTATATAACGTTCATATCAAATTTTGTGAAAATTGAATCTTCCTACCTGGAGAAATAAACAAAAACATGATTTTTAGAAAAAGTTCATTGACCTTTGACCTTTGACCTTTGGAAAATTCACCCCAAATTCAATCAAAATATTTTACTTGTTCTCAATATTCTTCCTGCCAAGTTTTATCCAGATTGGATATTCCTGACCTGAGAAATAGCCAAAAAACCTATTTCACAAATAAAGGTCATTGACCTTTGACCTCTGACCTCCTTCCCAGCATCAATTTTCTTGGAGCACCCTATTTTTTGAGAAGGTACATCATGAAGTACCTTTGGTGAAAAAATCATGCTTTTGTCCGCCGTGTCACGATAATTTCACTAAGCCACCCCACTATTATGTGTGCCTGTATATCTCGTGAGCTATTTGTAGCAAATAATGGACTTTCAGTTGTTGCATAAAACCAATAATACTTTATTTTCTTGTAGCCAGCCTAGAATCAATCAGAGGCCAGTAGCTTTTTTTTGTCCCCGCCGAACGAGTTCGAGCAGGGGACTATGAAACGGGCTCCGTACGTGTGTGTGTCCGTGTGTCCGTCCGTCCGTCTGTCCGTCCGTGTGTCCGTGTGTCCGTGTGTGCGTCCGTGTGTGATCAAAATCTTCAATTTGCTACTTCTCTGTCATTTATGAGCCAATTTTGATTCTGTTTGCTTTATATGATAGCACTACATGGGAGCTTTGAAACTTCTACACAGAATTTCAGTCGTGACCTTTGACCTTGACCTTTGACCTATATTGTACATTTTGCTACAAAATGCTACTCCTTCGCCATTTCTGACCCGATTTCGATTCCGTTTGCTTTATGTGATGGCACTAGGTGAGGGCTTCAAAACTTCTACACAGAATTTTGACCTTTGACTTCTTTGACCTTTGACCTTGATTTTTTGACCTATATTGTACATTTTGCTACAAAATGCTACTCCTTCGCCATTTCTAACCCGATTTCGATTCCGTTTGCTTTATGTGATGGCACTAGGTGAGGGCTTCAAAACTTCTACAC
Source organism: Diadema antillarum (assembly GCF_040938485.1). Lineage (NCBI taxonomy): Eukaryota > Metazoa > Echinodermata > Echinoidea > Diadematoida > Diadematidae > Diadema > Diadema antillarum. The sequence continues at coordinate 309,074 of NW_027272016.1, read as the reverse complement.
AGAATTTTGACCTTTGACTTCTTTGACCTTTGACCTTGATTTTTGACCTATATTGTACATTTTGCTACGAAATGCTACTCCTTTGCCATTTTTAACCCGATTTCGATTCCGTTTGCTTTATATGATGGCACTAGTTGAGGGCTTCAAAACTTGTACACAGAATTTTGACCTTTGACTTCTTTGACCTTTGACCTTGATTTTTGACCTATATTGTGCATTTTGCTACAGAATGCTACTCCTTCGCCATTTCTAACCCGATTTCGATTCCGTTTGCTTTATGTGATAGCACTAGGTGAGGGCTTCAAAACTTCTACACAGAATTTTGACCTTTGTCTTCTTTGACCTTTGACCTTGATTTTTGACCTATATTGTACATTGGCTACAAAATGCTACTCCTTCGCCATTTCTAACCCAATTTCGATTCCATTTGCTTTATGTGATGGCACTAGGTGAGGGCTTCAAAACTTCTACACAGAATTTTGACCTTTGACTTCTTTGACCTTTGACCTTGATTTTTTACCTATATTGCACATTTTGTTACAAAATGCTACTTCCGGCGGGGACATATGTTACGCACCGCGTAATTTCTACTTTTCCTTGTTTTTCTAATTGCTATATGAAATCTGTTATCTTGTCGTTCATTTAAAACCATTAAGAATGAGATGCTGAACTGTAAACATGCTGTATACACTGGAGACACCCTGTAGCCAGCTGACTCATTTTATTCAAATTATGATAAAGGACTCAAGTGAAAGAATTATACATGCATTTTCTTGTATTGTGCCTATCCTTTGACAGAATGAATTTAAAAATTTGAGAGGTACACTTGTACATATCACTTGTTAATATGACTGAATACTTGCATAGGGTTCATGATTAGTGGTGTGTAGTATAAACAAGAGAAAAAGAAAAAGAACATGACCATTTATCTTTTGTAAGAGAAAAGTGTGAAACATTGCTGTTATCATTTCTTACACAGCTCCTGTTTGTTTCTTCTTTTGTGTTCATTTTTTTGATAGTTAGACCAAGTCCTCAGGATGAGTTCTTAGTGAAATAATGTTTTATTTTGAGCCTTCAGATTCATCAGAAGCATTAAAGATAAATACAACAATCTATTTCATACTGTGAAAGCCATATTTTTACCAGGGTTTGATTTATGCAAATTTTGAGGATCACTGTTGAGCCGTGAATTTAAACAACACACAAATATATCACCACATGCTAGGGGGTATGTGCTATTATCTTTGTATACTTTTGATTACCTCAAATAGCGTCAAATCGCTAAAACAACATCCCCAAATAATGTATATGACCTCCTTGTTCGCAAACATATCTGTACATGAAAATAATTGTGTTTACTGTTGTGCATCTGTGAGTGGAACAATGATTGCCAAAATATCTATTCAGTTTGTTATGTGTTTGTCAAAATACCATATCATCTAGAAACAGTTCCAGGACAGCAGCATTTGGAGAGAAGATTGGGGGTGGGGCAGTAGGTTCAGTTAAGCCTCTAATTTGTGTCACTGTAATTGGCTGGGAAGGTAACGCAAGAGGGGTTCCTTGGCTGATCTAACTGATTAGTGAGGGCTGTAGTTCCATCCTGAAGGGATAAGCAACAAGCTCCTCATTAGCCCAGCTTTGCTGGGGGTCTACCAGCTTGTGCCTGGCTTGTGCCACTCTTGTGCCGCTCTTGTGCCATTCAGCCTTTGTGATTTTTTTTTTCCTTTTTTTCTTAGCCTCCTCTCCCTCTCTTTCTGTCTGTCTGTCTCTCTCTCTCTCTCTCTCTCAATTTTTTTTTTTTTTTTGGGGGGGGGAGAGTTACCATGGCAAACATAGTCTAGTCTCCTATACTATTTAGAAGAGTAGGTAGACTATGTCACATTCCTCATGTGATATGTCATTTGTAGGGATCCAAGCTGCATATTGTATCAGTCTCTTCCTGAAGACTGTCATAGTAAAAGTGTAGTTTGTCGTGACTGATTATTTTCTGCTTTTATTTGACATTAAATTGTTTTCTCTTTCTGGTGAAACCTTACAATACAAAACGTTGAAAGTCAGTTTTTGAGGTAGAAAATGACTCGGGCTGAATATGTTTAAAGTTTGTAAGATTCTGCGTGCAAGGAACAAGGGAGGAGAGGCTGATATTTCAGAAGCTTTCTTTCAGTTTGGAGCAAATTATTCACACAGTGAGAAAATGGTCTTTATGCACACTTGGTCATGCGTTGGTAAACCTGTGGTTCTACAACATCACGGTTTATTTGCCCTGGTATACAGGGCCTGTATGCATAGACTAGTATAGGTCCCAGTGGGTGGTGACTGAGCCTGCCCCCCACAACTCTTCATTTGCATAGAGGGGACTTCAACCACCAATGGGAATGGAGTTGGAATTTGGTAGCAGAGGTGTAGGGGTGTGGCTCCACCGTCCTCACTCCTAAAACTCTTCCCCCCCCCCCCCCTTTTGTTCTTGCAAAGAGCCTTCAGCCCTCAGGGCAAATATTCTGCCTCTCCCATGATGGGTTGCTACCCCCTGGGCCTCCAGCGTGGGTCTGTGGTTTGTAGAAACAGTCCCACTCTACCACTGACACGCTCCTAGACACACTTCAGACAGCAGGGTGCCTTGCTCTGATTGGTTAGATGGAGAGGAAGGTCGCATGGCAGTCAGCTCCCAAAGTCCTTATCTCTCTACCTGAGTATGCTAATGCCCCTCCAATGTGAGGCAGCTCGTGGGGATGGTCTCGCTCTGCGCAAGACTGGCACGCTTTCCTCTGCATTGGAATGTTTGGTCCCCAACAGCATCCCTGGTATAATAAACTTCATCAACATCTGTTTTTTTTTTCTTCCCTCCCCTCCTCTAGTGATGAAGAGAGATCAGTTGGCAGCCTGTATACGTGTACAAGTGTGTGTATGTGTGTGTGTGTGTGTGTGTGTGTGTGTGTGTGTGTGCTTGCCTCTTTTACTTCGGTATGCCTTGTATCATATCTAGAGTAGTGTAGCTGTGTGCAGGCCAACTGCTTGTAAATGTCTCCTAAGCCTGCCCTGCTCTATCATTTTTTATATTTTGTACTTACATAAACATTAATGTGCCTCTATAAACCCCATGCATTTCTCCTTCTTTTGTTCGTTAACATTCCTGGTTTCTAGAAAGAGAAAATACAAATACTTCCAAAACATCTTAGGTCGGATACTGCTGAATTTTGAATGACATTGCAACTCAGTGGTGAAAAGTTCCCTGATAGCCTGGAGTCTGGACTGCTTTTGTGTGCCTTGGTTTGGACCATTGGATGATAGCCTTTTGCCTTAGGAGCTGGGGATTCGTTGTTGGCGCGAGCTGGTCTCTCTTGACGACAGGGGCCCCTTCATCATCCATCCATCAGGTCCTCAGGTGGGACCAGCCGGGGAAAGAAACTAGAGACTGACATTTCCAAGCCGACATACATTCCACCAATCGAAACCAAGTAGAAGATACCTGCATCTCTTCTTGCGCTCCTTGTTCTCAACCATAGCAAGTTTGGCGTGGCATCTTCTTTCCAAACTAGATGACTACTCACTCTTTATCAGAAGTCACATTTTGTGGAATCTTTCTTATTTTGGAACAAATTGTGACTGTGTCATCATAGCAACAAATCTGTGCCTTAACACCCTTTTTCTTCTATGGAAATGTTATGAGAAGCCACACGGTGGGTCTGAAGATGACAACCTGTTTATCTGCATCATATTAATGTCATGTTTCCATAGCAACAAGACCTATCTTTGATTGCTTGAGTGTGAAGCATTGTGCCCATGTCATCCTAGTGCTGGCCTCATACATCACTTGTGATTCGTTCAAGTTTGTGAAGAGCACATGAGTGAGAAGCACAAGGACGTTATGGTGGTGAAAAAACAAAAATCGAGTAAATCTTCCAGCAAACAACACAAGCAAGCCAAACAAAGCAAGAAGTGTAAGTTGCATCCCTTCTAGTCATCGATCCCCGTTCTCTTATGTCCTTTGACCTTTGTAACAGTTGCTTCATTTTACTGCTTTCCCTCTTTCACTTTCTATTTCATGTTGATATCATGACCGAACAGTTTCATCCTAAGAGTTTATGATCAGGGGGGTGTTTCATCAACGAGTTCGTCGGAGGTTTTCACCGACAAATTTGGTATCAGCCAATAAGACGCAAGGATTTCAGTAGCTTTTAACAGTTGTCAGTGTAAATCACTGACAAAAAGTTTCATGAAACAGTCCCCAGAACTACTGAAATCAGAGTGCATTTTCTGTGTTCTTATTCAAAAGAGATATTATTAGCAATTGACATCATGTTCTGTTTTTCTGGGAAGGGACTTACTTTCTTCTTTTCACAGTGAAATAAGCCTGAGAGGAGTGAGGAGAATGCCAACATGACTGGTAAAGTGAAGCCATGAATTGCCATGGTCCAAGCACCAAGAAACTTGAATGTTGATCAGTGTTGCTTGCAAGCTAAAATGGCAAGATTGTTTGCAAGTGATGTAAAAGCCATGTGTCCCAGGGAGTCATGCGGTACTGAGTCATGTGAAGACCAGTTGTGAATAGGAGTGGTCTGTCTTTTCCATTACTTTCTTCCCATCTGACCATTGGATGTTGACAGACCCTGACAGTGCATATGACCCTTCCAGCTCAAGTTCTTAGAGTTCTACCACCATGAGAATGCTAAACTGTTGCTCCTGTGTGTATGGTTTTACTTTCCTGGTATCTCTCTCCCTAATATAAGAAATTAACTTTTGTGAGCCGTGGTCCATGTATCACTCCCTTACATTTTATACATGTACCCCTGTTGTATGTTATATCGCAACTGTATTTCCATATAAAGTTTAATAATAATAATACTAATGATGATGATGATGATGATAATGATAATAATAATGATAATGATAATGATAGTAATAATAATATCTACATTGCAGGTAAGGTGAGCACTAGATAAACATGCAAAGATTAAGATTCTAATTAACAATCAGTAATCAATACTTGTAGCTTCTCCTCACCCCCCCCCCCCCACTTTTTTTTTTGTATGTGAGAGATGTTTTGAAAAATATGTTTACTTTTTTCCAAATTTTAAAAAAGTGATGGTGGATATAGTTGATTGCATTATCTACAAGTGTGCTTTTGACCTGGTTTGCAATGCCTAGAGTGACACGTCTACATTAACAAATCATTTAAATCACTGATCTCTCAGATTTGTAGGGTTGAATATAAGCAATGAATTTAATTTGCCATGAAGTGTTCCTCATGGGAGATGTCCATTGTAAAAATTTCTGTTCGTCTGCATAATGCTTTAAAACATGACTGTTTACACTCCTGTAAAGATCAATTCATATGACAGGTAGACAACAAAAGGTAGCTAAGATAGCATTAGAGTGAAAAGGCAATGAGATCTGGCAGGAAGCCAGATGATGTATATTTTATGTATACATCTATTGTATAAAAACATCTATTGAGATGGAGACTATATAGTTCTGCTTTGTGTTTGATACAACACGTGAAGAATGAAGATCACAAGGAAGATATAATCATTGTTTTATTTACCATGTTGTGGAGTGAACACAATTTTCAGAGCTGGGGTATTGCACAGTAAATAATTTGCAAAATAATTGAAAAAAAAAATCAAAAACAAAAACAAAAACCTATGTGACAGGTCAGCAATCTGTGTAACCCACTGGCTATGTGAATCTGATGGAATCAGTGGACATTGTAGTATTGGAAGGAATGACTTAAGTCATTTCCTAATTGCTGATAGGGTAAACATTTGAGAGGATATAGTACATCATACATGTGGCTGTACAATTTCTTTGCTCACAGAAGTGAGAGGCTCATGTGAACTGTTCCTGCGACCATCATTTATAACAAGTTGTGATAAACCCCATCCTAATTTTAACCTAGTTTTGTCAGAATCATCCACAGTAGAAGGAATATCAAGTTTTCAAAGAGGTTTCAGGCCACATAGTGTGCTCTTTACCGTGAAACTTCAGTTTGGTGGAAAACCAGCAGCTGCTGTGAATGAGTTTGGTCCCTCAGAAGGCCCCAAATGATTCTGGAAATGGCATGAATGGCAGGATTTCCAATTTCTTCATCTTCTTGATTAAAGCATTGGAAGAATTTAGGAAAAGCAGAGTGAAAAAAAAAATCAGTTGAGCACCAGGAAGAGCCTCACCCTCCTGCAGCCACTCTTGCCATTTTCAAATGATGCTGTATTTTTAAAATTCTTTCTTAAAATCCCAGTTGTCAGAACCAAGTTTGCATTGTGTATATTTCTTGCTGGAAGAAGAAAGGTCATTCATTTATTGTCTCAGTATAACCCTGTTAGGGTTTAGGAGTACTCTCTAAAAAAAATCGAGTGAAAATTTTCACTCTAAAAAGAGTGAATACAAAAAAGAGTGAATTTCGAGTGAAATTGGAGTGAATTTTGAGTGAAAATGCTCATTTTCACTCATTTTGGAGTGACGTCAGGGATCACTCGAAGATTTTGGAGTGATCCCTGACGTCACTCCAATTGAGTGAAAATGAGCATTTTCACTCAAAATTCACTCCAATTTCACTCGAAATTCACTCTTTTTTGTATTCACTCTTTTTAGAGTGAAAATTTTCACTCGATTTTTTTTAGAGAGTAAGTGATCATTTGGAAAAGCCTACAACAATTAGCATGATGACAATTAAAAATTCATGGTCAAGTTAACTCTTTAAATCACAGGTATGTGGTTGGCTTTTCCCTTTTAATTTCAGAGTTGACTTGGATTTGTTTTGTTTACATTGTTGAACTCCGTGACTGTTCCTAGCAGAGTCTAAAGGTGACACTGCTGTGCCCAGGGTAATCTCAGACCTACTAGGTTTTCTGCTAATTGCATAACAAATTTGATTGGTAACATATTTTAGATGAGACATGTAGATGTATCGTATTTGAGAGTAATTCCAAGGGAAAAGACAGTTACTGCAGCTTTTGCATACATAACATGTCATACAAATGTAAATCCCATCACCTGACTCTCTTCTCAAAGTCATGTCCTCATGCCCTAGATTTTTCTTTCCTTTTGTATCTCTTTTCTTCTGCCATCTCCCACTCCCCACCCATTCTCCTTTCTCTCCTCTTTCATAGTATTGATTTATCTCCCCACACCCTTCCTTCTTTTCACATCTGTTCTGTCCTTCCAGTAAGCCTGTTCCATTCAACCTCTTCCATACATTCCATCTCTGAAACATGGGGCTCTTTGTGCTCAAATCAAATCCAGGATTCTATGCTTCAACATTCCATCACTTTTACTTGACCAAGGACTTCCTGGAGAGTGTTGCTCCATCCCATCCAAGCCTTGATTCCAGGCCCCCTGTCCATCATTAGTACAGTGACACAACCTAGAGAAACAGCAACTCGGAGGACTGTACTGAACAGAGGAGGCAAATGACATCCACTGTTTAAGTCCTAACTCATCAAGATATCAAGCTTTGCTTTCCTGGAAATGTAATTGGTATTCACTCCACTCTAGCCCTGGTCCTGGTTGGCATTTCTACTGCAAGTTATAGTAGCATTTTAAGTCAAAATTGTATAATTTTCTGTTGGTTGATGACTTTGTGTAGGCCCCATATAAATCATTAGGCAGCCTCTGCATCAGCAGCACCAGCCCTTTGCTAGCTTCTACTCTGTATGTCCCCAATAGTGTCTGTATCGTCTCTTTCCCACGACTAAACTAAGCATTTGTGTGTGTGTGAGTATGTGTTTGTGTGTGTACTATATACTGTAAACGCAGAAATCCCCACAGTACATTAATTTTCGCATATTGCGCGCTACATGTACTTCTGGCTAGCGCGAATTCTAAAACCCACAAAAATATCTTCATAATTTTCTCTGCACATTGTGAATGGGTTGACATTTGCGCATCGCAAATTCAACAACCCACAAATATGTTTTTGAGCCACTCAGTGCCAAAAAGTAATCACGCGAAAATATTCCTGTTTACAGTATGCCCTATATTTAGCGAGTCTGATTCTTCATGAATCAGAAGTTCCTGTCAATTTCATGATTGATTAAATTTGTGATTGTCGAGTACAGCACTGAAGGGAGGAATGTATGCACACCAGTCACATTCATGTCGGGATTAGAGTTCATATTTTGGTGTGTTTGTAAATTCCCAATTATCACCCAACTCACGAAATACATGAAAATACTCACCTCACGAAATATTTGGTGTATACAGTATGTGTCTTTAGAATTGGTTAAAAGGATAAATGTATACTTTTTAAGATATTGATTATGTGGGTGCTATTTTGAATATATGCGAGGGTAAAATATGTGTTGATTATGTGTTTTGCATTTTGTCTGTGTGTTGGGTAGATTGTTTTGTGCAGCATAACCAAGGCATTGTGCACCATGGAACGTTTAAGGAACCAGCTGCTTTATGTAATCAATGATATAATGCTCAACTTAGAATGATTGTATTCAAATTCTATACTTTGAGGCTAAGTGCAGAAGCTAAATTTTCTTTTTGATGAGATAAATGTTAGAGCATCGTAGTCTTTGCAACATTTTATTTGCTGGTAAAATTTGTTCATATCTAACAAAGATGATCATGCAGTAATAGCTGGCTAATAGAGCATTTAACTTCTTGTGTATTTTGTGGGACATCAGTACATCCTTATATAGGTGTCACATACACAGAAATGTGTAAATAACAGGACAGATGTATTGACTTTTGCACCAAGAAAAAAGTCCAATAATGCCAGTATGTATTATGAAGTGTATTAAAGGTGTCTTGAAGTAGCATGTGTGGAAGTATTTTCTTTAGTTATGATAAAATTCATGATAGAACACAAAAACAATTCATGTGAAAATCCATGATGTTTTAGACTTTTTTGGCCATTGTCGTCTTTGCTAACATTGCTTGGTTCATTCAGAGGGTGATTTTATGATGACTGTGAAAGTGACAGATAGGTTCAGTGCTGTTTATTTTTTAAAAAAAGTATAAAAAGATATGCATTTGCAAATCAATGACCAATTTCAACAAATTTTATGGTTGTGAATGTAGTTTCATCCTGATTTCAAGGCAGTAATAAGAGACTATGTGTGAAACTGAGGGCATTAGTACAGAAAGCATTTGTGTGTGTGTGTGTGTGTGTGCTTAAACAGAACTATAGGAGTAAAAATCATTGTAAGGAGATTGACATAAGATGAGAGGTAGTCACAAGTCTGTACCAGAAGGAAAATTGAAAAGGTGCTAATAGGTGGAGATTGATATTTGAAGGCTCCCAGCAGACTATGAATGAATGGGGCAATCAGTGGGATCCACATCTTACCCCTCCCCTACCCTCTCCTCCTGGCTCCAGTCTACACCTGTTCTCCCTTGATGGTTCCAGCCAATTTCCTCCTTTTATCCTCACAACATATATCTCCACTCTCTCTCTCAAATTTTCCTCCCTCTCTACTCCCTCCCATTCTCTCTCTTTTTCTCTTTAGTCTCAAAAGCTGGATTGCTCTGCTGAATTTCCAGAGAATATTGTGCCCCCAAAGTGGCAAATTTACATCTGCATGATTGCATTGTGTACAGCTTTATCACTGATCTCGATATAAGTTGTGTACAGCTTTATCACTGATCTCTATATAAGTTGTGTACAGCTTTATCACTGATCTCGATATAAGTTGTGTACAGCTTTATCACCAATCTCTATATAAGCTGTGTATAGCTTTATCACTGATCTCGATATAAGCTGTGTATAGCTTTATCACCAATCTCTATATAAGCTGTGTATAGCTTTATCACTGATCTCGATATAAGTTGTGTACAGCTTTATCACTGATCTCGATATAAGTTGTGTACAGCTTTATCACTGATCTCGATATAAGTTGTGTACACCTTTATCACCAATCTCTATATAAGCTGTGTATAGCTTTATCACTGATCTCGATATAAGTTGTGTACAGCTTTATCACTGATCTCTATATAAGTTGTGTACAGCTTTATCACTGATCTCTATATAAGTTGTGTACAGCTTTATCACTGATCTCGATATAAGCTGTGTATAGCTTTATCACCAATCTCTATATAAGCTGTGTATAGCTTTGTCACTGATCTCTATATAAGTTGTGTATAGCTTTATCACTGATCTCTATATAAGTTGTGTATAGCTTTATCACCAATCTCTATATAAGTTGTGTACAGCTTTATCACCAATCTCGATATAAGCTGTGTATAGCTTTATCACTGATCTCTATATAAGTTGTGTACAGCTTTATCGCTGATCTCGATATAAGTTGTGTACAGCTTTATCACCAATCTCTATATAAGCTGTGTATAGCTTTATCACTGATCTCTATATAAGTTGTGTACAGCTTTATCACTGATCTCTATGTAAGTACACAGCCGAAGAATCTTGACTGGAGTCAACACGTTACTGTTAAAGGGACTGTACAGTACTGGTTGAGGTAGGGATTCATGTTTTGAACATTCCTAAGTGAGATAATGAAAAGCCTCTTATGACATATGAAAGACCATGTAATTTTAAGGAGGATTCAACATTTATTTGATGAAAATTGGTTTTTAAATGGCTGAGATATCAAAAAAAGTGCCAATAATAAAAGGCGACATACCACAACTTTATTAGGATATCTTTGTTTCACCTTGTTTTTGGATATCTCAGCCATTTCAAAACCGATTTTCATCGAATAAACTTTTGATACCCCTTAGAACTGCATGCTCTTTGACATCTCATAGAGTAGTTTCTGAATATCTCGCAAAACGTTAAAAAAGCTAAATCTTCACCTCGACCAGAACTGTACACACCCTTTAAGCATTTTGATGCACATATTCGCTGACACATGGCTGACATAGTCTAGTGGCTTTGGATGTACCTCAGTGGGTAGTGAATGAACACCGATTCAATCACACCACCCAAGTTTCCATATGCTACCTGGTCTTTAAACCATGAACTTGTCGATAACTGGGTTTACATGGGTCCCCACTAACTATGATATCCCGTGAGGGATGCTCTCATCAAGTTTTATACCTCAAGAGTTTAGCTGACTACAAGATCATTTACTCCTTCCTTCACTCGAAGTTAGTGTCCCTTGGGGCACAACTGTCATCAAAGTTGCTAAGTTCAACTTACCTTTAATTTCAACTAGTTTTATTTAAACTAACTAAAACCTGATGTGTGCTTGTTGGTTGAGTGTTTTCATAAGTGAGTGAGTCTGCCAGCTAGAAGCCTCCTCCTGCCTGCCTGCCTGCCTGCCTGCCTGCCTGCCTGCCTGCCTGCCCAGTGGACATACAGGGAGCTCCTTGAATCTGGTAGCAGCTGCTCCGGCTGTGGCGTCTGAAGTTGATGAAAAAGGATTTATACATGGGTCTGAAGGGTTGTTAGGGCTCAGTAAAATGGCACAGCTAAGTAGACAAGATGGCTATGCAGACAGCTGAGGTTTTGATGTTGTTTAGTTTTTTTTTTTCTGTAGTCTTTTCTTAAATTGGGTTAGGCTTGCCTAGGAAGACATGGAGAGACATGGCTACAGTATTTAGGCCTTCTGAGTCACAAGTTCACTGAGCTCCTCTGTTTTTGTTTATGTTTTTCTTTAGAGAATGATGGGACAAAATGGATTGGATATGTAGGGTATTTCCAGGGTATTGTGCATCACAGACAGTCTATGAACTATTTTATATGTTTTACTTGTCCCCATGTTCCTCTATTTAGATGGCTCCAGTTCTCAGTAATAGTTTCACATTTAGTCCATAGCTTACTGTATGCTGTTGACCTTCACTTTTGCATATCGTATCATGAGATAAGTAAGTCAGTTGATTAATATTTACAAGCATGCATATCACATTATGATAAATAATCTGCTATACTGGTCGGTGATTGGTCATAATGCAGTATGCGGGCAAAATCAAAATTGTTATAGCCTGTATAGTGACATCACATCAGGTAATATAACTCCAGAATTTTAGTGGCTGCCGACAGGGTTGGAATGAAATGATTTATGTTTTATTATAGACCATACTGATGTAATATAAAAGATATTATCTTGTCTTTTGTTATGATATAATACATGTACTTGAAAGTCCCTTGGGAATTACACTTTTTCTTGAGATACTTAGGGGAAAATATAACTCCTGCAGGGATGTCGAGTGTTACAATATCTGTATTTCAAGATACATTCTAGTTAGGTACACTACCATGCCTTCTTGAAACACATGAGTAGGCTGACATGAAGCAATACTCATCTCTATCTCTGGTAAATCTATGAACTTTTTATGTATGTTAAAAATTAGTACTGATGAAAGACCAGGTAGCTATCAAAGGTGGATAATCACATGATTGCCTGAAAGTTACATAGTACCACAAAATACCTACAACCGTGGAGTGTTGTAGCTCCATGCTACAACTGTGGCAGTAAGCTCTTGCCCGGCCAACACCTTTGTGCCCTGGATAGTGGCCCCTATACCCCAGGTCACAGCCATACTTACCCCCACTCATACATTTTATGGGAGACGAGTGGTAGTGAGTAATCCAATAAAGTCTCATTGTCTGAGGGATGTATTATTTTCTTTACAAGCCATGTGAGTGGTGTAGACAGTCACCATGACATGTTTGTCTTGCTTACATGATGGGGACATCACACTTGGCCAGTAATTACTTTACCTTCTGTCAATCCTCTCTTCATCTCTAAGTCTGTCTAATCTTCTACTGGTTTCCAGTGCATCCATGTAAACATTTCACAATCCTTCATCAGACAAGTGTGTGTGTTGCATCTTTATTTATTCGTACTTGGCAAATTCTGTGTTTATGTTGAAATAAAAGAGATAACAGTGGTTCGAAGAAAAAAAGGAAGATTCCCTATCAAAGTAAGGGGAAAAAATTCATCTTGATGGGTATAGATGCTCTTGAAAATCATGCATTGCAATCATAGACAAATACCAATGTACATAAAGACCTAATCTTCAGAGAGCATTGTACTAGGACAGTTATGTTAGCCATCAAAGACAGCAGACAGTCAATTTCTAGTTAACAAATGCATGTAAGGTTATGTGCTGTGGCTCAGCTATATCTCTTCAGGAAGATCATGAGCATTAACTATGATTATTCTTGTCCATGTTGATTGCCTTCTACTGCCTTCACTAGCTGACCATTGCTGATCTGAACTACAAATGTAGCCTCAGTCACAGGCCTTCACTATTTAACCCATTCCATACTGGATTCTGAAATACCCATAACCCATAGACTTAATATGCAAGCCATCAGGTTCCCGTACAGAAGGGGTTAATCATTGTGGAGAAGTTGTAACCAGAGAAAGACCCTTATTGTTACCGCCAGTCAACTAGAGAAACTTTAAGAGAAAGACAAAACACAACAATATGCATATCTCTAGGAGTGTCTTCTGAAGTTGTGTGCGTTGTAAGGGATGTAAACAGATTGACATGCAAAATGAACTTTAAGGGAAAATAACTATCTCAAGTTTTATTCTTAGTATATTGTCATGAAAGAATGAAGAGGGGAACATCCTTCAGTCTTATAGTTGGACAAGATTAATGTGAACTTTACTATCTACAGGACTAAGAGAACCTTGGTGACTTTGAGCCACCACCTCCTACTTGGTGGTAGGTAGGTAGGTCTGACTTGTTTAGAGAGCTGCTAGGGGTCATAACTTGTGTTTGACCTCAATGATTGGGAGAGGAAGGTTAGCAGAGATTGTATCCTTCACTTGGTGCTCTGCCAAGCTAGATGAAGTTTGCTTGTCAATCTTTTACCTCTCTCCTTCACATTTAAGTTAGCTAGCCAATCCTGGGACACTTGACCAACTCTCAACAAAGCAGTTTTACAAAGCAACACACATTCATATGATGAAACACATTATTCTCTGTAAATATATAATATAATTAATGCTGTATGCACTCTGAAAATTCATGCTAGGTGTTCTTCCTATAACCCTTTTAAAGCTGTTAATGTAATGCTAATGTGGATGACTACAAATAGGTGCTTTGCTCCATCAACCATTAGACTACAAAGATGATGAATGTAGAAACAGATAGGATGTGACTGTACCAGTTTTATAGTAGTTCTATTTGTCAGCCTGAGTTTTGACTTTGCAGAGATGAGCTTTAAAAGTTAGAAGGCAGAGAACAATCACTTGTTATTCAGTTCTTTAAAGAGTAGATGCAGTGTGATAAAGTGTAATTCAAAAGGAAGAAAAAGCAAAGAGTCTTGTCATTTGGTTTTCCTACTTCTGTTTTGAAAAGAAAAACACCTAAAACTTGCTTGCTTCAAAAAATTTCTCTTCTCTATTGATGCATTCTCAATCTGCATTTATATTTGTCAAAGACTTCCTTGTGACGACAGTACTGTAAAACCGGACATTTTTGCGTGGATTTTGATTTTGCAAATTTTGTGAGAGCCAAGATTCATGAAATTAAATTGCACACGAGAGGTCTTGTCTTCACTTTACGCACTGAATGCCGGTGGCAATTTGCAAAAATTTCATGCTGCGAAAAAGGCTGCCAGCCCCAATGTACAAAAATTTCATGCCCAAAGATTTCTTGCTTTACTGTAATTAGAAAATATTATGCTGCAAAAGTCATGAGTTCACTCAAAATAATTGCATTGCATGATTTTAACCAGTAAGTGGGTAATATGGTATATGTTGGAAATCAAATTTATCTGCTTAGTAGTGATATCTAAGTTTTACATATGTGACCCTGCACCTCAAAACAAACAAAAAGTCGCCCGACATGAATTTTTAGTTAAGACCATATTCTGAAAGAGCAGACTTTAAGCTTTGAAATGATGTATAACTCAAATCAAACGGACTCTCCTAACCTATCTAAATATTGGAAAGAAAGCACAAACTCAGGAAAAGTGTGAACTGAGAAAAGAGGCGCTGAAGTACAGTGTCTATTCAAGCGCTTAAAGGCATAATTTACCATTTGCAGATGAAACAAAACTTAGCATTAGTGCTTTAAAGTAGTTCTAAAATGTGAGTTAGGGATAGAAACAACCACTGTAAAAATTTGAAGCTGTATTATTGATGTTAAGTAGTGTTAAATACACAAAATGTGAACAATAGTTATAATTAAAATGTTTCCAGACTAAACCGTCTACAGTTATGGTTTACTAAGAAACATACTGATATCTCTTTATATGTTAGGCTTTATTGCAAAAATTTTATATGGTAGGGTGTTTTGTGATACAACAGGCCTACGCATGTGCATCAAATATGATATGTCGAAAACTTTTAAAATCACTGCTCCCAAAGGTAAACTGGACCTTTAATCTTTACCAAACCGTGCTGGCTGTGCGATGAATGGGACAAAAAACAGGAAGTAAACCACCAGAGTAACAACAATGAAGGGATTATCAGATTAAACTGAAATTAAGCATGTCTCATTAACATATTCCGTTCATGATTAACGCCAACTTTCAAAGCAGTAGCACTATTTTTTCAAAAGTTATTAGAGTTGAAAGTGAAGAGTGTGGACAAGGTTTTTCAGAAAATGAAAAAGGGATTCTAAAGACACACCTAATCATACTATTCTACCAAAAATGTTCGAGATAAACCGCTAAAAAAACACACTTTCCTGCCCGTTTTATGATCCCAAATTTTAGCATAATGTAAAAGAAGACCCGCTCTTTCAGAAAATATGAAAAAGTCAAGTTCGGCTAGGTTGACCCATTTCACTTATTTTCAGTCCTCACGCTAAATCAGTGTGTGCGACTTAATGTTCGTTTTGAGGTGCACGGTCACATATGACCTTCAGATATCAATTTCTCAGTGGCAATTACATTGGGTGCATACTGATATAAAGTGGGTTCACATCTCCTAATACTGTAACATTTTCAAGAGTGTACATGGGATTGTTTTTCTTTTACTGGGCAAGTCAATAAATTTAAGAACATGAATTACACACCACTGTTATCAATGACTGATAAAACCAGTCAGAATATGACATGCCTGTGTCATGCTGTCTTCTTATAGCCAAGAGATTTGACTGCCACTAGTACCAGTATCTGTATGACTCTAAGTGAGTCCAACTTCTTTATGGAGAGCAATATATCTTGATGGTTCTTACATATTTTTTTCCCTAGGAATAGTTTAATGTTCATCTTTCCCAGCTTGATCCCTCAGAGTTTGACCCTGCTGAACTCTACCAAGATGTACTGCTGCACAGTGTTTATGTTGTCCATACATAGCATTTTTGAATGTCTGAAAACATTCAGTACCAACGTTGATCCTGCCAGTTAAGCCAGACAGATGCACCAAACATACACTTTCTCCCCCCCCCCCCCCATCCCCCAACTGTGCTGTCATACAACCAAGCTTGGTCCTAATTTTTCCTGAATATACTTTTTCCACCCATTACTTGGAGTTGAGGAAAATGGCTGGGGCAGGGATGTGGGTGGAAGGCTGATCTGAAAGCCATTCCTTCACCCCACACGCGTCAGGCACGCGCCTCTCTCTACAACACACGGGAGGCATTGTCTGCCCCATTTTAGCTAGCAGGAGGTAGGCACAATGCCACATTCAGCAGCCAGTAGGGTGAATTATTACCCTGTCTGGGATCGTAGCTTCAATCTTGCCCTTCCTACACCATCAAATGGCCCTTTCCTCCCCTTTTCATTTCCCTTCCAAATTCTTTTGGTTAAAATGTCAAGAGTTTCATCCCTTTCCATTAATAGTATATTAATTTCTCATATTCACATCATCCACTGAATGATTTCAGTTTAGGCCTACTGACTGCGGTTGAAGTCAGCTCTACATGTACTTTTGTCCAGTCATACCACTTGCCATAGCATTTCTTGCCCTAGCATTTCTTGCCCTCTTGTGTCTGATGGTTTGTCTGTTGTGTTTTTTTTTTTTTTTTTTTTTTTTTTTTGGATGTGTGTGTGTATGTGTTCTGCTTTTTGTCTGTGTTTTTCCATGTTCTCTAATTTTATGTAGCTGTTTCTCACCACTTGTACTAAGACAGTATGATAAATATATGGTCTTCACAAGTTTCTTACATCACCCTAGTTATGGCAGTAGCACAGGAGTTTTGTTCGTTTTGTACTACTCAACATGTTCAACTTCTCCATATTGATATTGCACATTTCCACATTTTATCAGATGTCAGCAGTTGTTTTTGTTTGGTTTTGTTTTTTGTTTTTGTTTGCCATCACTACTGACTTTGAGCATGTAGCATCATTGAGGGCAGGAAAAGATTGCCTTGTCGTCTAGGAACACTTCAGATTGGTCCATTGAACATGTCACCAAACTAGTGGCTTTGATTTTTAGATGGATTTTTATATTGTAGCCTCAAAGACAAAAAGGAAAGAAACAAAATTCCCAATGTCTTTCCTGGATGTTTGGAGTGAACTCTGGACCGTTTGACTGATGTGATCATGGTTGGGATATCAATTGGATAAAAAGTCAAGGCCAAGAGACTTCTTGCTTTTCTGACGAATGCCGAATAAACCGTCCTCAGCGATCGAGTTGTTAACGTATGCAGCATTAGAGGGAATGACAGGCAATTATCAACGGCATTTTATGTTGGATCATGTATTTGTAGATGCTTTGATGCTTTGATTCTGAGACAAATATTTAGTGAGATTAGGTTGGGGCTTGGATACGAAGTGAGTGTAAAGTTTTTGGTAGCATGAAGAGAAATTGGTAGATTTGAAAATGGGTAGAAAAGATTTGACTGTGGAAATGGTAGCTTTAGATTCTGGTATGAAGCCATATGGATACAAATAGTGAGGGAGGAGGTTTTCATGATGAGGCTGTCAATAAGAAACAGACCATTCTTTCATATGTCCAGTCCAAGAGTTGAATTTCTACTCTGTATGGGAAAGTGACAGTTCACTTTCTTTTTCCTCCTCTTTTCCAACCCCCCCCCCCCCCCCACCATCCTCCTCCCCCATAGGTTAAACAACTATTTATGCACACAATGAAGAGTAGATTTACAAAATTAAATCATAATATGTGGTATCAAATGCCAAAAATTAATAAACCAAATGATTGTATAGAATTTAGATATTCAAAAGATCAAGCTATCAATTTAAAAGGAAAATTATCAACAAGTTTGTCTATTCATTCTCATTTATTCAATAAGGAAGAACAACATGTGATTCCTTACTTTGTACAATCACAATTTTAAATGAAAACACCTGTCATTAGGAATGACAGTTTTTGATGACGGAAGAATTCAAAGTATGACTTATTGTCTTAATTATTTCACATGAATGAGGCATATAGTGTAGTTAATCTGTTGCTGTGGTTGGATGTTGAAGTTACCAAATGTCCTGAAAAGTCAAAGAAAGAAGACTACAAAGTATAGGTCTATACATTTGCTTAAAGGACAAGTCCACCTTCATAAACATAAGGATTGAGAGAATGCAACAATATTAGTAGAACACATCAGTGAAAGTTTGAGGAAAATTGGACAATTGATGCAAAAGTTATGAATTTTTAAAATTCTTGTGTTGGAACCGCTGGATGAGGAGACTACTACAGCTTGTGAGTCATATGCGTACAACAGTATAAAGATAATGTAAAAGAAAATTCAACATATTTTCACTTTTTTTGCATAATAAAAGAGCACTTGACTTGCCTCTTTCTAAAGGCAGGGGGAATAATATTACCCATAACATTTGTCGGTAACGAGTCGGGGGAATGCTTACTTTTTTTCAAAAGATGGAATTTTGTGAAATTCTCTTTATATTTTCCTTATATTGTTGTACGCATGTGACATCTAAGTTATACATACACTGCAGTAGTCTTCTCATCCAGCGGTTACTGCACAAAAACTTCAAAAATTCATAACTTTTGAACGGATTGTCTGATTTTCCTCAAACTTTCAATGATGTATTCTACTAATATTGCTACATTCTCTCAATCCTTATGTTTATGAAGGTGAACTTGTCCTTTAAAGTGAACTGACATCTTTCTGTGCCTGTGAGTGGGAAAAAAATGGGTCACATTTTGATAGAACAGACCATAAGGAAAAGGGAGAGAGGGGAATAAGATTTTGATTCTATTCTACAGTGTAAGATTATAGGCAATCAAGATATAATATATCTGTGATTTGTTTATAGTTCTAACCCATCAACTCTCCCCACTGCCGCAGGCCTCCATGTTTGTGTAGCAAAGAAAATAAATTTGTAGTGCTTGCCCATCTAGATCCTACTCTCTTTCCTGGGGCTTGAAACAAAAGAATGCAGTTGGTATCAGGGCTCCCTCCATTTCATCTCTCAGTTTGCTTTTTTACTCAGTGCTTGGAGGAAAAAAAAGAAGGATAGGAAAAGAGAAGCTTTTCAAGCTGGACAGCCTTTTTATCTCCTCACTTGCTGTCTGAGTTAGGGTGAGGCGTTATCAGCTGGATGTCATAATTTATGTTCAAAATTTGACTGTTGTGCCCTCGACCAGATAAATCAGGAATGCAGGAGTTTGTCTTACAAGTTTGTCTTCCTCTGACGGTATTCTGAATGTACAGTGTTTGCGCGCAGGAAGTACATGCTTTTATTCAGACTATGTTTCATAGGTTAATATTACTTGATCCTTTGGCTATATGATAAAGTAGTTCCTTAGAGGTAGAGAATAAAGTTCAATTTTTCTGCATCATCTTCTCATTTTTCTTCACAGAAAAATTTTGCGAGAGCTGTGAAATGAGACAAGAAAGAGCACTTGCATAAAAGTATTAATTTGTGCTATCAACATATGTCCCAACTATGTGTGAAGAAACCAACTTTATCTTCTAAAAGTGTTATTATGGGAATGAGCACATTCTGAGCAGTTATGAAACAAAATTTTGCATTTTTAGGAAACATAAAAGTAATCTAGAGTCACGCTAAAAAAGTGATCGGTAAATGTTTGATTTGTTTTGACATAATGTCACAAGAATTTTACTGGGAGAAATATTTTCTGGTATCTTTCCCAATAAGTGATCAAATAGTAGTTTTTAGATCTGTGTAATACTAGATTTTCACCAATAAGATGCTCATATTTCCCACACCCATGTACATTGATCCATTGGTATTTTCTTCCATTATTGAAGTACTACTTGACTCCATATGTCTAGTGCTGATTTATCTAACTATATTTCTGTTATATCTCATGCTCAATTGATATTAAATAAAAAAGTCAGAATGATCAGTCTATTAGTCTAGTTACTTTGTTTATTTGATTGAGATATCTAAGCTTAAGTACAAGGTAGAGAATAGAGTGCAAAGGACAAACTACCATTTTCAATCCCTAAAGGGGTACCTATATCTATCAGTGGAAATCAGATGCATCATTATAAACACCACGCAGAAGCCCATGGGATGGGACCACAGTGTCATAGCGATGATGTATACTTGCCAAAAATCCACTGGGTGAGCCTATGAGGGCAGCAGTCACTTAGATTCACCATTCATGACATACAAAGGTTTCATATATAATCTGGAAAGAAATCCTACTACAATGGTGTGTTTACATCAAAATCAAAATACTTTTTTATGTAATACATGGTGTGTACAATGTGTCCATTTTTCCTAACCATCCACAGTAACCAATACACTATGCTCTAAAGCGAGCTTACCTCACAATTTTGTTGTTCATTTAGTTTCATTTCATTTATTTCCACATTAAATCATCATTGGGACTACAAAGTTTGTATTGAAAAACAAACAGAAATACATGGTATCAAATATGATAGTGGCGGAATCTTGAGTTCATTTTTATACAAATGCACTCATTTTTGATTCACAGTGTGAGGAGGAAGAGACACTATCATCTCCTCTACTGTATGTCTTTTTGTAGCAGAGCAAAGCAAAGTGACACAAAGGATGTGATGCTTTCAAAGCACCTCCCATGGGAGTCACATAAACGTGTACCTTGCATCTCATTCCTTGAGCATTTGATTCTACTTCAAAATATATCGTGTTCTACATTGTTTTGCCTGGTGTAAATGGCTACCAGACTGGGATTATTGTTTGTTTGTGGAAGATAGTGTCATGACAGTGTTGCAAGTACCATAGTCCAATATTAAAGGAGGTCTTGTGTGATTAAGCATATATTCAGAAATCTTGAGTTGTTCATTTTTTGTCTTCTTCCTTTCATTACTGTTATTTAGGTTTTGCATTATCATTATGTTATTGTGTTTTCTAGTTTTCTTGTATAGATAGCTTCAGTGCACCTAGAAACACCCGTATGAAGCGCCGTACAAGTTGCGATTGTTGTTGTTGTGATGATGATGATGATGATCACCATCATCATCATCTTTATCATCAGTAATGCAGCAATTGCATTATCTTGCCTCTGTGAAGCTTGAAGTGTACACAGAGCACAGGATGGTAGCTTTGTTTGTTTGTTTGTTTGTTTGTTTGCTTGCTTGTTTGTTTGTTATTTATGTGTTTGCTTTGTCTGTTTAGAGCATGATGTTTGTCTTTAAGATGACATCTTCATGCAAGGAAGCTAGAGGTATGGTACTTGGTGTTTTTATTCCCCACCCTGTGAATCATACAGTCAATCACGCAGCTACAACCACAAAGTTCTCTAGACTGTCATGTCTGTTGGATGCTACATACAGTTTGGAATGCCAAGGACATTAAGGGGTGTTTATATATAGATGTGGAAGGCAGTGTGTAATGGAATGGTCTGTCCTGAGTGGTATATATGTGCAGAGAGGGCAGAACTTTCTGGGTTCAAACGAATTGATGTTGGCACGAAGTTAGAGGGTTAGTTACCCTATGTACTACAAGTCAGTGTCAGCGAGATGTGTCTTCATGTTTTAACTTGTACAGTACAATCATTTCTCATAACTCTTCCATTGGTGATCTTGATAGGTTCTTCCTTAACTCTGCTTTGCAATGATCTCTGTAAAGACATGCTTCAAATCAATGTTATCATGGTTTAGATAGAATGATGCTGAAGTTTATGGAATGCTACCTAGATAAGGTTGAATAAGACTAATAAGAATGTTGTCTTGATCTGTGACTCCAGTCTTCTTTCTGTCTGTCCATGCCCCAAATTACTCATTAATTTATGACAAATCACTCTTAAGTCTGTCATATTGCACGCTGCAACTCAGACTCAGAGCTAGAAGTATCAAGATATCCATGGAGATCATACCCATTAGTCTCATGTGAAGAAGAGCTCTAGTAGAGAGAAGGGGAAGGGGGCTCATTGCTTCATGGACTGTTTCTCTGTCAAGGAGATGTGATAGAGAATTGATCTGTTTTGAAATGTGTCGTGCAACACACCCCTTTCAGACTAATTGCTTGAAGTTAAACTTGGTAGGAAAGAGATGGACACTCCCTTAGTACTGATGAACACACAAACTTTGATCGTATTTCTCGACTCAAGGGCCTCAATGAGGAAAGTACAGATGTACCCTCTTGAGGGCAGTTTATTGAAGTTTGTGACAAATAATTATTTTGTTCTCATAAATGTTTTGATTTAAACTGAATACATTAACAAAATACAAGAAATGATTTAAATGAAAAAACACAGTCAACCTTGATAGATATGTATGTGTATGTGTGTATGTGTGTTCGCATTATATGAATATTTGCAGGGATATAGATGTAGATATTGGCATGTGTGTGTGTCTGTGTGTGTGTGCGTGTATTTGTACACACAGAGCACCTGATGACCATATCAAGGTACATTGTAGGTTGGTAACCGTTCAAAGCGTACCAACCCCCCAGTAAGACATTGAAGTCAGTGATAGCCATCCAGCATAAGGTTTGGACTTTAACGAGTGGATCCGTAATGAGGCAGTGCAATGTTAAATGATGATAATGTGTAGGGGATAGTGGATGATGCATGTAGCAGCAAGGAATGCAGTCTGTCTTAGTTATGGTCAGCTGTGTTCAGTCCAGAGTTTGATATATGAGCTCTCTTCACTCTACTATCATTAGCTGTATTCACATTAAAGAATCACAGTGGAATTAAATACCACACTAATTTGTTGTCACTCTTCAAAATTGGCTAAATACCATGGTAATAGACACCATGGCATTTCAGTTGATACCATTCTCATTCTTGAAATCCTGTGTTATTTCTAGCCAGAAAGAAGACCATTCTGAGGAAAGCACTGTGTATTATATGTATATTTCCTACACGGAGAAGACAGGAAGTGTGTCGGGTCATGTGAGAAATATGTTTCACACTCAAATTTCACATGTATATTTCCTGCGAGGTTTGAATTACCACCCTAAATACCACGGTATTTTGCAATGTATTTCACGGTGAATTAGCATTAACACTACAAAATACTACAGCATGTTTCCTCTCTCAAACTGTCTCCAAAACTCACATTTACCTCTGCTCCCCTACCAATGTGACTTTTGTTATGACTCTGACCTGTTCTTCTCTTTGAAACAGTATAATTTACCAGTTCATGCCGATGAATGTACTGTACAAACTGAAGTGTAAACCCATAGTTTAAAAGGAGATCATGTCTTTGGCAGATCAGCAGCCGCGAGGGCTGGGAGATTTGTGTGAAGAGTGTTAACATCACAGAGTACAAACCTACATTCCATTACCATACCAACATGCTGCAAAGATGAAATTTGCCAAGCATGTACATACATCATTTTCCCATCACAATCATGGACAAGTTAAATGGTAAGAATGACTTTGAAAGAGTGGTTACTTGGATGGATGTTACATGAGTGCATAGTGTGGTAATCATGTTTAAAGGATTTATTGCATCTTTGTCAAAAATAAATTGCATCCTTGAAGAGATGCTGAGATGTTGAAGAGACAGACATACTTCCAATGTCTGTTGGATGAGTCTTCTCTCTGGGCCAGCCAACGTGGCAGACTATGACATGAGTGTCATCAGTGGTATGCAGTCAAGTGGTCTACTCTTTGTGTCACTCTAAGCCATAGTCTCAGTATACCATCTCATTTCTGAGCAGGGGAAGGGGAAAGGTGTCAATTTCATCAAATTCCTGGAGGAAACATAAACTGTCTAGAACTTCCATAGCATGGTGACAGAGATGCACATTCAGCTATGAAAGATTCTTGTACAGAGGTGGTTTTTAGAGCATGACATCAGTCAGATATGAAAGCAGTGTACCAAGAGTAAAGTTGCATTGAATCAAAGGGGGCCTGAGCTTCCTATCCTATCTGAACCTTTGTCA
This sequence comes from Diadema antillarum, assembly GCF_040938485.1. Taxonomy (NCBI): domain Eukaryota; kingdom Metazoa; phylum Echinodermata; class Echinoidea; order Diadematoida; family Diadematidae; genus Diadema; species Diadema antillarum. Next base: position 284,986 of record NW_027272016.1, on the reverse strand, counting down.
GAGGCAAAGGGTGCTTTCAAGTGCTCTAGTACCGTACTATACCATATCTGCACAAGAGGAGGGCTCAAATGCTCTTTAAGTTTACTGTACTATACCGAACCAAAAGTAGACCACTTCCCAATGTGCTGCAAAAGCATACCATTACCGTACCAGCTGTAGGTTTGAGAAGAATGTGTGTAACATGCACACATGTCAAAATGCAAAGAGTTGATTCTCTTTTTGTGAGACACTTGTATGTGGCAGAAGCACCCTGTTTCTACAAAATGTGTTACCTCCCCCTACCCCCCCCCCCCCCCCCCGCTAAAGATAAATCGTGAAGTACGCTTTCTCCACAGAGCCCTTGCAATGCAGTACAGTATTACAGAGCAACAATAGTTAAGAGGCATTGATATGCAAACATGTGGGTAATTGTGTTGCCATATTTCAGTATGTCTATGTCTGCCTTTGATCAAAGCATTTAACATCTGCAATGAATTCACCTATTTATGATAACCAAAACATTGGAATAGGCAGACATTCAAAACAGATCAGGAAAAACTAAAGCTTGTAGTAAAGGGTAGCTCATGACTTCATGCTGTTCTTAGGCAAATAAATTTGAGCTAGATAACTTAATCTGGAAGTTTTCAAATACTCTGTTGGGACTCAGTATAGCAATCCTTCTGTGCAGCCATTGATGTATTTCATGGCTATGTTTGGTGACCCTGGCTTACATTTATAGCCCCTTGGTGAAATTATCTTCATTACAGCAATGTGTTCCCCTTAATTTATAGCTTGTCCTTAGCCTCGGTCACTCTGCTTGTAGTCCAGCTTTTCTCTCTGCCTCCTCATCTTCTTCGTCCTCCCCCTCCTTCTCCAATTCCTCTTCTTCCATCTCCTCCTCCTCCTCCTCCCCCTCCTCCTCCTCCTCCTCCCCCTCTTCCTCCCCTCTTCCTCCCCTCTTCCTCCCCCTCTTCCTCCCCCTCTTCCTCCCCCTTCCAATTCCTCCTCCTTTTCCTCCTCCTTTTCCTCCTCCTCCTTCTTTTCCTCCACTTTCCAGCAGTCCTATTGGAGGCATCTGTCTTGCTGTAGTCACGGAGCCACGATAGCTTCATGGTGTAGTCATCACTCGATGCATTCAGAGATACCAAGTCTAGGACAGGGACATCATTTTTTAAGGTTAAAATGTGGCTTCTTCCCCATTATGTGGTCTCTTCCCTACCATGTGGGTAATGATATAATGTCATCATTATTACCCCTCCTTAAGGATTCTTTTGTAATCAAGTATTGGAATCATTTCATCCTCTATACAATCTTTTACTGATTTTATATGTTTTGAGCCACAGTACCTCTCACATATTTTATGTTTTTTACTTATACTCAGGAGATAATTCCTCTTCATTCGTACATGTTACATTGTTCATGGAATGCTTTGAAATTACATTTTCATACATCATGCACCTATGATAAATAAGTATGTTTACATATCATAGTGCATACTTATTTATTTCATTATTCTAATTCAATGTAAGGCTTTTAATTCATTGCAAATGTCAGGGTTAAAGTTGTCTCTGTGCTGTTGTGAAGCCATAATTTCCGAGGACTGAATCAATGCCAACGTTGCTAGTACACACAGACTATGAATAATGAAAGACATGATTGTGTTCTAAAGGTATAAACCTCATCTTTTACCCTGCCAACTTCCCATCAGTATCCTGCTAGAAAAGCAATAGAATGTCTGTGTTAAGTGCTAATAAATTCTAATCTGTTCAACCAATATGTGCCAATGATTCCTGAGAGATTTATAAAGAAGGAACCTTCCACCAATGTTGTTCACTCTCGTGACAATCACAGATATAATGTATTTCACCTCCACCCACTCATGCCAAAGGTAAATGCCATGCCTCTTACAATCCTATATCACCTCATTTCAACTGACAAAGATAAATGTGAGAATATTTAACTAGGATGCAGAAGGTTAATGGTTTTCCTGACACCATAAGTTTTAGAGAGTTCTCCACTCACTGCAGACATGGATTGTTTTCACAAAAGACTGAATGTAAGATGTAAATCAAGGTAGTTGGTTTTTATTATTTCATTTGATGTTGATTTGTGTGTTTGAGATGTCAAGGTGTGCAGTGCTGTGTTTATGGTTGGAAAAGAAATAAAGTTTGGTTGAAATATTTTCATATTGATTTTTAGTAACATGCACAATGCTGGCAGGACAATATGTCAGGACAGTGGCAGTGATAAATGTCATGCCTCTTTTTTTTCTAGTTTTTGTGGCTTCTTCCCTTTCATTGTCTTGAATTAAACTTTGTCATTTAATCAGGATGTTTCATTGCAAATTTGTGTTTTGGGATCACAGTTCATATTTCTTTTTTCTTTCTTTTTTACAAAGGACCATATTAATCTTTGCTAATTGTTGACTGCTTAATGTGTAGATTTTAAGGGGCCAAACAAATTCATAGTTACAATATGTGATATCCATTTTTGGAGGGGGTGAGAGAAAGGGAGGACAGAGGGTTGCGTGAGCTTGAGCAAGGTGAGAACTAAAAAAGAATGAACTATTTTGTTTATTGTCTTTTGGATATTAAGCTGTAAAAGGCAGTTGAATTATGACAGACAGTCACTGATGATCAGCTTTGGTTGTTTCTTCCATAAAGCAAAGCTTGAATCCTGCCAGTAATGAATTTCCAGAACACTATACAATGCAAACCTTTTGACATCACTATTGTAGAGGCAAACCTCCTCATTGACTGAATTCTGAATTTTTTTTAACTAATAGACTTTTCATTTTTTTTCTTTATTCTAGTATTAAAAGCAATCTAAAAACAGGGAAATCAAATCATTTCCAAAATGAATTATAACAATGGATTTTAAAGATTAATGTAGCCTTCTAGTTCACCTGACTTGCCACTTAAAGATTATCAAAGGCAGAACTAAAAGTAGACAAGCATCCAGATATCATGTCTGTCAGTGCCTGACCTGTGATCTCCTAGACTGCCCTCTGGCTTTATACTGGCCCCTGGTTAGGCCTTCCAAAACGGGAATAATTGGTCAAAATTAAGGTCAGAGAAGAAAAGAAACTGGCAACCATATCGGCACGTGCCAGTGTTTATTTATTAAGGACATGGCCAAGTTGATAGGACATGGCCAGAATGTGTTAATGGGCGGTCATCAGGACATTCCTTGTATGCAGAAGCAAGTGGGGCATGACTAGTGTGGTTCACTGCCTTCTGCGGGTTTATCCCCCTAGCCATCTTTCTTCAGTGGAGCAAGGCTGTAGACATGGTACCCTGGTGTGTGTGGTAGAGCAGGTTTGCTTCTGTCTTGCCTTTCATGTTTTCAGAATAGAGTGTAGTAGGCCTATATATGATAAGCAACTTACCATCAAAGAACCATCAAGCATCTAGTGCATTTCCCTCTTTCAAACCATTATTCCCTGATGGTTACCCATTGAGTGATATGGAGAACTGTAATCACCGTATCATTTCCTCCAAGACTAAAAGGTACTGAATCTGTATTGAAATCCCAAGCACCAGAACACAAACCTATAATATCAGCTCTGACTTATGGGTCTATTTGAATGTCACCTTGCAAGCACAGTAGGAATGTAGTGCAAGCTTTGCCACTTGCCAGCTTGTACAAATTGATTGGTGTTTCATCAAGAAAGCTGTTCAGACTGGTGTCTCCTGTTGAATCACCATTGAACCATTGAGAGAGAGAGTTAGCCTGGACCTGAGAGAGGTGTCTTTTGCTCAAATATTCATTGCTATTTCATCAGTGGCAGTTGATTAGGGAGGTTTTTCAGACCAAAGGCATTCAGCAGTTGCCCTTTTGTGCACTTCTTAAAAACTGCCCTATGTGGAAGGGATGTACCAAATGTAGATTTACTCTCCTTATTTCTGTAGGCTCTGTTCTGGGCTGTTTTAGACAGTATGACGGATCAGTAGCAGTCCAGTACTATCGACGTCCCTAGCTCTCACATCTCCCTCCCCCTTTTACCCTTGTGCCCCTTGGATTTCTGATTTCATACCCCACTTCTATCAGGTATCTCAGGCATGATCAGACCAGATTACACCCGTTGGTGGGATGAAACCCTAGACCCACCTCTCTTCTCAAGCTCTCCTCAGTAGATAACTACTTGGTTGATAGAAAGACAGAAGATGTCTGATAAGAAAGAATATAGCAGCCTGTGATATTAGATTGGATGAGATCTAAGAGTTGTTTAAATACCCTATACTTACAGATGTAGACCTATATGCAGGTGAGGATGGATTTTTGTTCTTTTTTTTTTCAGGGTTCCCTATATCTTGTTTTGCCACTTTCATTCTGTGGTCCAACTTGTGTAATGTAGGGTGATATACCCCAAAGAATTATTCTCAACATGATTTGAATGTCATATAGCAGCAGAGATTGTTTATGATGTTGCCTAATACTACTATGCTTCAAATGATAAATGACCAATCAAAAGGAACTGTTTTTGAGTTACAGACATTCTTATCAGCCTTTGTCTGGGAAAACTTGTCTAAGACATAGCAGCATCACTGAAAAACAAAAATATTCTTTATAATTATATGAAGTAAGGTGAATGACATTTTTCTTTGCAGCCAATTGACAGTACTGTTTAAGACAGTAGATATTATGTACATTGCCAATATGGCTATTGTCAAATGTTGGGACTTCCCACTATTTGTAGGAGTGGGTCACGACATTCCATATGTATTCCTATGTTTGTTTATTTGCACTCATTTTTTGTGTTCCATTTTTGCGATCCAAATTACTTTCTCTGTGAGGTCAGTTCTCCTGCTATCATGTTATTTTTGGTAGTATCACAGTATCTTTCTTAACTCAGTTAGTCTCATTCCACCATGCAATATCAATTTAAAATTTTGAAGGTATATTCCCAAACAATCATATCAGGACATCATGTTAGAGATAGTCTCACCAGTCAGTCTCAGGATGAAAGATCAACTGTAGGCCAGCATGCTACAGAACCTTGAGACCAGATTTCTTGCTGCTGACAACTCAATTTGGCAATAAGCGTTGAGTGAGCTCAGTTTTACGCGTGACCCAGCCCAAATCAAGGGGTCCAGCCTCCAGAGTCTTACAGCATTGACAGGCTGTGCAAATTAGTCTCAATTTCAAGACACTGTACTTGTGGTGTATATATGAAAATCAACATTCTGTAATGTAACAGCATTCTTAAATTGCCATATTGCTTTCTCTCTCAGAAGACAAAAACAGAAACTACGTAATTAGAGATGAATGAGTGAATATACATGGAATTTCTGTATTCATTGTGTTTGCAGGTAAATTATCTTGCGATGTATTGTAGACTAGCACAATATCCTCCAATTCTGACTGTCAAAATATTGGAATGGTATCGTTTTGTGAATCACAAAATTGTCATGTAACTTGCCATATTTTCCTCTCCCTCAAGAATTAGTGGTTAGGAGCAGGAGGTATTTCTTTTTCTTTTGTCTAGGGTTGTGGTAAATGGTGCATGTAAAAGGCAAGATTTTGTATTTCAAAGCTCTGCCTCACATTGGCAGAAATCAGCTGAAAACAAACTATTTATACCCCACCAAGTCTGTCAAAGTATGATGTGTGTGGTATGCTGGTGACAGAGTAGAGTATGAAACATGTCAAACAAGACAGCTATATTTCTTGTGTGAACTTCACTTAATGCAGAAGTCTCCATTGTGTCTTCATCTTGTAGCTATTGGTATTATATGATTTCATTGACACTATCATTTACATTAATTGACAGGCTATGCAAATTTGAATTTGAATTTGAATTTGAACATTGTATATTGCACAGGAAATAATTTTACCTCCTCAAATCTGATTAGCAATTTCAGCCAATAGTCGGGTGTTTCTTGTCAGGGTCCATTTACATTGACAACATCAACATACTCTCTCTGCTTGAGTTTTACTAATAGACATGTAAACAAGACTTTAGGTTACAAAACCCACTACTGTGTGCCTTCTGAAGTACACAAAATATAATACTGTGATAATGTGAGTAGGACCTATAGGCCTACTTAACAAGCATAGAAACAAGTTTTGTACTTTTTCAGGAAGTGGAGAAATTTACTAAACACACACACACACACACACACACACACTCACAAACACACACAGAACCTTATGATATAGGCCTATATATTGTCATGTTGTTAGACACTAGATTTCTAGATGCAATTAACTTCTTCTTCTTCTTTTTCTTTTCTTTTTTGGTATTGTTAATTTGTTTAAGGATGAATAATAGAATCATCAAGTATGTAAATCTTTTTTCTGAGTCTTAAAATTCAGACTAAACTCTTGGCATTGCTTCATTTTTTTTAACAAGGAAGTAAGATGAGCATTGATTCTGTGTAGAGAAAGCCAACCCATGGTGCAGGCACTCTGAGAAGTAAACCACATCCAAAGTAGATTACACCAGGGCCATGCTGCCCTCTATACAACGTAGGTCTGGTCAGCAGGAGGTAGCCAGGGTAAGGATGCTTTCTACAGCTGGTCAGTGAGATGGGGCAACTGTCAATGAGCACACTGAAGTTTTTTAGTTTGCTCACCAGGCTACCTCTGACTACAAGCTGCTTTGATCCATTTTTTTTCAGGCTAGTCGACTAATCACTGAGTGGCGAAGCCGTCATCAGCCTAGGATCCCCATGATCATAGATACCAATATCTAACAATTCAGAGAGATGTACATTTGTAGAATCCCTGTTTATATCGATGCCTGCTCACACTGATACACCCATCCAGCCACCCGAGCTTAGCCAAGATTTGGGACTATCCTGACCTCAATGTAGATTAATGTATGAGAACTTCTTCATGACAGAACAGAAGATGCTTGAAACATATCTTAGAGTAGATGTATTTTGCACTGATAACATTTGTCTAACATTGTGTTGAAGGAAAATTAAACAGTACCCTTTGTTTTCTTGGCAAAGGCTATTGTTGTTTAATTGCACAGTAGTCAACACATAATATCAGAAGCTCCTGTATGATTATCAGATGTCAAGGAGGCATGAGCATACTAGTCACTAGCACATTGAGTCCACAGTAGATCTGAATGCCCATCTCTCCTTCCGTAGCCATTAACTAGTAATATATACAGCACACGTCTCCTACCTACACCGTTACTTACTTCACAGTCCTGATGTAGATGTTCAGATTCTATACCTTCTGTCAATACCTTCTGTCTCTCATGAGTTCTCTATTCTAATTTTCTTTCTTTCTTTCTTTCTTTCTTTGTCATGCACTGTTCCTGCCCTACTTCTTCTTCTTTACTTTACACTGTATAGGAAGGGACATGAAGTATCACCTTTTAGCCAGTTACCATGCCCTAGCCTGTAAATAGTCATTTGATAGTCCTGTCTGTCTGCTTCAATCTGATGCCTCATTTTAGCACCCCACTGAGCTCTCATTTTCATTTGTTTTGGCCGCATCACTCCTTCATTTTCAACCAAGCAAGCACGTGCCACTCCTTAACCTTTCAATTTTATGAGTCAAAAGTTTTCAATCATTTTTTTTTTCTTTTGGACTCCATTTCTCCTTTGCTTTCATATTCTGTGAGACTTGCCATACATGTGAGTCCTCTCTCGTGCTTCCTCTGATTCTTGTGTCATTTTTCTGACACCCACGCATCATAAGGCAAAGGAAACAGTGAGAGGACAGTAGAATAGCATGGTGTTGCCTCTGTGGGACAGGGCAGCCAGGCTCTCTGCAGGGTGCCAACAAATGGACAAATTAAGCTCTAATGCAGACACAATTTTACTCCGGGCAATCTATCTGATATACCCTCCAGGTCCTGTCTGAGATTCCTACAGTATACTCACTCTTTTGTTTTTAGCCACATGAGAAGGGTTTTCCACTAATGAAATTACCTTTCATTAGTTTCAGATGTCATTGTAGATGTATTATTAGTTTTAGTTGACGTGGAATCAATGATATGTGTACTGTCTTCAGAGTCTCATTGGATTTCATTTTCAGGCAATCTCTTTTGTGTAATTTTCTCTGTATCATTTATCACATGTGGTCTGAAGGTGCGGGTAAAATATCTGTTAACAGTTTTGTTAGTTTGCTTGTTTGTTGCAGATATTTTTGTATGTGCTTGGTGTTTGTTTTATATTTGATTGGAAATTTCTTCTACAGGACAAGAATATTTCATATATCACAGTGACTTGACCTCACAAAGGCAGGTGAAATTTTGTTGTTGATGTGTGTACTTTAACTTGTTGAAGATCGATATCTTTATACAACTTGCTCCTAATTGTGTCTCTCTACTCTGTTTTCTTGTTCTTACAGTGCTGGCACTACGACTCAAGTTAAGAAGACCAAGAGAAGAGCTTGTCAGCCAAGGCATCATGCCCCGTAAGTCATCCAAATGCCCTTAATTGCTTTCTAGTGGTTTACTCCATTGGTCATACAAAGTATCTGCAGAGTATACCAGTAACTGGTGTTACTGTCTTCAGTTTGAAATATCGTCTCATTTCTCGTGAATGTTTGTAGATGGCACTAGTATTGTATGACAAAGAAACAAAAGAGGCAGTCATTATATGAATAGATCTAAGAAGCCAGTTTTCATACAATGTCTTGCCAGCTATCATGCAGCTAATTCATGAACTGCCAACTTCCTGCCCCTGGCTCTACATCTGTTTACTCCATGTTTTCTCTCTCAAAGTTCTGACAAGAAGTAAGCTGGCTGAGCACCCACATCTGGAAGAGTGATTACAGCTAGCCTTGGATTTGACCCAGCTTTGATGTTAACATTCAACCTATATGTGTGTGTGGGGGGGGGGGGGGTTCTGTATTTTATTTTTGTAATGATTGTCCAAACTTCAACAATTGTATCAGGGTTTGTCACCCTCACAGAATGTTTTCAACTTAGTGTAAGTCAGAAAATAGTTTTGGCTTCTCCTGACTGCCTCCATAAAAATTGGGCTTGTTAGATGTTCATTTGAGAAACACGGTGAGAAAAAGATTCCAGGCAATTTAGTCATCAATGTGCCTATGAAGTTTTCAGTCAGAGGGCGATTGATTTTGAAAAGTCAAATGAGATATTGGGGCATTTCCTTAGCATAGAAACAGTCATCCATACACTGTGATATACCAAGAATATGGTTAAACATTAATAGGCACAGGTAATACTTGTATGCCACTGGAAGTAAGTAGGAACAAATGCTTTCAGTGGATGTGATTTTAGCCATCTCTTCCCCCATCTCCTATTTTATGTTCCTGTCCAGTTTGTCAGTTTACCTGTTCACTTGTCTCTGCATTTTTTCAGAACTCATCTGTAACTGTCTGGATAGAGAAAAACAAAATGGGATACACTCTGATGTGTGCTTTTACTCACATTAGATTCATCTTCCTCACCTGGTTTACAATGAAAGTGATTGATTGTTAGTTGGCTCGTTAATTTTAGGTGTGAAGAGTTAATAATTCTCTTGGCTTTTAGAAATAGATACAAGTTTAGATACCATTGCCAGAAAAGATTTAAGAGTGGTATTTTTTAACCCTTTTATTTGAGGGGGAGGGGCAGGGAATGGAATGAGATCATGACAAGAAATCCATGGATTGACTTGTTGTAGCCCAGAATGGGATGACAGGATACTAGTCAAAAGTCAGTGTAGGGGAAGCAAGTGAATTTTGGATTGCAGAAGGAAAAAAAAAATTGAACAGAACACGTCTCCACCAATTAGAAGTGAACTAGTCAGGTGACCAATGGAGTCACTTTGCGCTCTTAGATCTAGTTTGCCACCTGTGTTACTTTCATCTACCTCAGCTGGAAAAACCATCTCTAGGGGGCTTTCTTTGGTCCCCTGTGTATGCTGACAAGCACCCCTCTGTACTTCCAAATCTCTATGCTGCCATTCTCTCCATTGCAAACTAAAAGGCTGGATGCAGGGGGGGGGGGGATTGAGAGGGGGTTTGATTCTATCTTGCAGGAAATGAGGTACGGAAAGTGTACTAAATTCTTTCACTTTTTTTGTGATCTGTCTAAGATGTATAAGCCTGAAGAAAAAGAAATTACCTGCCACAAACCTAGATATGAGACTTCTCTGTCTTTTCCTGACTGATTAAAGACATCCCCACCTCAACACTGTAGCAGGTGTCAATGGCTAGAGGAAATAAAGTAACAGAAAAAAAAAACTATTGTTCAACTTTAACATCTAATGAAGATGTACCATCTAATGAAGATGTAATCATGGTAGTGGAAACAAAACCACAGAAGTGGACGCATCAACCATAAAATTTGTTATGAACATAAAAAATTGATTTGCCAATCTCAGAATTTTTCCCTTTATTTCAATAAAGATGACTTTACTCAAATATTATGTGTATTCAGTGAATGCAGAGACAGATGTGTCAGTACAGTTTGAAAAAAATTGTGAGTTTCAGTCAAATCAGTCTGGTGTCTTGCTAGATAAAAAATTGTAACAATTTGTTATGTGTTAACAATGTAATGATAAGACAATATAGAGGTAATAGTACTTACAGTATGTTCATTTTTCTAGCATACTGAAAAGAGCATTGGATTTCCCTCCTGAAAAGTTGGAATGATATATTACCCTTCACACATGACAGCAACAAGGTTAACGAATGTCATTATCAAGACTAATAAATATTGTGGAATTTTCTCTTTGTTTCTCTATATACTGCTGCACTATTGTCACTTAATAAATGTCACAATAGTGCTGCAATGAAAAATAAAAATTAAATAGAATAAAGTGTATTGTTGTGGCCTTTTTATCTCGCAATGATGGCACATGGATTCAGACAAAACTTAATCATTATAACTTTTGAACAGATTGTCCAATTTTCCTTAAACTTCATAGGGATGTTCTTCTTCTTCTTCTTCTTCTTCTTCTTCTTCTTCTTCTTCTTCTTCTTCTTCTTCTTCTTCTTCTTCTTCTTTGTGGATTCACTGTACTAACTTATAGGCTACATGTGGGTTAGGTTTGGTAGGGTTTTTTTTTTCTTGTTAAATGTCTATACTCATGCTGTCTATGGAAGTATACAGGGAATACAATTCGGTACAATTCCACCTGTCCATGTATAAGGAGAGCGATTGTGTTCATTGTATAATCAATATTAGTGCATTCATCATATTTTGCTCTTACCTGAATAGAAATATGATACTACATGTGTTATCATAATCCCAATATCACTTTATTGGAACTTCAGTGTACCCATGTCTGTTCCATACTCCACATGACATAGAATCTGATGTCAGTCTGAGATGCCACTTGCTCAATGCTTATCTGAATCAGTGGAAATCTACTCTGGTTTAAAGTAACCATAGACAAATAAAAAAGCTCCATTCATAGCCAACCGAAGAGATTACTTTGATAAAAGAAGCATTCCATAGTCCATAGTGAGGACTTTGTTTCACAGGTACTAGGTAGGCAAACCTGGATAATACTACTTCATTCTCATTCCACTATAATATTCTTTTTTTTTCAAAGAAAAGACCAAGCAGTCTTTTTCTCCCAGGCAACCATTTATGCAGGCCTGTACTGTGCTAGGAGGTATTTTTGACTGTAACAGCTGCCATGTGTGTGTCTAATTCTATGATAGGAAAGAGAGGCTGTATGTGTATCAAACTAGATTGAGAGATGAGATGAAATAGTGAGAAGACTGGCTTTAGGGAAGGATTAGACATGACTAGGAAGGTGTCAGGGTAGGATTAACACCCACTGTGTGTATGGAATCAACTCTGAATTCCACACACTATGGCATTTTAATCCCGTTGTATGTTTCAATCGACAAGCTAAGATTTACACTGCACAATTATGTGGAAACTACTTTTTAAACAGAGAACACAATATAGATAAGGAAAGCAAATATCTTTTTTATTCCATTTTTAACACATTCTTTGTGAAGGTAATTTCAATCATTAGCAGCTGACAAAATAGGTAATTTAACAGATTAATTAGAGTAAAGCAGTCCTAACTTGCCTGCGTAGGAGTCCTTTCTCATGGAGACTGAAGGAACTCTTTGGAGAGTTCTCTCATGGAGACTGAAGGAACTCTTTGGAGAGTTCTCTCATGGAGACTGAAGGAACTCTTTGGAGAGTTCTCCACTGTATTGTAGAGTGGCTTGTAAGTAAAACATGAAGTATGCGCTAATTTTAGCTGATGACACGTTAGCTGTGTAACAAGATTACACATGTTAAAACTGTCTTGTCAGAGTGCATGTCTAAATACATGGCATTCCTTGTACCAGAGAGTGGTAGTGATATTGATGATGGGGATAGGGCTGATGTTGATGGGGTAGGGGTGGAGATCTGGATGGGGCCTCAGGAGTTGTAAGGATGGGGTGGTAGCAGTATCAGAGGGCAGCTCATTTTTCTACCATGCCGATGTGACATCATCTCAGGCCTACATTCCTCTCATACTTGTGCTATCCTAAAGATGAGCCAGTTTGCATACCTTTTATCTCTTTCTTTCCCCTCCATCCTATCATGTATCCTCCTCTCTTCAGTTACTTTTGTCAGTCTAACATATGCACATATCTCATACATTTCATAAAAGTTTGCATGGCCAGCACATATGCTGTATGAATGTCATCCTGTGATACTTTCATTGCAGTCAGTGGTAATTGTATCAGAATGTAGAATGAACCCAGGTTGGTTTACTCACTGTGGTCCCTTTTGAAGGCAGCTGAGAGCAACCTTTATATCCTTGTTAATCCTATGACTCACAATCACCTTCCCATGTTTCCTCATTGTTCATCTTCCCTTTGCAGTGCAATCATTATGTATGCCTTCTTGTCATCCAACTATCTCTGCCATTCCTCTCTTCTACCATGAGAAGTTTGAGTGAAGTTTGCAGCAGCAGTAATAGACTGCACGATAATCTGAGAGTCGTCGTCAAAATATTTGACATTTGACGTCATCCAGGGTATGCATTCTGGATGCTATCTAGTATATCCTAGCTCTGCTAGAGAATACATGCTGTCTACCCCTGCTGTAACTCTTTCCTTGTAATATTTATCACATTATCTTTAGTCTCCTTGTGTTTGCTCACATACTTACAAATTATTCCTTTCCCTCCATCTTGGTATAAATGTCTGTCAGTCTGTCCTTTTGTCTCTTTCTCTGTCTTTTTCTTTCTCTATTTACATGCTGTTTATGCCCAATTCTTATCCCGTTTTCCTTTCCTTTCTCTCTTACTGTTTGTGAGGATGGGGTTATCCTTCTCACCGATTCCTACTTTCAATCTATCTTTATAAATCACGCAGGATTTCTCTTCTTCCTTTCCCTCCCTTCTCCCTTTCCTTCCTTCTTGGATTCATTTTCCTATTAAGCAATCTCTACCAGTCATTTAATGTCTTTACTATGGTAAAGGATGTGCTTAAACAATGACCTATTGATTTCAAGCCGGCAGCATTGAAAAGGAGAAATTGATGTCATAGAGGTAGCATGGCTCACTATGACGTCACAAGAAGAGAGCTGGGCCTCTGGTATCATGGCATCATTATGGTCTCAACAGAGGGATGTCATACAAGGACATGCATTCCTGAAAGACGTCACAGAGTGTAGCCACACCCCCTTCCTTCCTCCACCTCACACCAAATCTCAGTCTCTTTCTTTCTCTCCATCTCCCATCTCTCCTCCCACACTATCTAGTCTGAGACATCTGATGCCGATACATCATCAAATCTTTTTTTCATCTTTGTATACCGCACACAGTTATCCCACCCTCCAGACCACCCCTACCTCTCTCTGTCCATCTCTATCTACAAACTTAAACCTTGCAATGGCAGCCAGCCGTCTTGGCTGGTAAATAATAGCTTGATATTAATGACTCCAAACTAAGATACCATGATGGTGGAGATGCTGCACTCTGTGGCATCTCTTCTCACCTACCAGTCTCATTTACAACAAGCAGCTCTTCCTCCTTTAAGTCTCCTTCACATGGAATTCCCATCCATTCTCCTCCAAGATGTAGCTTGTTTAGAAGCCCATCTCAAGGAGGAGAAGCTTATAGCCACCACCACCACCACCACCACCACCACCACTCCTACAACAGTGTTGCTGTACATCAGTGTCCATCTATTGGACAGGATGACAGCATCCTACCTAAGAATTTTACCAGTAGCTGTCTTTCACCATATTAGTGCCATTTTGTTGGATGTCATATATCATTGGATATTATCATTATGTTACCAAAGGCAGATGGAGCAGTCTGTGCAGCAAAATGGATTTTAAGATCAGTCTTCACGTGCAGATACCAGAGGAAAGTGAGTGAAGGTTGAATATAATGAAGAACATCACTGCTTGACAAGTTGTTTTTACTTTTCGCAACGTTTTTCAAGATATCGTGTGGCATTGCAATGACTGACTTTCACAGCTCATTTTCATTCCATTCTACACAATAAGCCACATACTTTGTGGCAGTGAAATGCTTTAAGAATCAGAATAATATTTGTTCCTGTCTACTACTTTTTCTCTCCTTGCAGCCCTCAAAACCACCACACCAGCATTCCATGAACAAAGGCAGAGATTAGAGAGAGCAAAGGTAACTGACTTGAGCTTTTTTTTTTAATTACCTTGTGTTCTATTTAAACAAGAATATATTGTTGTCCAATGATGTATGTGTATGTGATCAAATCCTTTACTTATACGATTTATCCATATTTTATCAGTTGTGTCCTTTTGGATAGATATCTCCTATTCATGCTGATGCTTGTTGACATGGTTATGTCCTGTCAATACACTATAAGTGTGTGTGTGTAAACCTATCTTTCCTCAGCGAGTATGCTAGCCAATATCCTTTATTTATTAACTTTTGTAGATTTTTTGCTGTCCAATTGAGGTTCATAGATATCATAATGCTATAGGTAGTTTTGATGAGATGATGTTGAGGCTACAGAGAAATGCCCCTAGCTACATGTTTTTACTGAAAACAATACTGTAAATTCAGTAGATTAGTCAAGTTTTGAACAAAATGGACATATAGTCAGAATGATGTGACTACTAAAGAGTCAGTGTGTAATTCTATGTGGTGTCCTGTGCATTATCTGCACAAGCCATGGTAATATCAAGAATATGACACAAGCATTCTTTACACTCTCAACTTAATGTCCGGAAAGCACTTTTTGTTCAGTATTTGCTGAAAGACTTTTTCTCCACAACTCTTATGGATGTATAAACTCCAAAGTATCCACTTGAGCAGGGTCAATGAGTTAAGTTTTTTTAGGAAAGTTTGAAACTTGTGGCATTTACAAATCATGTGAACAATATTTTGTTGCCAAGCAACATTAAAATCACATGATTTGGCAGCTGGTTTTTGCAGGACCATGTATACATCCATTAATCAATCAACTTTTACATCGTTGCTTTTTAAAGGGGTTGTACAGTACTGATTGAGGTGGAGAATCATGTTTTTTACATTCTTAAGTGAGATAATGAGAAACCTCTCATGAAATATGAAAGAGCATGTAATTTTAAGAAGGACTCAATGTTTATTTGATGAAAATTGGTTTTCAAATGGCTGAGATATCCAAAAAAGTGATAATAATAAAAGACATTGCTGGTACATTGTATACATTATATTTTTGCAATCATTTTATGAAGGCAATTCTTGCACACAAAGTAGGAGAAGAACCACCAGAGAGCAAGCCACATGTGAATCATTAGTCACTAGAAATCCAACTACAATATTGCACAGCCCTTCTTCTCTGCAAGTAGTACCAGGTTTGTTGAGAAGCTTAACAGCAAATCCGCTGATGCTAAATTTTGTCCACATTGCAGATATTTACAGGAATGATCTCCCTGAGTAAGCCAAATGCCTGATCTGTGTACATATCAAGCAAGTTTGCAGCCATCTTGAGATATTTTCTCTCTTTTTCTGCCAACTTTCACCAAAATACTCAAGGCAGATCAATCATCACAAAGCATGCTGCCATCATGGATTGGCTGAAAGGAAAGCTTGATACCCAGGATGTTGTAGATGGATGACCAACCAATCATGGTCCAGTTTTAGTATAATATGGGCAGTTCACCTGTGCCTCGCTTCTCAGACTGGCATTCAGGCACACATACACTCACACACACACACACACACACACACACACACTTGCACACACACAAAGTTGTGCATATTTGTACTCTGCATAGTCTCCTTGCTGATATCAATATCAGTTGCAGCTAAAGTTGCAATTAAATGTATATAACATGTCTTAGTGCTTAGCAGAAAGAGTCTCACAGACAAACCAAAGATGTCTTCCTGTGTGTGTGTTTGTCTATGTTTTTTTTTCTATGTGTGCTTTCCCTCCCCCCCCCCCTTCTCTCTTTCTCATTTTCTCTGCTGCCCAGTCTCAAAGCTAGAAAGAGCTGCTTCACCATTAAAATGTCCCCTCTGCCCCTTCTTGTATTGTCTTGATGAACTGTCCTTCACTGGTGTTACTCCTTGGTTACCATGCCAACAGTCATTAACACTCTTTTGAACTGTTACTCTTCTATCCATTGGGGGGGGGGGGGGGGGGGTTTCTAGCCAAAGAATTGGTCTAGCTCCATAAACTGTTCCAAAATGCTGTGACTCTGAGAATGGGGTACCATGTTTGTTATAAGCTTCTGATAGTGTTCTCCTTTCGCCTGTTGATGTGGCTTGATTTTTTTCCCCACCATGTCATCAGACAACATGTCATCAGACAACATGCCATAGTGATGAGGGAATGAAAAGGACATTTGTCAGAGGTCCAGTTTGGAATTTTATCTCCACCATCCCAAAACAACAAAAACAAAAACAAAACACTGCTTGATGAAACAGAGGAAACATGTTACCACTTTTGCCACCATCTCTCCCTTTCTATCCCCACTCTATCTTTCTCTCTCCCTTTCTATCCCCACTCTATCTTTCTCTCTCCCTTTCTATCCCCACTCAATCTGTCTCTCTCCCTTTCTATCCCCACTCAATCTTTCTCTCTCCCTTTCTATCCCCACTCAATCTGTCTCTCTCCCTTTCTATCCCCACTCTATCTTTCTCTCTCCCTTTCTATCCCCACTCAATCTTTCTCTCTCCCTTTCTATCCCCACTCTATCTGTCTCTCTCCCTTTCTATCCCCACTCTATCTTTCTCTCTCCATTTCTATCCCCACTCAATCTGTCTCTCTCCCTCCGTTTCTCCTTACTCTCGGTCTCTCCCTCTCTTTTCTGTGTTTTTTCAGTCATCTTCTTTCTTTCTCTCTCCCTCTGTACATCTCATTCTCCCCCCCCCCCCCCCCCCCCCCCCCCGTTTTCTTCCAAACCACTCTATACCTCTATTTGTGTGCAAAGTAGTAGTTTGGTAGTCAGTAGTGTGTCAGAAATTGAGATTAGCATGGAAAATAGATTATTTAGCAAAAGCCAGTCAAACCCAAGGTCATTTTGCTCTCCTCTAAAAAGTGAACCAAATGGTCATACATGACAGATGTGATGTGGTGTGAATATCTGGGTGGATGGCCTCAAATACAGTCCTTAGCACCAGCCTCTCAACACAGAATTCATTCTTGGCCATCTGGCTGAACATTTGGACTTCTACTATCCAAATTCCATCTGTTTGAAAGAACCAAGAGTAACCTAGAGAATTTAAAGGTGATTAAAAACAATACTTAGTTAATTTCTGCAACACATATAGGACTTAAAGAATGTCCAAAATAAGTATGTTTTTTACCTAGAGAGAAAATAGTGTGGTTATTTTAAGAGGCATCTATTGTTCTCCCAGTTTGTGGGGTGTGGTTGTTTTTTTTTTCTCACCTTTTTTCTATAATGAATGTCTTGAGCTGCAGAAATTTTTAGATATTCTTTTCACATGAGGACAAGTGAAACTGATTGATGGTTTATCCATAAATAGTCTATAGTTTATCCATAGTCTATAGTTTATAATTTATAGTCTATAGTTAATAGTCTATAGTTTATCCATGAATAGAGTTGGAGTAAAGCAAGCCTTTCAGAGCTAGATCTTTTGACTGTCTGATGTAGACATGCCAAGGTTTCCAAGTGTGAGGTCTGCAGCTTTCCAACTAATGTTGCACACCTTAAGAAAATTAGCTGTCTTGAAACAACAAAAGTACAACACACTTCATAAATGTTAAGAAGACGATGGAGTTATTTACAACTGCAGGCCTTTTACTGCAATCTCTTGAGGCTGTGATATTATTTTTTTATTATACACAGCAAACCAGACACTAACCCTCATTTGCACAAAATTGTATTTCAGTGAAACAGTTGCAACTTGTATGCTAATTTCACAGACATCTGAGCATACAGATGTGTAATCAGTGGCAATAATAGGAAAATTGCCGCTAGGTGCATTTACATTGAAAAATAAAAAGGGAAAGAACCAAGCAGAGTTTTTCAGTATGCAATTCACAGTGCAAGGAAAACAAGAAATGTTTCTGTGTTTTTGTAGGAATTGTGTATGCACAAAAAAAAAAAAACAGAAATATTCATATTTTGGGTAAGTAGTGCACTTGAGTAACTTGCTGCTGTCTTTACGTGTAGGCAGATAAGCAGGAGATTCTCAGCACTGACCAAAAACCATGTGACCAAAAACCAGAATAGGTTTGGTGAGCTGAGGAGTGAGCATTTATATATTTATACCGGCAAGAAATCATAATGAAATCACAAAGTTTTTTAAAAGTATGCTTCTAAGGATATTTTTTTTCTTATAGGCCCCTACCCTTTGTTGCCCATCACCTTCCAACAAAAAAACTGGAATGTTCTGAAAACTATAGGTTTTTTTTGTTGTTGTTGTTGTTGTTTTGTTTTTTAGGGTTTTTTTATAGCAGTGTATATGCCCCTACTGTAAGTGATGAGGGTAAGGTAAGCAGAATGAATATGATCTTGAATCTAGCAAACACAGTACATTCCTTCTCATTCAGGGATCAAATGCTGCTTTAACTGTTACTCTTTAGCAAGAGTTGTTGGAAAATTCAGTGTACTTAGTCATGGGATTCTAACATTCAAAATTATTTTCGAATATGACGTTTTGGAACTGAAGGAAGGCTTAAAATTAGAAAATTGGTGTATAGTTAGAAGAGATTCCTGTTCTCCCTTTCCCAAAGTCTTGTGCTAGTCTCTGAAGTACTGCTGACATCAGTGAGGAGGTTGGGCCAAGCCTTGGTTAGAAGAGACATGTGTAGCTCACTGAGAGATGTAACAATTACAACAGCAAGGCTTTGAACTGATGTAACTAGGACAGTTTGTGGGATGAGTCTCTTGGTGGTATGGGGCCAGAAGGGAGAGTAGCTAGGTGGTATGATACTTAGGCTACGTATAATGTCACCCCTTTGACAAGTTCATTGGTATCTGTTCATATTTGGAAAAAGCTTTTTAGGGACCTAGCGAGGCTTTCCATATAGTACTCATAGATAAATCAACAAGGAATAGCATCCTACAAGAGATGTTAAAAGGCTAGATTTCTATGAATGTGGCCTGCTATGTCATAGGTTTGTAGTTTGTGTGCATGTCATTATCTTTGCCATCTTACTGTGCTCCTTTAATCTTGCGACGCTAGCTCTGTCTGTGCCTCACCATCCTACTTCTCAAAATAGTATCAGAGGACAGGAGATGAAACCATGACTGGTGACACACTAGGGCACCTGAGAGAAAGGTGTTACACGGAGTGAGATGGCTTGCTGTCTATCTCTAGGATGCTTCTGGTAGATGCTAGAGGATTTAATTTGCTGATCATCATCTTGTCAGTGGGGAGTAGGCCATCAGTAGAGGGTAGAGAAAATAAATGTATTCCAGTTGTTGATACTAAGTCACCATAATGATATCAACTTACTCTTCTGTTGTGGCGAACCTCAATAGAAATGGGTGTCATAGGCCGCAATGAAAAGGAATTTGACAGTGGTATGATTTATATACTTTTATACAGTCAGTTTACAGGATGGTTTCTGGAGCTGTACAAGTGTTTAACATTATGGATGTTGTGATGTAGGAAAGAGAGTGGTTATAACACTTAATTGTTCTTTACCTTGGGTTTCTTTGCTGGCAGTTACTTTGTCACATATTACATGGACTACTCAATCTCATGCACTTCTCTTGGTGCTTAAAGTACAATCTGTCTCATTGCACTGAGAGGGAAGTCTTCAAAACACCCAAGTGGTTTGTATAACAAAAGGATAGCGTGAATCTAGAAATTCTATAAAAACAAAAACAAAATAAAACAACAAGAGAGTCTTTGTCTCCTTGTCTCTGTCTCTATTCTTGTCCCTAGTCCCTAACTCTCTATTCTTGTCCCTAGTCCCTATATCTCTGTCCTTGTCCCTAGTCCCTGTATTTCTATTCTTGTCCCTAGTCCCTATATCTCTATTCTTGTCCCTAGTCCCTATATCTGTTCCCTTGTCCCCGGTCCCTATATCTCTGTCCTTGTCCTTAGTCCCTATATCTCTGTCCTTGTCCCTAGTCCCTGTATCTCTGTTCTTGTCCTTAGTCCCTATATCTATGTCCTTGTCCCTAGTCCCTATATCTCTGTCCTTGTCCCTAGTCCCTATATCTCTATTCTTGTCCCTAGTCCCTGTGTCTCTGTTCTTGTCCTTAGTCCCTATATCTCTGTCCTTGTCCCTACTCCCTATCACTGTTTTCTATCTCCATCTGTCATCATTTTGTATATCACTGCACATTACATGTATGTTAATTTATGTTCAAGGCACTCTCACCACAGGTTGTTTCTAGTTGTTTTTTCTTGTTAGTTTGTTTGTTGGTTGGTTGGTTGGTTGGTTTGTTGTTGGGTTTTTTTTACATCTAGATATTTGCCCCCAGCATGTTCAAAATTATTTTATTGTTACATTTACCTACAGACATGTACATACACAGGGGCGGATCCAGGAATTCTGTAAGGGGGGGGGGGGCGTGACTAATATTTCTGGTGCCACTTCCGGGTTTCATTTCATTTTTTTTCTTTTAATTTCTTTTGTTTTTAACGAAAAATAAAGGGGGGGGGGCTTGCGCCGGTTGCGCCCCCCTCTGGATCCGCCATTGCATACATGTATATTGTTTGCTGTAAATAAATAGTATTGAACTGAACTGAAAATAGAGTTTCCTATGGTGAGTCTATCATACATCTTATGGAGAGATATTTGCTACTTCTTGCTACCAATCTAGTGTTCAGTTCAGTTCAGTTTAGTTTATTTCATTTAATCACGGCAATTTGCTTCCGCAAAGCTGTTCTTCTGCAAATCCAGTGTGTCCATGTGGTTGATCATACCAATATTCTTTGATCATGTGACCACAACAGATCCTCTGTGGTCACTTGTCACTAGTTGTATATTACCACACCCATGTCTGAAGCAGTGGGACCAAGAGAAGAGAGCTCATCACATCAACCCAGAGAACTCAGGCATCACTCATCCAGCCCAGCAGCTACCCACCTCTACCTTTCGTTGCTAGGCATCATCAGGGCTCCATGGTGTCAGACAATTTGACATGGTGGATAATGATTGAGGGGGAAAGAGATTTAGGAGAAAGTATGGCTTGAATTCTGCCATGATCCACTTTCAGTATAACCATGCAGAAACAGCTGTTATCCCCACATTTTTCTCCTTTCCTCTATTTTACGGAGCTGGCAGCCTGAAATTGTTACCCGTTCCTGATTTTGTCTGCTGTAGAGCATGTGTAGATAGGAACCATGGTTCACATGAAATGAAAGTACCCACAGGCAGTGCATTCCCCAATTTAGCTGAAAATAAAAGCCACAAGGAACAGGCCTTACTAATAGATGCCCAATTTGAGCTTGTCCTCGGAAATGAGCCATTTCTCAATCATTTTCATGCGGCTTCTGCAGCGGGATACTCTTCGCTACTTCTACATAGAATTCTTATTTGCCAGCACATTCTTTGCTTATTTTTTCCATATTCTCAACATTTTCCAGACTGGAATGAGAGACTGATTGTTTACACATGATTTATTTTATGTAGAGAGTGGTTTACAATGAGGTTGACATAGGAAATATGTCTGCAGGTCTAAATATCGCTAGCCCTGGGATAAAAAAGCGCAGGCAAGTGTAATGTGAGCACTTTGGCTGAAAGAGAAAGTGAAAGTCACTATACGTCTATTTGTCACATATACCTTGTATCTCTCTTGTGAAATTAACATTTGGATGCATGGAATTATTGTTCAGCACTGATCTGTTGTTGCCTTTTCCTATTCAATGTATACAGTTCATCTAGTTACTATTATAGATTGCATTAGCTCTCTAGGGGACTAAGATATGTCGATCATCAAGATCGGAATCCCATGCTGATAGTCAGTGCCAGTGTCTCTAACCCCATTAGAAATCACTTTGGCCTGGCCTGAGCTACCAGTTTTACACCCAAAGGCTAGGGATACATCCCACCTTAGGGATAATATTGTTTCATCTATCCAAGAATGTGTTACAAAAGCACCCTGCAGAACTGGGATCAACCAAAAAGTTCTTCTCACTTTTGTCATTTTCCACTTCTCTATCTTTCCCTGTATCTATCTATCTGTCACTCCATCTCCCATTCTCTTAATCCATTTCTTTCCCCTCTCTCTCTCTCTTTCTCTGTACTTTATAGAGACAAGATATCTGTGGAGTAAAGATGTGGTCTCCATCTCCTCTCTCCATTGTCTGTTGTTTGAGGTGGTATAACTCTCTTTCTTTTCACCAGCGCTCTGTTTCCAGCGAGATGACTACCTTCTGGAGCCGGTGATGTCGGTCACTTCTTGTATCATCAGGGTTTTTTCTTTCTATCCCCAAACTGACATTTTGACACTCTAATGGATGTTTGATCTTGCTGTAACAGACTGATCCGTGCCGTCTTGTGTGATGTTATGATGTATTAGCTGTGGCAGTCCTGGTTTGTCCCCAAGATAAAAGTTAAGGAAAAAGTCATGGAGTGTTACTGCCCAGAGAGTTTGGATATCCCATAGGGTGTATGAGTGACTGACAACTCCAGATTCGTTCAACTGACTGTCATTTCAGTCTTCTTTGTGCCTCTATAGGTTTGCTTCTATTACATTTCTTTGCTACATTGAATGAAAAGAAGATGCTATTCTAGTGCTGTGATAATGGAATTTAGATAAACAGACAAGGCAGACAAACAGACAGTAACAGGTTGACAGATTGAGATATATGAAGAGAATGTCAAATCCAAGAAGATGCTTTCATTGACTCAAAATGATATTCAAATGCTACCAGAATCAGCAACTCATGATTAGTCAAATCTTACTGCATTCAATAGAGAACTAAATTGCATTCTTTTCAGACATACCCATTGGGTGGATCCAAAGCTTATACCTAATCTCTAGATGACCGAATACCTGCTCTGCAAAGTTACACCATTGCGGATGTTTAGCTGTAATCCAATTATGCGGCCATCATGAGGTATCTCGCTTGACCTTTGATTGAGCTATGCGGTTGCTGGGGTCATGATAACTAGTATTGTTGTATGGAGGCTTGGTAGAGGCTAGGTGTATGAAAGCTAAAGAGAGTTGGACTGCATCCCACACTCCTCTCTTGCCCCTCCTACCCCAAGAGACCTACCAGGATTGAAGAGAACACTCTTACCAGGAGCCCTCAAAGTCAGTTGCTGCATTCTGTCAGTGCAAATAGATTAATAAGTCAATGCAACACTACACAAGTGGTCACACAGTTTCTCTGCTATGTCTGTCCCTCTCATCCCATTCTCCCAGCCCCCTTTTCTATCTTTCACAATTTTTTTTTTTAATAAATGGAAAACAAACCTCACACCTAAGGGTTTTAATGTTGTGTGATTGCTGTATCCAGCTGTGTTGGCCAAAATTTGATACACCTAACTGCAGTCTTAGTAGGAGTATGATGAATTAGGGCAGCTAGATGAACATTTTATAGGAAACAAATGTTTGACAGATGATTTGTAAGCTGTTATAGAAGAATATAGCAGAAAAGTTGAGGTGGAACATTAGAAAGTTTGACCAGATGTGATTCTTTGCGTTATGCAAAAATTGATAGCAAATATAACAAGGTTGTGGTAATATGGTATTGTGTGTTCATCATGTCATCTTACAGCAAGAACTCTGTAAGATCAAAGAACTTCGTGGAGCTCCTTGGTTGGATTGAAGGTAGAAAGGATAAATTGTAATTTAATCTAGTGAAGCTCAACTATGAGAATCACATGTCCCCTGTATGTAAACTAACAGCGAGAGTTTCTTGTAGGTGGGTATATTATGGTAAGCTGTGTAGAAATTTGACTCATTAGTCCTCATATAAAAGATCTGATGGATGCAAGTTTTGTTGAAGTTTGCATTAATCTCTTTACTTTTTTTAGTTAGAAGAAGTAAACACATGTAGGTGGTACAACCTCAGAATCTTTTCAATGGTAGAGTTAAATTATTTTCTGCATTCCTAGCTCCATCCTGTGTGTCAGTCAGTAGGCCTATATATATCAGTTTTAGAAGGGGCTAGTATCACCAGGTTTTCCTACCCAAAAAGCTTACTACCTTGTGTGATTTTTAAGCTGAATTCCAAAAGGAATTACATTCTACCAGTAGTTTGCCAGCTTTTGAAATACCGCTTACTTTCATATTTGAGTGTGATTATTTTGCATTGTAAAAAACAAAAATGTTTTCACAATATGTGCAAAAGTAGCAACAAAGAAAGATAAGCTGCAAATAAATGTTAGGTTTATCCTCCTTGTTTTTGTTTCCATATTACCTGGTAATGTGCACTATTACCAGAAATGCATCAAGTTAGCAAAGTTTTAGGCATGCAAACTTCATAGTACTCCACTTCAGTGTGAAATGAACTGTACAAAAATTAGTATTTCAGCAGTATGTATAGGCCAATGGATATTTCATATAACATTCAATCTATGAAGCAGTAAGTTACTCTCATGGGCAAGTGATGCCAAAGATAAGACAGATATTGGACAAGTAGTGAGACATGCTGGATATATAATACCCATAATTGATCATCAAAAGAAATTTATAGCTGGCTGCTGGATGCAAGGGTCCGTCAGTATACCTTTGCCACATGTGTAGTTCTGCAAGGCCACTACAACTGTGCAACGAAGAGTGTGTTGGCTCACATTGTCATATGCCATTAAGTTATTGTGATGGAGAAAAGCAACTGACCAGTGAAGAGTATAATTATGTTTGTCTATGACAAAGCCAGTGAGCGTCAATGCCATTTTATGAGCGGCTTTCCTTGATAGTTTGTATTCCTTGTCTGTGTTGTTATCTTGTACCAGCTTAATTCACCAGAAAAAAAAAAATGTTTTGAAAATTTTTAGATTTTTCTTCTGCAATACAAGTAAATGAAGAACATGCTCCATTAGTAGTGTGATGAACTGTGGGATAAGAAGAAAAGAGCAATCCAGGCCAAGGGAAAGTGTATAGTGGGGTGTGGTCTCACAGTTTTTGACTCCTTGAAACTTTTTGAGATATCTGAAAGCTGATCCACACACCATTTCCTCTGGAGTCAGTTTTCAGGTGAATCTCAAAGAAAACCATTGTTTCTCCAACTTCCTGTTTCTCCATGAATCCCAAAAATGTATGGCTCCTGGTCCCAAGATATGGAAACCCTTCTCTTATTTCTTGATGATAGACTTGAAACTTGCAATGGAAAGTATCTGAGTCTCTTTTCTTTTTTCCCCCTTTTTTTTAGTCTCTTAGTTGATGCAGAGTTGATGACCCTAACAAATCTTCAAGAATGCAGTATAGGAGAGGTGCATCAAGCTGATATTAAAAAAAAAAAAATGCAAGAGCTTGGTCACTTTCACATCTGATTTTATTTCTGTCTTTGTGTGTGTTTTTTCATAAGCCATTATATCTTATTCTAAGGGTGCATTTATCAACTCACTTCTAGTGCAAAATTAAGGTTTCCAAACCACTTTGAGGGAATTTTGGACAGTTAATAAACACACAACTGTTTTTATCATGTGGTTAAAAACTCAACTCGGAAAAAAGTGTGATCACAAAAGCGTTTGAGCCAGAAGTGCATTTCTGTATAGTTCATAAATGAACAGTTGTTTTGAAACACATTTTAGCCCAGATCTTTGGAAACAGTGCCCTGTCTTGAAACTCATAAAAACTCAATTATTTTCATTATTTATCAGTTGGAATGATTATTTTTATGCTATATATAGTAGAAAAGTGGTCAGTGACAATTTCCAATTAAAAAAGAACTGAAAATGAAAAACAAGAAATACATGACAAATTCCGAAAACAAGAAAATACATAAGAACGGTAATAACTTTTGGAAGGTTTTTTTTTTTTTTGATGTGCAATTGTTAAAAATGTATAAAAAGATATACAAACCAAACATTGGACTCTCAGTGCTTTTTATTAGTGTTTAACGTGCTAAAATGAGATTGTGGGTTTAATTTGCATAACTAATCAATTAAAATTAGACATTGACAATTTGAAATACTCTTAAGGCACAATCTTGTAGATTACAAGGTGGGTGTTGCACTTGCCAAATTTTGTTACGCACCACTAATGGCCAAGATCTCGGGGCATGGCCAAAAAGCCCAGCCTGATTAGGGTTAAGGGGGAATCTTGAATACCAGGAAGACAAGAGGCTTGTCATAGTGTGAGGAAACCCATGGTAGCCATCAAATCAAATGTCATGTGGGAATCTGTTTTCCCCTGTAGAACAACATTTTTTGTATGGCAGACTTGTCTCTTAACCCATTCGTCAAGCAATTCTCCAAGAGCCTTCAGTGCCCCCAATCAAGATTCTTTAGCCGGACAGGTTGCTAATCCACCAGTGCAAAAGCAGTCAAGTGCTACATGTATCTCATTTCCACGGTCACCGGCATGTGTCATTGAACAATGCAAAATATCAATCACACATAAGGTACGGTTTTGTATGAATAGAGTGTGCCCTGATGGGCTCAGAAACTCTTTGTTACACAATGTAAGGGCACCAGAATGGGGTCAGCAAAAGTCAAAATCTAGTGAGCTCATCCTTGAATGCTATGTATGTCTTCATACGAGTTTTAAAGCAAAACCCGCACACTACTACATTGGAAAAAGGTAAATTAGACAAAATACACACGGATTTGAAACAGAAAAAGAACAGATATTGATTGAAGAGACTCGAAGTCATTCTTTTAGTCAGCATAACACAAGGCCATGAACGCAGACACTCTTGTCTATATTTTGGGTACAGGTCCCTGTTTATGAGTTGATGCCACAGGAACCTGGTATACTAGGTTCCCGTAAGGATCAGGTTTTAACTTTGAGTAGCAACAACCACTGCCAAATTTAGGCTCTCTAATCCAAGTTTCAGTGTTCATACATTGACAAAAGAGATCTAGTTCATTTGACAGTGATTTGCTTGTGGAGCAGTTAAAAGGAGAGTGTGAATGCGACCAATGGGAGGGGTCCTACTTGTGTCTTGTAAGACAATCAAGAAGACGTGTGGTAGATGATATGATATCACACACCGACCCTACCCATCACCACTGGATCCTCTTTCTCTTCCCAAATATTGGTGCTCCCAGCTTGACATGGCCCCTGGGATACAACCAGCATACTTCTGTATTCCTTTCTCCAGCTTGCTTGCAATCTCCATCCCCCCCCCCCCCCCCCTTTGATTGAATTTCAAATTGGCCACTTATTTTAGCCAGCTCGGAGTGCATGACACATGCCCACTATATGGGTAGGAATAAATCCTCTCTGGCTTCTGCACAATATGTTGGGATTTTCATATTACTGTAAAACGAGGAATTTTCGCATGCATTTTCATTTCGCGAATTTCGTGAGCGCCAAGTTTCGCGAAATTAAAATGCACGCGAAAGTTCTTGTCTGCACTATATGCATTGAATGCCAGTAGCAGTTCGCAAAAAATTTCAGGCCGCAAAAAAGGCTGTCGGCTCCAATTCGCGAAAAATTAATGCCGCGAATATATCATGTTTTACAGTAGATGGTTTCTGAGAATAATGCCAGGCAGGCTTAAAATCTCAGTATTGACCATCCATGTAACCTGGAGTTAAGAGTCAGGGAAATTCACAGTCAAAGCACATAAAACTGTCTCCTAGAAGTTACACATCTGATACACTTTTCACACCTAGCAAATTTTACCCAAGATCTCCCAGAAACTCCCAGGTGATGCTTTAGTATGAAAAGCATCATGGGTAAACCCCCAGGTGAAAAGCGGAGGTCAACAAAGCAATAGTGTCTTTTGAGCCATTTTCCGCATGCACCATAATATGTGCTTGCACTGCAGAAGAGCGAACTGGAGAAATTCATTGGGCTGCTCATTCACAAGTACAAAATAATTTTTGGCGGATGTTCCCCTTTGAATCTCCTGGTGATCCCTGGAGTGAACAGTGAAAGAGGTGTAAAGCCCTTTTATTAACAGTCGCAACAACATCCAGAGAATAAACACAGGGTAACATTCCTCCGTGTTAGTATGACACTGACAAAAACAGAAAAGCTTTCTATTGGTAGGTTTCCATAGCAACCTAACCATTTTCATGGGTTCCAACCCTACAGCGGGAAATTGGAATGACGAGCGTAACCTAGCCACACCATTTTCTAGCAAAGTAGTGTTGCTGTCCGATGGGAACACAGTTACATCCCTGGTGTATTTAACATGGATTTGTGGTTGATAACTTTGATCATAATGTCTTTCAGATGCACACACACAAAAAAAAAAAATTATTAAGAAACATAATGATACGAATTCAAATCATTCAAGGACAAAGTCATCAAAGAAGAAGGATTTCTAGATGAAGAGGATAAATGTCTATCTAAAATGTGTATATTCAGACTTGGCAACAGTGTTTGTAAACAAGATGGGATTGTGATCCCTGTATGATTGTGTTTGGCATGTAGTGTCATTCTGCCTTGACTATTGCACATTCATATTGTTTGTATCAGTGAAATCTTATCTCAAGAGCATCTTAACAGAAGGGTTGTATTGTTGTGGTGTCATCAGAAATGTCAGGGTAGTTCCCCTGACAGCCTACGGTAAAATTTGACAAATGACAATTACTGTGACATCAAGACAAAAATAGGATGATTTGTCTAGACGTTGTTGAGGTAATTCCAATTCAATAAGCTCTGTTCAGAAGGGGTATAAAAGTGAATTGATAAGAGATACCTAATGAAGTAGGTACGAGAGAAAGGTATGCTCTTTTGGTAACTGCGATCTATAATTTCGAAGACAATGTTCAAGATTTTGATTTTTATAGCTTACTAGAATACCAACTTTCTTTCATTTTTTTTTTCTCATTGCTCTAATGTACCTGCATTATATTGTTAAAATGGAAATGTTCATACTGCAATGCTACTGCAATCTCGTAGTGACATTGTGAGTGTGAACACCCACCTTAAAGGGTGTGTACAGTTCTGATCGCGGTGAGGATTCAGCTTTTCACTTTTTGCGAGATATTCAGAAACTACTATTTGAGATGTCAAAGAGCATGCAATTCTAAGGGGTATCAAAAGTTTATTTGATGAAAATCGGTTTTGAAATGGCTGAGATATCCCAAAACAAGGTGAAAGAAAGAGATCCTAATAAAAGGTGTGGCCTGTCGCCTTTTATTATTATCACTTTTTTGGATATCTCAGCCATTTGAAAACCAATTTTCATCAAATAAACGTTGAATCCTTCTTAAAATTACATGCTCTTTCATATTTCATAAGAGGTTTCTCATTATCTTACTTAGGAATGTTCAAAACAAGAATCCCCACCTCAACCAGTACTGTACAGTCCCTTTAAGCACATTTTCTGCATTATTTGTTAGAGCTTAGTTTGATTTTGGATTTGCACAACTCCAATGTAGTCTTCTCTTTATGAATGCCTGTATTTACTGCTTCTGTGCACTGTTTTCTTTGCCAATGCTGGAGTATTTGGGGGCTTACCATGACATGAGGCGATTAGATCCAAGCAGTTTTTAGATCAAGCATGATGAATTGAGGCTGCAGTATGCCAGAATAGAATTCAGAAACGGCCAGAAATAGCTTCCCAATGGTGTAGATGTAGACCGCAAGGGGACTTTTATTGATAGTCTGGATCTTCTAAGGTTCTTCCTTAATAAAATGAGTTTGATTTTTTTTTCTTTTCTTTTTTTGGTAACATGCCCCAACAAGGGAGGGAGTTGAGAGAGAGAGAGGTAAACACAGTGACAAAGATCGTCTATCACCAGAAAGACTGAATGGTTGAGAGTGTAATCATTAAATAATAGTTATCATTTTTTTGCAAACAAAACAGAGGAAAGTAAGAACATTTTGTTTTATATGAGTGTGTAGGTCTTTGACTACTGAATTAAAAGAAAGAGGTAACCCTACCTCAGATTTGAGACTTTAATAAATGTACAAAGTGAAAAAGAAATCAATATTTGTACACACATTCCAAAGCAGGAGAAAAAACTAATGAAGGCTAAAAATAAGGTGATGAGC
Organism: Diadema antillarum; assembly: GCF_040938485.1. Taxonomy (NCBI): domain Eukaryota; kingdom Metazoa; phylum Echinodermata; class Echinoidea; order Diadematoida; family Diadematidae; genus Diadema; species Diadema antillarum. Next base: position 254,649 of record NW_027272016.1, on the reverse strand, counting down.
AAGTGGCAGCCACCAGGAGTGTGAGTGATAGAAATGAGAGATACAGTGAATGATATGAGAGAGAAAAAACGAAAGATGTTTTGATGTAAATAATATGAATTGAGTGGGTTCAAGTCCATGTATGATTTGGATTTATACATGAATGAAGAGACGTGGGAGATAGATGGGGATTATTTTACATTTGAATACAAAATGCTTCTAAACTATGCTCCCTTCACATGACATGCTGCTAAGTAGAAATGAGCACTGCTTTATTTGCCTGTAATGCTGTATGCCTTTCTATCTGTCAAGCCAAGAACTACTTCTTCTTATAGAGTGTAGTTGTCCAGTTATGACTGATGGCTGTCATATGCCATCATACCTTGTTCATCCCCAATTTGTTCTTCAAGGATTATACATGTGTTTGCTATGATGACAAGTATTCCCATGGTAAACTTTGACTAGAAGAGACACATGAGGTTTAGTGAGATGACTTCATATGAAGGGGACTTGCAGCTTTGAGTGCAGATGGAATTTGGAAATGAAAAGGAGTCTCAGGAATGGTGTACACATGTAGATTACTTTGAAAGAAAGAAATTGTTGTCTGTCGCTAACCACAAATAGGATGTACCCTCTCTTTAGATGCAAAATACCTCTGGGTACACAAAAACTCTCGTACATCACACAAAATATGTTTCAATATTCGTGTATGCTTTGATAAAATGAACAAGACAGTGCGGTGTATTGAAGGAAAAAACAACAACAGAAAGAGAGTACAAGATGGCGGATGCTAGCTCTGTCACCAGTGATTGTCGGTGAAGAGAGACAGGGTTTGTTTGCAGCTATCCTCCAATTATAGACAGGATCCATGCTGTCAGGTGCTGAAGACCTTTGACCCCTGGAAAGAGTCAGCAGTAAGAATTCCTCTAATCACTGGCAATTTGTGAAAACAAAGCACAAACTGATATCCTGACTTAGCACTCATGCTGCTTTCACCTTCTATGAAACAAGGATGGGAGATGGTTGGACTATCATTGCATCCAGACATTGTTTTCATTGTAATGATTTCTGATTGGATCATTCAGTTCTTACAGCCTGATGTCATGAGCTTTCCCCTCGAAGGGAAAACTACAACAGTGTGTGATGAAAACTTCAGAAAGTTTGCACTAGTACTTGAATTTTTAGCTTCCTTTTTCCCCCATGAATTTCATTCCTGGAATTGGAGAAGAAAGCTTTCGCAGGGCAAGTAGGAAGAATGATGCTTGATGGAGTCATGTGGACATCCCTGAGAAGAAAAAGCCAAAAAGTGAGGAAACTGGCAGAAGAGAGAGGGATGAAAAGAGACACATCTTGGATGAGACATGGGAGGGAGGCATGCACATTTCTAAATCCACAGCTTATCACAGATATATTGACTTGTGTACAACAAGAGATTAGGCTGACCAGGAGTATTCCTGAAAATGGTCAAATATCGACATTGTAGGCTGATCCCACCAGTCTGGTTTGACTAGAGGCAGATCTTAGCATGAGACCACCCACTCATTCACTGTTAGAATGGTTCCAAGATGAGACTACCCATCCTCATCATACAGGATGACTTCAACCTTCAGTGTCTATTCACTAACTCTCCTTCTTAAAGGACAAGTTCACCTTCATAGACATGTGGATTTTTTGTGAATGCAGCAATATCAGTAGAATGGATCTGTGAGAGTTTGAGGGAAATCGGACAATCCGTTCAAAAGTTATGAATTTTTGAAGTTTCTGCTCAGTCACGACTGGATGAGAAGACTACATAGCTTGTGATGTCACACGTGTACAACAAGAAAGTATAGAGAAAATTCAACATATTTTTATTTTCCTCCCATCATAAAAGAACACTCGATTTCTCTCTTTCAGAAGGCATGGGGAATAATATTACCCTTAACATACATCAGTAGCAAGTCAAAGAAATGTGCGCTTTATTCAAAGAGTAAAGTTTTGTGAAATTCTCTTTTTATTTTCCTTATATCGTTGTACGCATGTGACATCATACACTGTGGTAGTCTTCTCATCCAGCAGTGACTGCGCAGATACTTAAAAAATTCTTGAGTTTTCCTCTATAGAAGATGCATCCATATTACCTATGATATACTGCAATATTTCACATGGAATATCATGATGTGAATGAAAATGCACCATGAAATATATGTATGCTACAAAATACATCCTGAAATATATGTAGGGTTAGTGATTTAGACTTTACCCAAAATATGTGTGTGAGATTTGAGTATGAGTAGTAACATGAAATACAACAGATCGTACAGCAGTGTATTCTTCACATGACATACGTGGCACACTTTGTGTCTTTTCCTGTTGAAGATATGCACAGTGCACGATGCTTCGATACCAGGAATACCATGGTATTTCTTACTAAGTGAATTACTGCTGTATCTTCTACCATGTTTTTTCGTTTTGTTTTGTTTTGTTTTGTTTTTAGTGCCAGAAAATTCCCATGGTATTTAATACCAGAATAATTCTGATGTTGATGCACCTCTAGAGTTATTCACAGATGTCTACAGGAAACATCTTTCAATGCCCAAAGAAGAATTTCCTGTAAATTATCTATGATATGTTCTGTGGTAGTTGTCGTCGTGTTGAAGAAGAGTCCTAAATCCATCATTGAATCATATCACTAAACCCTCTAGTGACCATCTTTCCTACATATATCTGATTCTAATATGAGCATGGGTCTGCATGGTAATCAATAACAGTTTATTCTTGGATTGTACTGGTGTAACCATTGCTAACTGATGATAGATTAGGAAGCAAGGAAATGTGATGAAACAAGCAAGCACGATACATACTACAATAGCATGCCATGTGAGTCTTGACCCATACTGCTAGCAGCTTTGACTGAGTGAGAAAATGAAAGTCCTTCTTGCTTTCCTAGCTTGCTAATGATATCCAGGTGTGGAGAGATTGTATGGCTTTGGGTATGATAGGTTTTAAAACTTCAGATGGATATCATTTTACCTCTACTGATTGTTCTCGAATGGAATTGATTACCTCTGACATTGAATAAAGCTTTGACTATAATTTCAAGAGAGATAAAAAAAAAAAAGTAGAAAGTAATGTCCCGGCAGTCTTCCTACACACCCTCCTCTTTTAAGGCTACTAATGTAGGAGTGGCAAGCAATTCAATTTGTCTCAATGCTGAAAAGAAATAGACCTACTGTTTTTATCCCATGAATGTTACAAAACAAAATTAACTATCTGAGGCATATGGTAGGTTTGGGGGCATCTTAGCAGGACATATTGTACATACCAAGCAGATTTAAGAGATTGACTGACTAAATGAAATAATTTACTAGATTAATTTTTTTTGGGGTCTCTCTAAAAGTATTGATCTCATGAAATGTTATTCATTGTGTTCTTGCTTGACCTGTCTGCAAGTTTCCCTTGCCTTCACGATAAGCATTTCTCTCTTTAGACCTAAGTGCGATCTTCAACCTTTGTAATGTCATTCACACAGACAAAATAGCCCACTAATTGCCGATTGTGATAATATGTCGACCAATCTGCACATGCCCAAAATGACCTTTTCCCTAGTGTTCATGTGCTGTTATGATGTGTGTTTTGAAAGATGGGGTTAAAAATCTAAAGATTATTTACTTCCTACGGTGTAAATTATTGCACTGTTTTTCAAATAATGGCTATAATTCTGAAATAATCACAAAATTTCTTGGGATTTTGGTTTGGATTGGAATGTTGATGTGCTATTGAGTAAGATTTTTATGTTCACTCTGGCAAAAATTAAAGATATGGATCACAATGCCAATCTCAAAATTTGTATCCTACTAATTCACACCAGAGTGAATACCACTATGGTTATCTCATACCAGTGCTGCTCCTTTCTTCCCTGCAATAGGTGAGACAGGCAGATGAAAGCTGTGTATTAGTTTTAGAAGATAATCATTTCCGCTAGTGATAATGCCCTCAGCTTTCCCACCTTTCACTATGTTCCCATTTCTCTCTCTCTCTCTCTTTCTCTCCTTTCTTTTGGAGTAGGTAGATGACTCTGTCCTCTACCTATCAGGATCTGTGCTTTTAGCATGCCACCCATAGGGCTCCCTACTCACTGTGTTGTCATAACTGTTTCAGTCCTGATATTGTCTGTTGTGTTAATGATAATCAAGGAGAAACTGTTTTAGGAGGTTGAGGCTAAATCAGCACTATACATGACTTGCTCAACTTGCCGGGGAATATTTTATGAAAGCACAAACACTTTGGAATCTTTTGAGTCACTTTGTACTCGGGAATCAAAATATAAGTTTAAAGGGACTGTACAGTACTGGTTAAGTTGGGGATTCATGTTTTGAACATTCCTAAGTGAGATAATGAAAGCCTCTTATGAAATAGGAAAGAGCATGTAATTTTAGGAAGGATTCAATGTTTATTTGATCAAAATCGGTTTTCAAATGGCTGAGATATCCCAAAAAGTGCTAATAATAAAAGGCGACATGCCACAACTTTATTAGGATCTCTTTGTTTCACCTTGTTTTTGGATATCTCAGCCATTTCAAAACCGATTTTCATCGAATAAACTTTTGATACCCCTTAGAACTGCGTGCTCTTTGACGTCTCATAGAGTGATTTCTGAATATCTCGCAAAACGTTAAAAGCTAAATTCTCACCTCGACCAGAACTGTACACACCCTTTAAGATAAAAACTGTGGGAGGAAAATGGTCCAAGGGTCAAGCTCAGGATGAATATAGAACTGATCTCTTGGTGAGCTCCTTAGTACAACATGACAATCAGGTTTATTTTCTTTCATTTCTGTTGTGCAAACAATGTTTAATATAACAGTCAAAGTGGAAGATTTATGTAGTTCAATTGTACTGCAGTTCATTGTATCAGTCCTAGGCTGGTTCTGCTGATAGTGTCAATTTGTATTTTTCTCCATATTACAATTGCACCAGAATCTTGAACAGGACATGATACCTGTCTCAGTGGACAAGAATCTCACATACAGTACTAGTCATGTACAGGAGATAAATGCACCAATGCTGTGCCATGGATAATACACCATCTATTCACACACACATGATTGTTTCAAATGAATGATGACACATTTTTATCATGTGGCTCTGCTGCCATTTGTACACAACTATCCTAGTTTTATTTGTTTTGTTAATAATATTTTCCCTTCTTTCTGTGTCACTCTCTTCACTTATTTGTGCACCAGGTGGGTGATAGTCTACAGAGGAAAATGAGATTGAGACCAGACAAGGCCCAGCTGGTACATCAACACATTCTGGAAGGTACTGTGGTGTTTTTCTTAGGATGTTGAACAAAATGATGATGATGAGGAGGAGGAGGAGGAGGAGGAGGATCGTGATGATGGTGATGGTGGTGATGGTGGTGATGGTGGTAGTGGCTATGGGGGTGATAATGCCCATGAGAATATAGATAGTGGTAGTTTCTAATGATCATGACACTAGGGAAGCCAGTAATGATGGTGAGGGTGATGAGTTGTGATGGTACCATCAGTAACCATAGCTGGTAATCATCATACTATTGATGTGAAGGAAGTAATAGTATTGGCAATACTGTGATGATTATGATCTCTGATGTTGGGATTTTACACTTGAAATCTTGTGTTATCAACCTAGCTGTCTTTTATTCCTTTGCATGCATGGCATGTAAGTTTTTACCCATGCAAACATACATTTCACCCATACAAATGTACATTTCACTCAAACAAACACACATTTTACCCATACAAACACATATTTTACCCATACAAACACACATTTCACACATACAAACACACATGTCACACATGCAAACACACATTTCACCCATACAAACACACATTTCACTCATGCAAGCACACATTTTACCCATACAAACACACATTTCACTCATGCAAGCACACATTTTACCCATACAAACACACATTTCACTCATGCAAGCACACATTTTACCCATACAAACACACATTTCACTCATGCAAGCACACATTTTACCCATACAAACACACATTTCACTCATGCAAGCACACATTTTACCCATACAAACACACATTTCATTCATGCAAGCACACATTTTACCCATACAAACACATATTTCACCCATGCAAACAGACATTCATGAACTCACTGTGTGCCTACATGTTTTCATTCTTGACTAGATACTACCATGGAACCAATGGTCAGTGCTACCCATCAGAGACTAAAGAGGGCACGGATAGAACAGGACTTGGACTGCAAGATCAAAAATAGACCAGGACCACTGGAACTCATTGAAGGAAATATCCTGAAGGCAGAGCAGTTTGTAGAGCAAGCAGTCAAGGGTGAGGATTGCAATCATGACAAGATTATGTAACTCAAGCCCGAATCTTTCATGACAAGATTATGTAACTCAAGCCCTGTTTTAACAGAGTCTTTCAAACCAGAGTTACCTCAACTGTGTCCAAGCAGTCTTTTTTTTTTTACCTTGCCAGTTACAACAATCCCCGCAAAATGTTGCTCAGACACCGTTGCAGTAACTTTTTCCAAATTTTATCGTAGTCAGCTCGGGTAATTGCCCCTACAACCCTTCTGTTAAAATGCTATTGCAGTAACCTTCCTTTGATACACTCAACACACGTATGCCCAATAGTCCAAACGAATGACCTACCGCTTGCCAATCACAAGCATGGAGTATAACCATGCCCCTTTGCACAGGAATGGAAGGGATGTTATAAAAACCTACTTGGAGAAGGCTTTCAGTGTGTGTCTGTTAAAACAGTACCCCTCACTCTTTCTTGCAGTGTTATTATCCAAGGCGAGGAATTTGTTCTCCATGCTTCCCAACATTGTCAGGGTAAAGTCTGTTAAAACAGGGCTGTAGTAACCAGTGCAGTAAGTTAGCTTTCTTTGATTTGTCATAAGAATTATTCTAAAAAGGAATGATACTAAGTCATGCTGGGAGGTAGAGGTATAGACAGCCATTGGACAAAGTTTTCCATGGTATTATGCACGGCACTGTAAAAGTTATGATATTCAGTACTGACAGTGATAGGACTCAGAGACTGTCAGTAGCTTACAATGTTCAGGGCTGAAAGCACTCTAACTACAGATACATGTCACATTTGCAACAATTCAATGAATGAAGTCAATTTTTCTTGTTCGCTTCAATGCAGATGGCAAGGTGAAATTCTTGAAGACCAGCAGCATGGAGACATGTGACACATCAGCATTCAACTTTGATGAAGATAGTCAAGAAGGGTGTAGTGATGATCCCCTCTCACCACCTCAGTCTTACTCTCAGCAGTCAGATAACCCTCCCAGCAGTGTTGGCAGCGTCCCATCACCACCTGACTTCACTTCCTACTATGACAAGCAGCAAGCTAACACTTACAGTATCACATCTACATCCAGTAGTCCTGGCCACATCAAGATGCCTCCAACACCATCATCAACAATTACCATAAAGCAGGAGCCAGGTGTGACCAGCCCTTCCCCCTTCAGCAGTGTGGCTAACGTCACCTCCTCCTCTCCCTCTAGTGGTAAGAGCAGTGCCTCCTCATCTTCAAACTCCAGAAATGCTCGAAAGAAGCAGACAAAGCGTAACAAACCCAAGGAGATCAAGTTTCATGAATACAAGCCACCTAATGAGACAGCCAGCAAACTGTCTATTCCACCTAACAATGGCAACCCCTACAACCTCCTTTTGATGCAGCAACAGCTGCTCTTACAACTTCAGCTCCTGCAGCAGCAGCACCACCAACTCATCCTTCCTAATGCCCCCAGTATGACCTCCTCAAAGCTCTCTCCTATCAACCCAGGTGCACAGTCTCCAAGTAGCACTACTGTAACAAGCTCTTCATCACCTGTGCCTCAGGACAAACTGAGCACAGTCAACGCAAAGACACGGATTCTTTCCAACCTTGAAGATATGAAAGTGTCAGAGCTCAAGATGGAGCTAAAAAACAGAGGACTTCATGTGTCAGGCACAAAGCCACAACTAGTGGAGCGATTACGCCCATATGCCGATGTTTCAATGTCACCCATTTCCACGGCAACCACATCCAATCAAGATGTGACTTCCTCCTCTACTGGTTCTATTGGAGGCACGAAGGTTACCAGCTCTACAGACATGGGCCAGGAGGTAGCCAGTGAGACCAGCAGCGCCAGGCCATCCATGAGTTCCCCTCCAGTGTCACCTCCTGATTTTAAATCACCTCTTTCAGTGTCATCAGAGCCATCAGAACCACCTTCCCCAGGCAGTGCCTTTGATCCCATGTCCCCAATCACATTCCAAGTGGCCCCACAGACAACCGTTCCCAGCTCCTGTTCCTCCCTTCCAGTATCCTCACCACCCTCAGTCTTCAGCCAGGGTTCTGATACCCAGCAGAAGCAAGCAACTCCCCCTGTTTCACTGCTCTCACAAGTCACAGGAAAGCACACCATGCCTACAGAAAGCAGTGAAAGCAGCTTGCGGTTGGAAATGATGGACATGTCGGCAGAATTGGGCTTTGCAGCATCCCAGGTCGACAGTGACATCTTGAGAAAGCAGCAACAGAAGATAGAGGAACTTCAGAGAGCTCTGACATTATCACAGCTCCAACTGCGACAGCAACAACAGACGCAGTACTTGCCAACACCCCCACCACCACCTCCACCCCCACCACCACCTCATCCTGCAGCAGTGGCTGCAGCAGCCGCTGTTAGCCAGTCATCTCCCACAGGCTCTCCTATGAAGCTATCCAGTATGAATGTCTTGCCTTCAAGCCTGTCTTCTACCATGTCCCTTCCTACCACCATCACCTCTACCACCATTCCCCCTCCTATGTCCAGCCAAGTCAAGTCCCAGTCTCCACCTAAACAGGTCATTTCACCTGTGTTCCAAGCACAGGATTTACTGCACTCCCTTGGCCAAGGTCAGAGAGCCTTCTCCTTCTCCACTCCTCCCCCAAACAGCCAGCCTTTCCAGTTCTCTGCCAAGACCTCCACTGATTCTAAGCCAGCCATGGTGGCTAATGGAGTTGTGTCAGGACAGAAATCCTCGTCTCTGCCCAGCAGTCCCACAGATCCTGCAATGATGAACATGTTCAGTGTGGGGGCAGGTTTCAGCAGTCCCCCACCAAATTATGAAGAAGCTGTGAGACAGAGCAAGGAGAGACAGAGGAAGGAACGGGTATGTCATGGAATCAGTTTATCTTAGAAGGAACGGGTATGTCATAGAATCAGTTTATCTTAGAAGGAACAGGTATGTCATGGAATCAGTTTATCTTAGAAGTAAAGGAGTGCAATGAACATAGAATCCTCAATGTAAAACAGTTGGTATTTGCTCATGCAAATGTGTATCTGTTCTGTGTTTCTCTGACTGGTTTAGTGCAGTTGAGGTTGATAGATTTCAGTCCTCAGTGTATACTGTCGAAGCTGCCGCTGGCATTGCGACAGGCATTCAATGCATTTAGTGTAGACAATAACTTCCATATGCATGTTAAATTTGTGATTCTTGGCTCTCACGAAATTTGCGAAATTAAAATGCATAGCGAATAACATGATGTTATGAATGCACCTACAATCTTATAATGATTTGTTTTTTGGTATGTTTGTTGTGTGTCTTTCTTCAGGCCCATCTGGGAAACCTGCTGAACCCAGGAAGCACTGAGTCAGGAGAGCTACGAATGACAAAGAGTCAGGACCTCGATGACTTGTTAGAGGTGCTGGTGGATCATGGCTGTAAGTAGTGTGACTCTTCTTACGGCTTATTTCACTTGTCAGTCTTCACTTGTACAGAACCAGTTCCTGGTTGCATTCCAATCGCATGATCTCTGAACTTTGAACTCTCCTGTGTACTAGAAATTATTTCAATAATCCAATGTATAGTAATGTGTAATAAAGGAGACCTTTTTAAGATTTGTCTGGGTGTATTCAGGAGTGAGCCATATACGGCTCTATATTGCAAGATAACACCAAGTGATGTATCGTTACACAGCCTCAAACCGGCAAGAGACTGCATGAATATTTTCCATTTGTGTAGTCAGTAAGCATATATATGATAAGAATAGTTGTTATATGGTGGTGTATCTGTCATATAACATTCACAAGCCGTAGTCTGGCACTACCCTTTAAATGTGATTATGAAAACCTTTGGTATACAATCCGACGTATGCCACTTTATCAAAAACCTGCAAATTGCTAAGTGTTACCTCTTCAAAAACATTCTATCGCAATTTTAGATGTGTGACATAGAGAACGTTTTAGAAAAGAGAAGAATGTTCTCACCTGAAGTATTGCATCAATACCTGCCTAAATAATGGAGAATCTGAACCAGAAGTGTTGGCAATTGCAGCACAATGCTAATACTTCAGTGATTGATGGGTGATACATATCCAGAAGACTGAACAGAATCTTTCTAATCATAGGTCATAGATCATTGACTTATGCTTGTAATTGTGATCATTAAGACATTTTATTGTATATGTTACACTTCTCTTTTACTCCACTTTTAGATCAAATTCCGACCACTCCAAAGAACAAGGATATGATTAACCTTAGTACAACACGGCTGCCTCAGCCTCATGCCTCCATGCCTGGACTGAGCATTGGGCCAACTACCAGTGCACAGAGACTCACTCAAAGCAGCCCATCAACATCGATGACTACCAGCCATCAAAATCATCCCCATCAACATCATCACCAGACTCCACCTCCCCCTCCTCCCCATCCACAGCAGCAGCAGCAGCAACAACAGCTTACCAACCCTGCCACACCCATCACAATCCCCCACACCTCTACCAGCTTGGCAGCAGCACCATCCCCATCACCAGTGGAGCTTCCAATGGATGTTGATGGTTCTGATCTTGCACTGCCCTCCCTGGACCTTGGTAAGCCTCAGCAGGATGTCCATAGAGACAACCAGCTGGCATCCTCCAGCCTCGCTGATAAGGACAATGGTAACATGCTACCATTTGATCTGCCAAGTATGCAGGTAGACAGTGATACCAACTTTTGGTCTGTGAGTGGGGACGGGGCATCACTTAGTAGTGGTATGCTTGGCCAGCCATCGGGCAGTGACTCAGAGATGAACTGGCTTGACCTCATGATGCCCTCTACAGGATCAGGTCTCACACCTGTAAGTGTGACTCCACCAACCAGTATAGGGGCAGAGGGGACACCCCTTGGAAAGGAGCCATTTTCTCTCAACCTGTTTGACCTTAATGATGATGCTTGGGACATACATGTAACAGACTGATAGAAGATGCTCATGACATCTTCTTTATTTCTTTTTATGAATATGTTTAACAAATTCCATATGACAAATTACCTTCACATCACGATACTTCCAGTCAGTGCAACAGAGACTGCAGTGTATGTTGCTCAATATTTTTGGCTGTATGTTCAAACCTCCCATTCATATGTCCCTGGAGCTGTTTTGGGAGTTCTGGATTTCTCCTACTTTTGTGTTTCTTTTGCTCATTACAATGAGACAGACTTGACATTTCCAAATTCATTTTCCTTTTTCTCATGTTTTTGTCATTTTGAGAGAGTTTTAGGTGTCAAGAGTTTTGTAGGCGATGGACATTGTTGCGAGAAATATGCCAGCAGGCATTCACCTTAGTTACCATTCAGTCTCTTATCAAGGTTACTGATTGACTGGCTGTGTTACCTGTCTGTCATACCATGGCTCTTACTCTAGGCAAGAGACGAGCCACAGTTCAGGCAAGGATCACCGCATAGTATATGTTTCAGTTTAGCATTGGTCAGCACCAAGTTTGTGAAAGCCACATTTGGCTCTGAAAAAGCTTTAGATACATGGTGATCTTTACTTAATGTCATGGACAACTGCAATTTGTAAAAGTTTATGTCTTTGTGTGAATGGAGGGTGTGTGCTAGTGTATGAAGTAAATAACTAAGATTTAAAAACAGAGTCTCTGGACTTATTATATAGTGATGCACAAATATCTGCAATCCTTATTCTATGCTATTCAAGTGTTCATGGATATTTGAAGATGTTTAACGATTTGAAAGTGAAAAACAGCAAGAGAAGTGAACTCAAAATGACCCAGCAGCATGTAATTGTAGGACCATCCTGCAATAGAACATTCTACTGCAAGTGGCATTATGGACTACATTGTATCTACCCATGTAAAGGAGTACTAGGGTTAGATTTTGTTGAAAGTTTGTCCTACAAGACCTGTGGTGATGAATATTTGGATTGATATCAATGATTTGTAACTTCTTTATTTTTCTCCCTCCTCAGATAGAATGCCTAGCAATACTGCAGTTTGCAGTTTAGGGAAATATGCTACAACAAAATGAGGGAAAACCCCCAAATTTGTGGAAATGTCTTACTTTGTCTGATGAACTTGATATTGAAGTTGCATTATGAGTCACTTCTGCATTGTAGTTCAGACATAGTTTTGTGTGTGTGTGTTTGTGTGTATAGAACTTTGAGGTAATATCCTAAGACAAAGAAAATCAACATCTTGGGTACATGCACACATTTAGAGGGACATATACGTGTACATGTACTTTTTAGATACGGGAATTCATCAAATTTTCCACCTCTCTGGGGCAGTTTTTCTCCCTGAGATTAACAGAATAGCTTCAAACATAATTGGACCTTTTACCCTAGTCATTACAAAGCATCAAAGAATTGCACTCATATGTCGTGTTTAAAAAATGAAACAAAAGGGGAAAAATACAAACATGATGGGTTGAGATGAACAGCTGGGGACCGTTTCATGAAACTTTTTGTCAGTGATTTACACTGACAACTGTTAAAAGCTACTGAAATCCTTGCGTCTGATTGGCTGATAGCAAATTTGTCGGTGAAAATGCCCCCCAGGATTTCATGCCTCAGGAGAGACCTGTTCACATGAAGTATGTAAGAGAATACATTAGCCTCATTCAGACACACCAAATAACTTATCGTTTTCTCTCTTTTTTCTTTTTCGGTTTTTGGTTTTGCCGCGCGATGTGAAAATAAAAATTAAACAAATCTTTCATCCCACAATGCAACTCAACACACTAGGTTACACACTCAGGTGCTGGGATCACCCTCCTGTCATTTGTTGAGGTACATGTATGCACAGTCTGGACATTCAAGTGCATCATTTGGAGCCAAGTGACCCTTTTCTTTTCGCTGTGTGTGAACATGGGCAAAATCAATTTGATTTTCACTTTGGGATGAAAGAAAAAAAAACTCACTGCTGTGTGTGAATGCAGCTATTATTTTCTTGTGTTCAATTAGATCTACCACCTGAATCTACAGACTTATCTCTTTTTACCCATCTCACTCTCTCTTTAGATTGTCTGTAAGTGAGGCTGCTCTTTGAAAAACACCCTAGATAATGTGATGAGTATGGTGATAACCAATAGTGTTTGGTTACCAATCTATTAACCCCGGACCATAGCAAATTTTTCACCAGATTTATGAGTGCAAAGGGCATACCTGACTCAGAATGTCATCTTACTTGTACCGAGTGATTCCCTTAGTTGGAGGGGTCAATTAATTCCTGTAGCTAGCATTCTTCACAAGAGATATGATATGGCTATCAAGACTTCATTTTGCAACAAATATGTATTTTTATCATTTTACAAACCACAGAGATAGTCGCTGCATGCAGTCTATCTGTGAAAAGTAATGGTAATGCATAATGAGTCCATGTGAACATGATACCATTTCTCTGTACTGCAAATACTGTTGAAATACTGACTTTAAAACCACCCCTTGCCATGGGACATAGGTCCTTTGTAGATATTTTCAAGATGGAAGTTATGCTGGTGGGTTTTTTTTTTCATATGTAGTTTGATGTTGTTTGTATTGTTCTTCTAGTATGATTTTTTGGTAGGATATGATGACTTGAGTGAACTTTGTTGGCTCTTTATCCTGTCATGCTTAGATAGTAGCAACGTTATATTTGAGTTTAGGAACACTTGATGTTTCCATCTGAGGAGTGTAGAAGGTTGGTGATTCTTTTGTTACTATCTTCTCTCTTTCCAATTCTGTCAAACATGATTCATCTAGCAAGCATTCCACCTCTGTGCCAAGTATAGAGGTAGTCTTATGTTCAGTCTCTGCGTATTCATTTTTTTTTTTCAGATTCCTCCTCCATATTTGAGTCTTCATTATCTCTTCTTCTTTCTCTCTCATTTCTTTCCTCCCTTATTTGTTATTTTGTTATTTGTTTATTTATTTGCAGTTTAAGGTTCTGTAAACATGTGTTCAATTGTTGATTGTTTGGTGTTTGGATTTGATGTGGGTTAGTTGGGAATGCAAGAACTTCTGTAGGTTTTCAACAGCTTTGATGCATTTCAGGTAGCTATTTCCTTCTCTTTTCTTTGTGTTTCCAATATGTTTTGATAGACGATATACTGTCTCTATTTAATTTATCATCTCATGCATATCTTTCCAGTCCAATAGAATTCACATAATTTGTAAATAAGAGTAAGTTTACAAAATGAGTATTATCATGAATATCGATATTAATCATAATGAATATAAGAATAGAGTAAAAAATTTGGGGTGGTTTTGTGTAATTTTTTTCAGAAATTTGAAAGCATCAAGACTGAGTTCCCCCAGTATATTTCTGAGGTGTATATGTTGTATCAGAATATGTAAAGTAAGATGTTGTATATAGAACTCTGTGATATACCAAGTGTGATTAATTTTCTTTTCTTTTTATAATTACTCATCAAAATCAAATGACGGCCTAAAGTTGTAGATATTAGTTTGGTGTTGAAATGCTATGCAAACAGATACATCACCATCAAAGACAGAAAAAGTTTGAAAAAAACAAAGAAACAAACAAAATGTTCAAATTGTTTGGTCTTCCACAGTCACTTTGCTATATTTTAATTGTCGTATTTTGTGTGATATTGTAATATATAAATAATATAGGACATTTCTAGAATTGAGAAAGAATCATCAATGAAGAGTGGGTATCATTAGTGTGCTCACTGTGCAAGTCTATGTGGTGTCACTTCGTGGTTTGTTGGGAATTCCACTGTTATTTGAGTGTTGGAGGTGAAGGACTTATTTAAGAGGTGAAAGTTTTATTTTGAACCAATCAAGTACTGCAATATATGTTTTATAAATATTGGTGGTATGCAATAGAAGTAGTTTCTTTCAAGAATTTATTAGTAATTATTTGTGGTGATGCATGAAAGCATGCACATTCCCAACATTGAATATATCCTATCATTAAAAGAACAAAACACAATAGTTTTGTGTCTGCTAGCATTTCTGCAAATTAAAGCCAAACCCAGTGTAAATAAACACTGAGTTTCAAGGTGGCAATCCCCATATATAAAGATGTTTTTCAAGTAGAAAAACTTATGTTTGTGCCACAGTATTACATTATTTCTTTTTGATGAATACACCCTTTTGTTCACAATGGGCTTCTTAGATTGAAAGTGTATCAATGTCTTGAAAAGCAATTTAGTGACATGAAAGAGTATAAGAAGAATATTCCAAATTGCTCTAAAACATGTATGTGTCTTGAATTTTTACTTGTCAACAGGCAATATCAGTAGGCAATGATCGCACAGATTGGATATTTTCATGTGGATCTTTACGTGTAGTATACATATGTGCACAATGGCTTGGCCAACTGTAGCAACATACCATACACTCACCTAATACTGTATGCTGAGTGCGGGGTTCAGACACTTCATGTTTTCCGTGGTACTGAGGCAATTTGCAATGTATGGGGGTGTACTGTGCGTAGCATGCATGCAGCATTCACATTCACAATTACACAGCTTTGATGATTTTGTATTAGCTGCAATGAGTGGATACATACAAGGAAATCACAGACACACATGGAAAGGGTATTTATGAAATTCTTTTTGGAATGAACTTCATAAGCACTGGCTTTAAAATCAATGTTTAGTAAATCATGGAGGAAATTCAAAAGCAATGAGAAGTTTATTTGGAATACCTCTAAGGGCCTCTTCCACGTCACATTTTTGGGATATTAATACTCCTTAAATATAAGTGTGTCAAAGGGCTTTGGCAGACAACTTTGTGTTAATTATCTGGGTGAAAGTGAACAAGAACCACACATGGCTCTCTAAGCCATTTGCCCACAGCCCCCCCCCCCCCCAAAAAAAAAAAATAATAATAATAATAATAATAGTAAATGAATAAATAAATAATAATAAATAGATAAATGAATAGATAAATCCTAGAAGCAAATAGTGAAATCTGCTTGTCTCCCTACCAACTTAAGGCAAATGTGAGATGGTCTATTAGCTCCTATACATTATGTTTTCTTACCACAGTGACCCATGTAAGTAGGAACTGGCTATCTATCTACCTACTGATAAATTATAGTTTCTGCATAGTTATATGTACCATGGTATAAAAGAATGTACCTTTCCAGAGATGAAGCACAAATCCTACCCTTTGTTTGTATAAGGAGATCATTATAAACTAGCTGTGTAAAAACCTGCATTCCTGTGACAGGAAGATTTATCCATACTTAATTTACAACTTGAGACTTTCCCCTCTTGGAAGAGAATAAGGAATTTATTATAAAGTCATTGTACAAAGCCGCAGGATCCCATACTCTTTAAATGATCCTTACAGAACACCTCATCAATATTTTTCCTGTATCATTTTACATTTTTGATGAAGATTTTCTGTTGCTTTGTACATGTTTCATTTGTTTCATAGTGCACATTCTTGTACATTAAATAAAAAGAGGAAATATCCCAACACCCATGATAATACATCTAATAATAGTAGAGGTTGAAGGTTTATTCCGATAAAGCGTAAGTTACCAGTCTAGATTTACAAGTGTATTTGCATTGAAACAGAGTAATGTAACATAGTAAAGCTCTGTGAAGTTTTAGAAGTCTAAGAAGAGAAGTTAATGTGTGTATCATACCCATATGTAGGACAATCATTACTGTACAAGTGGTTTCTTTCGCGTACAGAAACTTTCGCGGTTTCCATCGGTGCCGACTTTTTCGCGTGTGTTTAAATTCGCGGTCGGTAATGATAGCGTTGTAACAAGCTACGAGTTCAAAACATTTTCGCGTGATGTTAAATTCGCGGTTCAACCTCAAAGCGCAAAAAGCGCGAAAATAAAGCCACCGCGAAAGAAACCACTTATACAGTATGTTGCTTCAAAATATTTTGAAGAAATGTTTGTGCATGAAGTTAATAGTCAGTGCTTGTCCTTAATCAAGTGAATGAAGACAAACTTCATAACTTTCACTGTTTTCAGTGCTTTGCTTCAATTTGGAATTCTGGCAAGAGCCCCATATGCTCTGGAGCTAGATTCATTGCATATCACTTGTACACACTAGGTAATTCAGTAGGGGAAAATAAAAAGAAGGATAAATGTACCTTTTCAAGAACTAATTTTGAGTATATCAGTGGTATCAAGGAAATAAGGAAGAATTTTTTGACTTTGACACTAAATATCTACTTCTTTTCTGTGGAAGACAAGAAATCATGATTTTGATAAGCCACAACTGTCTGAACAAATTAGGTGATAATAATAATGTAAGATGTTGCAAAAACATGGAAGATATATAATGGTAATGGTAATGAGAGTTATGATGATAGTAATGATAAGCATGATTATTATAATGATAACAGCAACAATAACAATGATAATAATAATGATAATTATAATAATAATAATAATAATAATAATAATAATAAAGATAATAATGATAATAATGATAATGATAATAGTAATAGCAATAATGATAATAATAATAATGATAATAAAATTATAGTAAAGATAATAGTCATCATCATAATCTTAATAGTAATCATACTAATAATTATTATTACCAACACTTAAATAGTGCATAACCTGATGTGTATGTCTCTATGCGCTCAAGAAAAGGAAAGACTATAGTCAAATATACAGTTGCAATTGCAATGGTATGATCTATGATGTCCATTGAATATATCTACTTGTTTTTATATGTGTGTGTGCATCTGTATTTATGTTTTTTGCACCCTTGTGTGTGTGTACGTATTTCATGAAGAAAAAAAGGCCTTGAAGTTTTGATTTGTATTAAGAAATGGAAGGAAAGAGAAAAAGACTTGTCATGAAATGTTGCTATACTGTACAGACTTCCCTTTTGATTGTCACCAGCAGTGGAGTAGTGGCTTATACATTAAAAGCTTCATGCAATTAAAAGTCACATAATATCACTTGTTTCTTTCGTCGTACACATTTTGCTGTTCTTGCTGAGGCACAGATAAAACCAGACTGCAGTGAAGGGGATGATGCCAATTATTTTGGTGGTGATGATGAATAAAAGATGAAATGATGAGGATGGTGATGGTGAGAAAGATTACTCTCAGTGGGTTATGATAATTGGATGATGATGATGATGAAATAGATGTAAAGATTCAGCCGTGCATGCTTTGTTTCAGCCAAGTGATTTAGAGGAAGAATTGAAATGCAACAAGTTTCTTAATATTTCCAAAACACAACAGGGATAGATTGATATCTACAGTATACGTGTATGTGAACATCCCACAAGTTACTATTGCATTGGAATACACCATGTGTAATTTATCCACTGTGTCATTAATGGTGTTAGTGTCTTAAAAGTGAGCGGACGTGTTGAGGGTGGAAATCAAGAAAGTGTCTACTGCCATCACCCACTGATTGCCAATACTAGTAGTTCATTGTGATGTCTGAAATGGTAATGTCATGCAAGCTGACGAGACAGAGGAAGGCTCAAGTCTTCATACAGGTTTCTCATATTTCAAAATGTACATTCATTTATTAGGTGTAGACTTTACACTATATTTCTGCCCACTCAACAGGCTGTTAGCATTTACTTTGCATATTTGCCATTACATAGGATTATACAGTATTGCTGACACTGCATCCCAAACACCTTTATTACTATGTTCTTTCATTTGTACAAAATCAATCAATAATTCTAAAAGTAGCAGAGTGGGTTGATGAACAACAAGTGAGTATGTACACATAAAAGATATTATACATAAAATTCCAAAATGTTCATGCAGTTTTATTCTGATATATTACAAAAATTTACATGAGTTATACAGAGTGCAGAGCAAGATGTTGCTCATTGAGGTATGAAGGGGAAAGGACCCATGGTGGAACTTGGATACATGATAATCCACAGCAGCTTTATGCTAGCTGTAAGTTTAGATATTATCTAGCAATAAATATTGTTTCTCATTGTCACTTTTGTTCATTTGACAAGACTGCAAAACAGGACCAAAGAATAACACGTTCAAGAGCTTTCTAGAACACACCAATACATATATAATGTATTAATCACTTTATCAATGTATCTATTCATAAAGCACAAAACTGAAGTACACAATCTATTCTTCTGCAAAATCAGTATTAACCCGTTGAGGACGGACTGCTTTTGCTACAACACGCATTTCCCATAGACACTTGCCCGAGTATACTCTGGACTCGTCCTCAACGGGTTAAGGTGCAAGTAGAGATTTACAGGAGTGCCCATCTTAGATAACACTGCTAGGCCTACTATTTACAATCTGTGTGTGTTCATCCATAGAGCTACATTTGGCTCCGTGGTTCATCAAAAAAAAATTGATATTTATCAGGGATTTATATTTATATTTCCTAGAGAAATACACTTCATCAGAAAGCACATAACAGTGTCTAATGACAGCACATCCACAGCAACTTGCTCTCACATCAAATATGTAATCATTGAAGAACTTTAAAAAAGATAAAGTTTCATCTCTACCTCTCTCTCTCTCTCTCACTCTCTCACTCTCTCTTTCTCTTCCTGACTGATTTCAGCAATCACTCACTAACTTTTTTTTCCTCTACTTCCATTGCAGTGTCCTTATGTTATGAATTGAAGGGCATATATCAAAATTGTATTGTTGTGGTTTAAAAATGCCATACTTCAAACTTCTGCCAAATTATCAATTCAATAAGATGCCATAGTTAGACAAATTATCAGACATATGACAAAATTTGTACAGGGCATTTCTCTCTTTCAGCATTCAGATGTACAGAATGCATTTTGCATGACAGCAATATGGAGCACCTTATACCTATTCCTCCCTCAGGTTGCTTAATTTAGGCACAGTTTTATTTCAAATGTTTGCTCATGTTTAAGCATATCATCTATATAGATATTTTGCCTGTATTATGTCATGTTACTCAGCAGAGCCATTTGTAGCAGTCATACATGTAATCCTTTCTTATACAGGACTTGGCAATGATGATACCCAGGGGTCAAAGGTCATGTAGGACTGGTCATCAGTGATACCCAAGGGTCAAAGTTCATGTAGGACTGGTCAACAGTGATGGGGGTCAGAGACAATGCAGCTAGGAAATGTGAAATGTATTCAGAGTCATGGACATCCTGTGACAGTATGACAGTGTGTTTGTGGCTGTGAAGACCTTTCACTCTATACATTTATGCAGAGTATGAAACATGTATGAGTGAAGTAAATCACTATATAAGGATCATATTTTACCTGAGCTAAGGTTTCATACTTAAAAGCATACTGAAGTTTATAGGCAATACATTTGATACAGCACTGCAAGGCATATCCACCACATCAAAATATTACTCTAAAATGGGGTAGAATTGAACCTATTTTAAGACATCCTCTCTGTTTTAGGACACTAATGCTGTATCTTAGCATCAGACACATCTTTACCACACCTTATTTTTAACATACAGCCATCAGAGTGCTCTGATGTTCACGTTTGTTACAGAGTTGCAAGGGCTCTGTCTAAGGCATCTACCAGAATGTTGGCATGGCTTGAATCAAAGATGAGGGAAGGTCGGAAACGGATTGAGCGTTGTCCACAGTTCCCAATGATCACACCTGGAAAAATATTAAATCATTAAGAACAAAATCGTTTCAAAATTACTTCTGATTATGCAAGAGAATTTTGTCCTCATCCAAAATGATCGATATTTGATAACTCTGATGAATAAATGATTCCTACAGTTTTGAATGTGTTGTAAAATTGTTCATATCTTTACTCAATCGTTGATTGGAAATAAACTATGATTGAATTGATTGAATTGATTGACTCACAACAGGAATACCTTTTTGTATTGTTTGATAACATCATGACATTTCTTATATGTTGTGTACTGCTTCACTTTGTTGTTTTCTTCTACTGTGTACCACTTTGTAAATGTATCTTGCACATGGTTGTGCCTAGAGCACTTAATTATTAGACAGATTTGGCACCTTATAAGTCCCATATATCATCATTAATTTCCCTTGTATGTACCTTATGTACATTTATTTTGAGATATACTTCCACACTATGACATTAATGAAATTGATTTGAGAATGATTTTGGCTTTCACAAAGATGAAGTTTTCACTGAATAGTCAAAAGAATGAAACTTACCTTCATTCTTAGTCTTTGTTACCATACTCATGGCAAGGGAATTATTCGGCAAGTCAAGGGCATAAAAGGTCCCTACACCTCGGACATTGGACAGCAGGTTGGGATATTTGTCCTGGTAAAAACAAGGAGCAAATTATTTTCTGATTAGTCATAATTATTGTATAAAAACAAATGATCTAGTTGGATTGTTTTCTACAAAGTCTTGTCCTCTTTATATGATAATTGTCTGCTTCATATGACTGATCTTGAGTCACTTTGTTTGATTTGACTGGAGTCCCATGTCTGCAGTCATTCCTTTTAGTTATCACCACTCCACCAAATCCCGAAGCAAGAATGATTATTGTTCTTTATAGCTACAGGCAGTCTAAACTCTGAAATTTTAAGACTGTCACAGATGAAGGCAGCTTTAAGCAGTATTCACATTAGAAGCACCATGTTCATGGAAAGCATCAAACAGGTAAACAAGATTTGTTGGGATATGGATTTACAATTCAGCCAAACACACAAGAAAAAAAAAAATGAAAGTATTTTGCCTTTCAGTGATATCTACAAGGACAATTTCATGTCCCATTTGAGCAATGGAAAGAAATGAGATTTCTAAATTCTTACAGATGCTGACAGATATACAATTTATTACAACAATAAATTCTTGCTCCCACATGTATGAGAAGAATATTTTACACCCTGGCATTTGACCTACATTATATGAGAAACTGTCTAGCCGTGCTTTTGATTCTAGGAATAAGAATGCAAAAATTCTGGGGTTTTTTTTCTGATGATGAATATGCAATAGCCATTTCACAGCTTCTGTTGTGTTTTGGAATTTTTGTCTATCAATCCATTAATGATGGAGGGAAATCCAAGCTATTATTCTTCTTGTCCTCTGCACTACTTGTCTCATTAAAAAATAACAAAAACTAAAAACTTGATATGTAAATAAGTAGGTGAGATTTGAAAAAAAAAAGGATTCAGACAGCTGTGACATTCTGTCTTGACATTTGATTTACAAGACTTCATTATAAGAACTTTTGCAATGAAAATAGAACCTTCATAAAGTATGACATTTCAAGAATACTACATGGGCATTCCTTTGCTTTCATATAGAAATCATTGTAATTATTTCATACATGACAAAAACAATGATGATGTCAATCCCTTCTTTTTGCAACTGTTGGTCAGAGTAAAGATCAGAACACTAGCTTACCTGGAGATGTTTAAGTCCCGCCTCCATGGTAGACCCCGCCTCCTTGACCACGCCCAGTAGGTCATCTCTCCTGATGGTGTCAATCACAGCCTCCAGTATGACAAGTTTGATTGGGTCTCCCATCCATGTGTTGGTGATTTGCATTGGCTGTGATTGATGGTCAGTAGGGAATGTCCAGTTTGCATGTTGGGAGAATGACATGATAACAATGATAATTAGCAACACCTATAGTTGTATGTTGCACTACATGTCATTATATGCTCAAGAAAAGGAAAGACTATGATAGCATATGTGCAGTTGCAATGGTACAAAGTTTCCATGTTGTTTAGACTGCAATACACATTTTTAAAACAGACTCTAATTGGCCAATGTTGGTAATTTGTCTTAAATTCTAGGGTGGATTACTCCTTAGTAGAGACATCAATTTATGCAAATGTTTATTCTCCATGAGATTTGGTTCATCTGTTTAGAATAACAAATAAGTCCATGCTTTTTGAACGAAGCTTCCACTCTAATGTGAAGATTTTGAGTACTTCTTGTAAATAGTGTGGACCAAATTCATAAAAACATTCAAATGCTAAAGTAAAATTGCTGTATATGACATTTTACTGGGAGCCAGGCATATCTAATGTGAGATCATAGTTCAAGTTTTCTGTGTCATTCCTGCTGTGGATATGCAGGCAAGTAAAAGAGGATAAAATATTCATTTCCTAATATGTGGTTAAAGAATAAATGAATTGAATAGACACGACTTGTGAGGGTTTAACAACAAAGTAGACGATTAGCACACTTGTGATACTAAACTTACCAGAACAGGGGCATACTTGGGTGTGTAGTAGATCCCAGCAGTTACCATCTTCTTACTAAAGACTACCATGTCTGCTGGTTCAGGTAGGTTCCAATACTCATGACACCACATCCTACCGGTTGGTCCTCCACCGGTCTGCACCTCGTCCACAACGAATGCTGCATTGTACTGCAAAACATGAGATGGACAGATCCACATGTAGACATTTTTTTTTTCAGTCCACATTGCTTGGTTCATTATTGGAGCAGTCATTCATACACAATGAATAGTAAGAGCTATTGAACTCGGCAAAGCAGCATACATATCTATGCAATCTAATGCATTCCCCCAACACAAAATGTGCACTGTGGTATAAGCTGTATTGGAAATTCTGAAAAGAAGAGCATGGATTCGAATCTTGCCTTGGACATGATGTTTAAGCCACCGTAACCTTTTTTTTTTCTTGACAGATACATGACAATGCTTGGGTGTCTGTCTATGGTCTGAACGAGTGCCATTCTATATACGGCACTGGTCTGAACATAATAGTTCCACTGGATGTTTGTATACAAATTGCAACCGTCCTGAAATTACAGAGCATCATTTGTGGAGACGAGAGAATAAAAGTTTGGTTGATCGCATGGGCTTTCTTTAAAAGTGACAACCACCTAGAAAACAACACTGCGAAGGATGGAGGAAAGGAATGGTGTTAACCTACCTCTTTACAGATTCGTTGCAGTGAATGAAAGAAGAAGGGCGTGGCATGGTTGTCCCCTCCTTCAGCTTGAATTGGTTCTACCACACAGGCCGTCACTGATTGCCCCTTGGCTTGGCAATCCGCAAAGATTTCCCGTGTCTGTAGGAAAGGTTTAACAATGATGACTAAAAATCGTACACAATCTACCATTTCAAATGCACTCCCTCTTCCTGTTGAACTTAATTTTAATAAGGCAGCAAAATTGAACAAACAGAGTGATGAAGTTACATGAAATTGCACATAGAATACTAAGGTTTTTGAATCACAGTTAAAAGTAGGAAACTAAAACCTGGATACCAATGCAGATTGAGTGAAAACAGCATCTAGCATACTAGTAAAGCATATTAGTGAAAGTTTGATGGAAATCGGACATTTTTTAATGAACTATAATAGATTCTGTGTTTTCATCTCTGGATTAGGAGACTACTTCAGTTTATGACATGACAAAAGTTTATGACAAAATTAAATACATTTTAACTTCTCTAGTATGATTAAAGACTTGACTTACTTAAAATGATGTCATCATCTCATGACCTCATTAAAAATACCTCTTTTAGTCGAAAATTTGCTAGGTTCATTTCTCATCCCAAAATATAGAAACATGTGAAACATTCAACTTACATAATTTCAAATCTGGTTTGCAATTTCAGTGGATCATCTGCTGTTTTTCTAATGTACACTATGTACAGATGGCAACACAGAATTTGTTTTGGAATTTGTATTGTAAGTTAGTTTGTTTGTAGAACTTCACCCTGATGGGTTTTTAGATAACGCCCTGAAAGAAAAGTAAAACTTTTATTGAATATACCCTTATACCAAGCTAGACCTAAACTCAGAAATTCGGATATTCTTTAGGTAGAAAAGACTTGGTTGATTCTTGTGACAGTGTGATTTATAGATAAAGTTCATGATAGGTCTACATATTCAGCCAAAAAAAAAAAAAAAAAAAAATATATATATATATATATATATATATAGGCCCATATATATACAAACATTATCAGCATCAATGGGTTGAAACACAAAATATTATTTTTAAACACTTCATTATTAGACAATAATAGAGATATCTCTGCTGGAAAGAATGCAGAGTGAAACACAACGTTCACATCAGTGTTAGATTGGAACATTTTAACAATGTGAACACAGTATTCTAAAGTGTGTTCAAAAAATGTGTGAAAATACTGTGGGACGCTGTCTTCTTTCTGACAGGGATATAATCAGTACTTCAACCAGCTATGAGTAAACCAGAGAGAGGTGCGGGAGGGGGGGGGGGATGAAATGCTGATGTTGACGATGTTGACGATGATAAACCAGATACAAAAAGAATGGAAAAGACAGAAAGGAGGGTTGTATAACAGTGTACAATGACTCGAAAGAAGGGCATGGTATTAGGGTCAACTCACCGCTGCGAGGCATCGTTCTTCTTCAGCTCTGTTAAAGGCCTCATGATTCTCCAAGGGGTATTTGAGTTGAGGAAAAGGAGCCATAGGCCAATCGAAGGCTGGGAGGTCGACCTTGTGCTGGGCCTTTGATCTCGACATCGACATCGTTCCTACAAGTAAAACAGAGTGATACCCAGCATTATACCATATCGTAAAAATATGACGTCAGCGTCGAAATCGTAAAGTATTTTGTGAGAATGATCAGTTTTACCTATCTTAAACAAAATCAAATTGAAACATTCATTCCATTTATGAATCTTAACAGAGCCTTTCAAAATAAAAGCTACCCCATGAACGCCTGGGCGTTCTATTTTTTTTACCCCTGTCCTTGTAAAGTGTTGCTCGAACATCTTCTCTTGGAACAGTTAGTCATACAGACACTCCAACTCCTGCTCGCTTTGGGAGAAAATTTCTCGCTCTAAGGCCATTTTCTCAAAAATTTCCCCTTCTAATAACTACGCTGTACTTGATATTGTGCGCATGTTCGTGCAATCAGAGTCACAAGCGTGGGAGTTTCTGGAGTAATTATAATGGGAAATAAGTTATTGTGTTTATTGCTCGCGAATTATAAGCTGTAAAGGATATACTTACCAAGCGACCTGCCGTGGAAAGACCCAACGAAGGTAAGAACCGAGAAGCTTGACCTACCCGGACTCTAGGGGGTGCAATTGATTAAGACGTTAAAATTTAGTTAGCAAAATACTGACAACTGTATTAGCACTGGATTTTATCAACAGGTTTCCCTTTTTCTTTGCGACTACTTTTCCAAAAACACCTCAAACGATGTTTCACATTTATTATAAAGAGGTCATAAGGCCTACATCATCTACCTCCCATTGGTGCATTGTTGCATCGGTCAATAGGTGTTTACATTATTGCCTTGCACCCAAAGAAAAGAGAGTAAGAGAGTTTGATTTATTCCACTGTTACTCGGAATTACATTTGACATAGACAGGGAAAATTGAGGTCTTTTGGTAGGCAATAAGGGATGTACCTCAAGGGTGATTTCCAAGGTAATTCTGAGAGGCAGTGTAATCTGCCTTTGTTTCTATCAACAGGTAATGTACTGAATATCAACAGAATAGTATACATTCAAGTCAGCCTCAATCTACATGATCTAATCTAATGGAGTTTTCCTTTAAGCGGCTCACTCAGTGATGCTGAGATTTGATTCTTGGTGAAAGTGTTTAAGGGGTTACTTATTAGATATTGCTTTTACAGTTATCGTACAAAGCTAAAACCTCCTTCTGTCTTCTCTGCTTTCTTGCTCTCGCCCAAGTCACTTCTCTCTCTCTCTCTCTCTCTCTCTCTCTCTCTCTCTCTATCTATCTATCTACCTTTCATCTATCATTACTGCCCTCTTCTCCCACAGACTTTAAAGGACAAGTTCACCTTCATAAACATAAGGATTGAGAGAATGTAGCAATATTAGTAGAACACATCATTGAAAGTTTGAGGAAAATTAGACAATCCGTTCAAAAGTTATGAATTTCTGAAGTTTTTGTGCAGTACCCGCTGGATGAGAAGACTACTGCAGTGTATGAATAACTTAGATGTCACATGCGTACAACAATATAAGGAAAATATAAAGAGAATTTCACAAAATTCCATCTTTTGAAAAAAGTACACAATCCCCTGACTCGTTACCGATAAATGTTATGGGTAATATTATTCCCCCTGCCTTTAGAAAGAGGCAAGTCAATTTCTCTTTTATTATGCGAAAAAAGTGAAAATATGTTGAATTTTCTTTTATATTTTCTTTATACTGTTGTACGCATATGACTCACAAGCTGTAGTAGTCTCCTCATCCAGCGGTTCCAACACAAAAATTTAAAAAATTCATAACTTTTGCATCGATTGTCCAATTTTCCTAAAACTTTCACTGATGTGTTCTACTAATATTGATGCATTTTCTCAATCCTTATGTTTATGAAGGTGAACTTGTCCTTTAACTAAGAGTATTTCCAAGCGTTGTAGACAAACACACGCCTGTAGACATACTTTCACACACATATGCACGCGTTATACAAACTCAAAAGAAGCTAAATATGTTATATTGCACCATTCTATAGTTAGTGCACATTGATACGGATTAAAAAAAAGGAGGGGATAAGCCAAAAAGGGGGGGGGGGAAGGATTCTTACTTGATTCATCATGGCTGAATCCAGCTCCTTCTGAGTGGGTAGGGCTGTACCACGAGCATCTCTCTAAGCAATACACCAGGGGAAAACAGTAAGAAACACTTTGATGCCATCATTAATAACATTTAAGAAAGACCATATTACGTGAACCAGCTGAAATCTACGCCCCAAAATACCAAAATACCAAAATTTCACACTCTCCCCCAGATGTGAGCATCTTTTTCACATATTAACTGCCCCATTTATAAAGCTTCCACATTACGTGGATATACACGATATGTACACACGCGAGGACACTTTTTTTTTTAGTTTTTTATTTGAATTTCGTTCAGTGCCACAAAATTCACATTCACAAATACAAAACGAAACATTGCACACTGTATGTCAATCTAACATTATAACTCATTTGACCGAAAGCAAAATCAATTTATGTATGTATGTATATATGTATACTATAATATATATATATGTATATATCTTGTTCGTTTCTCTCATATATATATATATATATATATATATATACATATATATATATAATACATGTGTATGTATATAGATAGATAGATAGATATTAACGAACACTCACACAATAGAAAGGGGAGAGTGAAATAGATGGAATCGACATGTATTTTACAGTTTAATCCTGCGATTTTATGAATCCAGCTCTGCGTACATTGTGTAAGGCCTATATCATGATTTTTATGGCAGTGAAGGAACAGAGTGTCCGGCAGAGTATAAAGGGAGGACTGTTATCTCACTGTGTATGAGGTGCTAGTGTTTGCGAACGTAACAAATTATTTCAATGAATTTAAGAATTTGTCATTGTTCGTAAACAGTAAAATAAAATTTCTGAACAGTTGCAATTAAATTCACCATAACAGTTTTCAACATCGCGTGAAGTTTTTATTATCGCAAAAAAAAGAATAAAATAAAAAATGAGTACGATCAAAATTTCTTTGCTACAATGAAAATTGTTTGCGAATTTGATTGCAAATGTATCGTAACATGGGAGAAACATACCGCGCTGTAGAGAAATGCATGTTTAATGGCTGCTTCCACTGCGCATGCTCCACACATCAGTGTGTTCACGTGATTGAGGCCTGGGGGAGCCACCTGGTGGAGATAAGAGAAACGAACAAGCTTTCTTAACAACCATGTCAAGGTAGTATCATTCAAGATTTCCTTCAGTCTAAGAGACTAATAAAGTAAGTATGACAAATCTGTGCTAGACAGAAGTCTGTATCTGTAAAAAGATTTAGTTGTAGCAGACATATTTTAGACAACCACAGAAAATTTTCTAGACTAGCGATTCCACATGAATAGTTCCAACTGCATACCTTGGGAAGAACGGATCTGTCACATACTGTCACATATCGAATGTTACAGAATGTCAAATCTGTCATTTACAGAATGTCACAAAGCTCTTCGGTAAGATGACATTAAAAAATTATGTGAAAGGTTTGAAATGGAACTGTTAACCTACTTTATTATAAGGCTTAGAGAGAAAATGATAAGTGATAGAGAGTCGCATTCAGCAGGTAGTAGTCAATATAATAATGTGTTGTTTTGTATCGGGTACTTTATCTGGTTTAAAGAAACAATGAATTTAAAGAATCTGTTTACGGTGCTTTCAAGGTCTCAGTCAATGTGTGGATCTCATTATTCTGTTTGTGAAACTTGTTAGGTGAAACCACATGATGAAGACCTTGATGTTCGGTCTGACAGGTCATACACCTTAAATAATGATAATGATAATTATAATAATGATAATAATAATAATAATAATAATAATAATAATAATAATAATTTTAAATTAACAAAATTGAAGAGTCCTTGCCTTTTCACAATTCCAACTTTGAGGTACACTTGTAAATTAACATTCCTTCTTTTTTATGCGATTGAACTGAAACATCTTTGCTCCACTCAATTTCCCCTATTGATAGTTGGTACAGATATAGGGATACAGGGATACTGATACAGGGAGGAGAAGTCTCCTCCCAAGTCGCAGCTTTGTGTAAGTCAGATAAATGTAATGCTCTCACCGACAAAAGAGTGTTGGACATCCTGGCCAGGTAGTCTACGGATGGGTATCGACCCAACGACGGGCGATTTACAATCTCTGCCTGTAGGGACATGGAAACAGAGAGCATTAATGACGTCATTTCAGCATCAGGCATTCTTATCTCTTGTCTAGTTTTCATCTGATTAAAATATAAAAGCTTCATTCTCTAATAGTCACTTTTTTCCATTTTCCTTTTTTTTTCCTTCGAATTTGGCTTTCCTTATAAAGAATTTGTGCCATATCAAAGACTACAAAATTTCATATCGCACGGGGAATGAAATAGACATTGATACTACTTTTTTTCAAAAGATATCGCACAAAACAATCATATCATTTCATATCTTTACCGTATAATTGTAATAAGTATTTATTTGTGTACTATTATTAATCTCAAACCGATAGCTTTGATGACAAAGTCACGGAAGTTTCCATTTTGATAAACATCAGAGCAAATTTTGACGTTTGCTTTTTCCGTGTGTGTCAGCAGGAGCAGCTCGCACATTAGCTAGTCACATGACCATGATGTTACGCAATCATTATTATTGACAGAGCAAAAAGTGATGATGACTTACTAAATTCTGTGGATTTGAAACAGCTGCAATGATGGCCGGATGGTTGTATCCTAGTAAAGGAAAAAATTACACACAAAAAAAAAAGAGCTGAAATGATTGATATTATACTGATGACTATATTTGTGATATGTTCATGAGTATCGAAGACATAGTCTCATCATCCTCACAAAATACAACAGTCTCTCAATGTATAGAGACACAGAATGTTGTGTGAATGCCTTCAATAGCTTTAACATTGAACTTGATAGGTGTTTCTAGAATATTCAAACAAGAAAGAGATTATTGAATGTGTCATACTTTTAATCTTTCCAGTTATCTAAACGAAATTATCTTGCATAATATTGTAGCTTTTTATTAGGAGAAAGTAACTGATGTCACGCGACAGATTAGACCAAAATGATATAAGAGGCAGTTAAACAGACATACAGATAGACAAATTAATGGGAGCAGATTTGATAGTTGAATTTATCTAGAGATATAGAATAGATCTGACCGAATAAGTTTGTATATAAAAGCTTTACCTAGAGGTACAGAAGAAATCTGACCAAAGACATCAAGGAGTCTATTTCCATCCACATCCACCAAGTAGTTTCCTTGGCTGGCCTGGTAATCCGCAAACACTTCCATAGTGTAAGTATTCTAGACATCAGGGAACAATGAGAGTCAAAAATCATGGTTATAGCAGTGTTCCAGTGGTTGCCAGTGAAAGTGGTATATAAGACAATCCTGTGGGCAGATGTTGTTTAAATTGTACAAATGTTGGAGGTAATGATTTCAAGTTGCTGGAGATGGGAGTGTAGAATGCTTAGTATATTCTTCATTCTCAGTTTATTTCTTCTCTCAGAAGTATAAACAAACAAATAAACAAACAAAAAATAATACGAAATGAGCTTACCTTAGTGACTTCATCCAAGTGCTTGATGTGTTTCTGCAAAACGTAGAATAAAATGTTGAACCAAAATGTTAATATATGAACCATAAGAGGAACCGAATTATACTCTACAATTTACAAGGCTAGTCAACAGACCTTGTTTAGTTCATGACTCATCTACTTTTATTCATTTATTTGGGTTCATACCTTTCACTGATTACTGCTAGTTAAACCCAGGGCGAATCACGAGTGTTTATGCTCATTCCCTCCCTTGTCTATCATCACATGTCTATGAGCGTGTGTTTTACTATTCAAAGGTGAGATCAGTGTGTCACTCGCATATACCACGTACCATGAGAGGTTTAGGTTGAGTAAGTTTATTCCTCTTAACAAGAGAAAATTCATTATCGTACAGTAGGACACATCCGGACACATTTGGAACTCGAATCCGAGCCTCTGTACTTTAAAACAGCATTACATAATACGAAAGAAATATGGTCGTCAAAGCGAGTATTTAGGCGGACTTTTTGTTTTCACCTTGTGCGCCTATCCTAAACGTTCGGAAGAAAGAACATCACCCTTCTGTTATCACCCTGGAGATTTCAGCGCAATGCGACACAATTTTTCTGAAACAATTGAAACTCGTACCTTCTGTAGACGAGAATTATTTTAATGGTTGACTTGGGAACCTTTCCTCTACTTTGTCTTGCCAATTTACGTTGACAATACATTCATGAACACGCATCAATACGTAAATAAACCTAACGCATACACAAATATTATTATCGTCATTATCCGCTACAAACCTACTCACCGATGTCATAGGCCCTGGTATGGCCGTGCGGACGAGGGGACCATCAAAGTGGTCTCTGGTCTGAGCGAGGACATGTTCCACGGCTGAGGTTCCTTGCACACGTACTGTGGAGTTAAATCAAAACCTTGTGTCAGTATCTGCCTTCTCTGTTATCGATCAAATCTTAACAAACTCCTGTGCAATACATAAAGTAGAACTGAATTATCTTTTATTCTTTCTAATGTTAATAGAGTTGAAAACAATAAATTCTTTTAGAAAAGATAATGACAGTCCTAGAGAAGAGTATTAGAGTTCTCCGTTTACACTTAATGATCCTTTCTAGATTCCTTTGTGACGTCCAAATGTCTTATACTGGTTATGAAGCATTAACTATTTGATCTCAAACTGCTGTCAATCATTTTCTTTCAACAAAATTCATTAAGAATTATTCCTTTCTCTGCTCGAACATCTTTTTTAAATGTCCCTTAAAATATATCGGTCCCTCTAATTTGGATGTTTTAGTTCTCTCTTACATATTTTCACACTTCCTAGCTTCATGCAATTTTATTAAAGTTCTCTGTGTTGCATTCATTTTATATCTGTGCTCAATGTTTATCTCTCTATCTTCCCTCTAACACTAAAAAAGTTATGATTTAATGCCGCTTTATCCCTGACTCAGCTATCACTTTCTCCATTCTAATTGATATTCTTCATACTACAGCCTTGACAGAAAGAGTGGTTGTAAATCCACCACCAATCTCACGTTACTATCAAGGTCATCATCATCGTCATCACCATCATCATTATCATCATCATCATCATCACTATCATTATCACTACCATGATCACCATCACCATCATTACGTCCACCTCATCAGCTATCACAGTATCTTCATCATAGACAGCCATCATCTGACTTCCACCTCTGCAATCATTACAGAACATCGTAATCAATACTCTCATCGCCATTGTCATCATCATAATACTAATCATCATCATTACCGCCATCATCATCGTCATCGTCAAAGTTAATTACATCATCTTGATCACCATCACCATCATCGTCACCACCATTGTTATCATGATTACTGTTTCCATTGCTTCCATCATCCTTGACATCATCTTAATCACCATTATTATTTGCTTTTATCAGCTTTTATAAATTTTCCTGAAGGAAAATAATAAGGGAGCATCATGACAACAAAAGTTCCCATTTACCCGATGGTGTTTCTGGAATATGCATTTGTTCATCCATGTGAATCTGATTTACAGTCACTACGCTTTGTAAAACCAACCAACATTAAGAGAAGACTGGCTCTGTAATTGCCTCATGATATTCGTAGTAATAGGAAATCCTCTTTTAGACCGCCGCTGATCAGTGTCTTGTAAATAGAGCAACGGCTTTAGCATATTCAGAGATACAAGTTTCTAAAATCAGATTTCACACTTCTTATGATGGATTGAATGATTTTAGGAAAACTTTTGATATACCATTCCCACGTCAAGATTATATAATTTTGTGTTACAGAGGGAAATGGGCATCACACAGATGACTTCACATTTGCAGTCATGCCAGATTCAGTAATGCTCGAAAATGTGTGTGTGCGTGGGAGGGGGCGGGGGTAAAGCAGGGCAATGAATCTTCTTATCTCCAAACACAACTTGTGAACATCACTGAAAGTTACAGAATTTCCTTGGTTCACATGGACTTCATGCTATCACGAGGAAGAAAATTAGTAGGGAAAAAAGAGAGAAGTAAGCACAGCGATGATTTAACAAATAGAACAAAATCAAGTTATATCATTCTCACAAATAAAATAAACTGAACTGAACTGAAGTTATATCATTCTCACCAACAGTATGAAATAACATTATCATCAAACATACTTTGCGATGCAACGATAATAACATTTGATTTTGTGTTCCATAAAACTACATCATTATCATCATCATTATCATTATCATCATCATTATCATTATCATTATCAGCAGCGTTCTCATCATCGTCATCCTTCTAGTCACTGAGATGGCAACAGAATGATTTTAGCCACGTTGTCTACAGCATCACTGCACAGCACGTTTCTCCATCAGCACATGCGTTAGAAAAAAAAAATATTAAAAAAAGATTGTCGTCTAAGTTGCACTCCCTTTGCAAATTGAGTTCAAATTGGCAACATCAGTGTGACAATCGAACATGAAACATAAAAACAGTATCAAGCTCCTTCTTCAAACTCGCCTTGGAGTAGACAAAACAAAACAAAACAAAAACAGAACGGGACTGAACGATGTAAACAAGACTGAAAATGAAGAGGAGATGAGTTGTTTTAGTAATATTTTGGCTTTGGTGATGAAACGGCGACCTATTGAAGAGCAGACAATTATTGACCGGTACAGTGTAGGTAAACGATCAGTATTTCGGGTCATAGAGCAAGATGTTACGTAATTTGATCATGCTCTCGTAGTATGCACGTGTGATGCTCGTGAGAAAAGTTCGTTCCCCACCAAAGGAGGTATTATACTCCTTAGTCCCCTGGCCTCCAAAAAGGTTTTGAATAAAGGCTCCCCCGTGAATCGGCCGGTAGATCGATAGAGGTCGATTACCCGCATCGATCATAGAGTGTATAACAAAGGACCAATAGAAATGCTGAACGTTACAAACATTGATCAGTCGTTCATGCTTGGGCCTCGTGACTTGGAAGGTAACTTTGTTGTGTATAACAAAGTCCGTCGAAACTTTCACAAGTATACACCAAAGATTTTATGAATGTAGGCCTTACATGATTTTTTCAAAGGTTTAAGAAGATTGAGATCGTCTTATAGCTGTGTTTCAAAACGCCTCTATTCATAGTGGATATGATGTTTGTTAAGGGGTAAATTATCTTGAGATGTGAAAGAAAATATTTTTTTTTGGTTTTTAGCTGTAGTGTTTGTTGTTTTTTTTTTGCCTGAATCCTCCGGTACTTTCTTTCTACACTCAGATCATCACCATTAACTCTAACATCGCACGGCTTGAAAGAAATTTCTCTGTCATTTTTTTTCTCCCCCCTCCCATCTTTTTTGTTGCACTTCCAATCTTATTGAAACTTCTCCTATCCTGTTCGTCTGATTTTACTGTGTTTATCAAACTTAATTCTAACAAAGTGTGGAATTACACGTTTAAAAGGTTTTGCTGCACATTAATTTGTTTTAGGCGAAATCAAATCCCCGCATTTAGAGAAATTTCGACACCCGAGCCGTGTAACCTTTGAACATTATCTCAGTGACAGGTCGCCACAAACCCATACACGAAAAGTTCGTCATCAGTTTTATCCTGATAATGTGGATTTCTTTCTAAGTTAGGAAGTAATCT
This sequence comes from Diadema antillarum, assembly GCF_040938485.1. Classification (NCBI taxonomy): domain Eukaryota; kingdom Metazoa; phylum Echinodermata; class Echinoidea; order Diadematoida; family Diadematidae; genus Diadema; species Diadema antillarum. Next base: position 219,331 of record NW_027272016.1, on the reverse strand, counting down.
ATTTGACTGCTTCTTGATTTGTTAATGAATAAGGCCTATGTAAAGTTTTGTTTAATCATGTTTCGGAATAATATGTTTATTATTTAATGAACTCATTTTGCAAAATTAGCAATTAGCAAGACTTCATTTTGACCAATTCGTGGGGATCAATGTGTATAATAAATAGCAAGTTGCAGTCGTATACTTGTACATCCAACGTGGAAGTATTGTGTGTCACTGTCTATGAATATTTTCAACTTCACGTATTACGTTAGACGATTTAATATAGAGTTATAGCCTTCAGACATAAAATTTATCCTTCATCCAACTTACTTTCTTGTTCACGACAAGAAGGAAAAGAGAGAGAATTTTTGATCTCCTTGATCTCCTTAAACCATTCGGAACTGAGCTCCTGATAAAGTTTAATCTGGGTTTGTGACCGACCATGTCCCTCTCCACCAGCATTTCAACCGTCTGCTCGGATTGTAATGACAAGACAGTTACACACATGTATACTCGTGTATTTCAGACTGTTTAGCGTAATGTACATACAGTTTTACAATTCATACAAGTTTCGATATCGCGTTATTAACAGATCATAATGACAAGCGCGCCACCAACAGGCTTTTGGCGCTTAATGATGTTTATATTGCAGGACCCTTACACTTCGATGAGATTTTCAGTTAGGGACCTATCAAGTTTTCGAGGGACTATATCAATTATCTTGACAGCTAGATACTCATGCATTATTAACAAGCAATCATTAAGTTCCCTTAATAATCAAAGATAATAGATCGATGTGATTTTCAATCGCGGCTTCTTGCCGATTGAATACAGACACACAATTTTAATGATATACAAGTTATGGATTTTCAAAAGATTATACACAACATACTGTTTAGTAGATGTCATTGCAGGCTTGAGATGATCATTACCATACTCTTACGGGTCTGCACCAGTGCAAAGTGGCACGCCCTGCGGCCAGTCACTGTGGTGATATAGTGTGGTTGCGGCCGGGAAGCGGCCGGGTCTTTTGCACCTTCTTTCTACATCCTTTCCAGAGGACAGGGCATGAGGCTAGCCGAGTCCTCTATCACCCATGATCGCTCGCTGTCGGGAAAAGGGCCACCAAGGAGGAACGGCCTCACCCGTACGCCGCTCTAAAGTAACATGCAGGCTGTTAACAAAAGAAACTTCAATGAATGCACCTCATGTAGTAGTTAAATCATGCTACGTTGAATTCCATGATTTTGTAATGCTGTTTAAAGGCGTTAACTGACATGAACCTATCTACTGCACGGATACATACACATTTTAATCCATTGTCTCTGAATATCAAGTCGTATGATAACATTGATTTCCAATGGGATACTTCTAATTCAGAATAATACAGCGCCCCTGTAGCATTCGTGAGTGACCAGATTTCAGATACTGTTTGATACTGTCAAGCTGTACTTATACATTCCGTATACTTTTATTGTTTAACCGTAGTATTTACATTACGATGTACTAGATTGTAAATTAAAATCGTTAGAGTTTGCGAAAAACTGTTATCGTACAAACATACTTAAAGTGATTGTGGTACAAGATTATGTTGTAAGACCGTTGAGCTCTTTGATGGAGCGATATAACTGTTAGCCTTGAAAGGGGCGTGGATTACAAAGTACCACCTGCTGTAAACTTCAAAGTCATTGTTAGGTGACACGATACGAAGTAAACAATGTCCATCCGTTACCATGGTTATCATTAAAGATTCACATTACATACCACACATCTCACATTATCCATGTGTCACAAAGTTCGAACCAATCTGTGTTAATAATAATGCGAGTAGGAACTGATGGCAGGGGTATAAAATCTTGTGTCAAACGTTGGGCATTATCAGCTAAGAGAAACCTTTTTCAGTATCCATGTTTAGACCAAAAAGTAAATAATTGAATAAACGGCTAAACAGAAAACCGTATGAATAGGTCAACAACAGTATCCCATAGATTTGGTGATAGTACACTTCTGTCACATCAACGCATAACGCTCCTATGATCACACCATACTAAAAGACGGGATATCACCATCGACCTATCACATACGCCCTTCTGCTCGTCTTGGCGACCATTTCGTGCACCGTGCTCTTACTAACTGTGGGCGAATTGACTGAATTCATTAATTTTGGTTCTGATTTTTTTATATATATATTGCTTCTAAATATGAAAACGAACGCTCTAAAACTAGCTTTCTGCGTAATCAGTTTCTGTTCGAAAAACCTACTTTTTCAAAGTATTATTTCTATTCATACTCCTTGCTTGAACTTTTCATGTTCCGACAAAACTGGTATAGTTAAAAACTATCTCGAGAAAACAATTTTGGATTAAATTTAGGGAAATTATACCCCTGCCATGTTTTGTCCATCTTATAAGGCTTGAATAGCTTCAAGAAACAAACGATGAAATACTGACACATAAAGTGTGGGATTCAGAAAGTGGTGTTGAACGGTCTGGGTGGATTTTTGACAGCATCAAACATAGACACAATTTATGAATAATACTTGAGAACATGTCAACGCAAACGACTAAGAGATGTAATTATGTTTTCTCTTCTATAAGAGATATCTCACTTCTTGGTACATTGTGTATCCATATAAAATATGAAGAAAGCGCTAATTGATTCTCAGTCACAGGTGTATACAAAGTTATCCAGTAGGCATAGTTATAAGAGAGATGCGATTGGGGCTTACCTAATTGGGGTGTTGCCGGAAATTCCTGACTCCTGCCTTTCAAGAACGTTTGTGCAGCATTGAGCCTCAAAACTTTCTTCAAGGAAGACATTTCTTGCGCCAAAGAGCAAATGTGACAAGCCAGAATGATGGTGAGAAAACTTGCGAAATTTCGGATTCCTGAGGCACCCTTAAGACTTCACGAACTACAGTGAGTGGATGGCAGTGAGAGCACGGCTTACTTCGGTGCTTCCCTCGAGTAAGCTGGGCGTATGTATGAACGACGAAGCCAAGCTTTCCCGCCTTATATCTGTTCAATTACAAGGCGGCAAAAAGCACTATGATGGGACCTCAGCGAAAGAACTCTGACAATATGGAGTTTGTATTGTCAGTATTGATCACGAGGGACATTATTGATGACATTCCTCTCTATATAGGCTAGGGAAGGGTAGGCCCTACAAACCCTTTATCACTGAGAATATTATCGGAGATTTACGTTTTGGTTGGCGGGTTCTGCTTTGTTTGCTGCATTTTATTGAAATGTTTGGAATATGCAGCCATGTGTAACCAAATTGCGGAGAGATATTAAAATAACAAGAATGCACCCAGCCAACGACTTGAACTCGTCACTGGGACGAAATATGTGATACCCCGCAAGGAACACAAACCAAAGAGGCTTAATTCTACTGACCATGATACAGTTTATAATATATTTGACCTTTGACACTATTTTTTTCACAGCTATGATGGCGTACGATCAATAAGTCGTTATTTCATAAAATGATTCTTATTACATTATATACATGAGATTATGTAGAAAATATGGGGGAGATAGAGCATGTCATATGTGACCGTGCATCACAAACCAACAAAAAGTCGCACCTCTTGATTACGTGGGGCCTAAAAAAGATGAATCAGCTTAATTTGATAATTCCTTCATTGTTTTTGCTGCGGAGATTCACAAAATATTTTTGTAACATCGATTGCAACTAGCATGGCTTAGTAAGATTAAGCGCTTGAATAGACCTTATACTCTAGAGCCTCTTTTTTCAGTAAACACTTTTCCAGATTATGTTTTTTCTTTTCTACGTTTAGATATGTTAGGAGAGTCCATTAAGAATTGCGATATACAGAATTCTAAAGCTTAGAGTTTGGTCCCTCAAAATCTGCCCCTAACTAGTGACCCATGTCTGGCGGCTTTGTGATGCAGGGTTACATATACACCAAAGATACACGCTTAAATAGTCTGAAAGGCAAAAGTTAAACAATTTTGACCGTAGACCTATATTTACATACTAGTAACCCAGATCGCATGTGATTAAAAAGTCGTCATCTTGTAACATGTCGACCACACACATGAGAGATACATTGTTACGTCAGTAAAGGGATTCTGCCAATCTCTTAGGAAATAAATTCCTGATCTCTCAGGCGGCAGGCCATACGACGACAAGGCGAGTTGTGAAATCTCGACTTCTTGATTTTGGACCGTTGGAGGGTCTCGGTCGAGATGACGCAATGTTTATCTCGTCTTCTCAGACCCAAACAGCTCAAAAATTAGACGAGGAGTAGCGTGTCTTCTCTGTGGCAATCATGAGTGTCAGCGGGGAGGTACTATAGACGAGCCTAGTAATGTAGGCCTACCTCCTTGGTTTATCTCGATTTATACCATGAAGACTTGGGAAGCAGAGCGGATGACACTCAACAAGCGAATTCATGTGGCCTTATTAATTTGATATTTAAAGGATATACAGACAGTGGCGTATCGGGGGGGGATGGCAAGGGGGGCACGTGCTCCGGGCGCCGCTCCTTGGGGGTGCCAAAAACGAAAAAAAAAAAAAACGAAGAAGAAAAAAAATGAGGAAGAAGAAGAAGAAAATAAAAAAAAAACCAACTTCGCCCTGACGATTGAGGGAGAATTTTTCGGCTCGCTCACCAAAATTTATATTTAAAAAAGAAGAAGATAAGAACAAAACGTGATGATGACGCGGACAAAATGACAATATCTATTGTGTTCACACATGTCATTTTATATTTAGCAGGCAAAATGTTACACGGAGCAGCGGCTGCAATTTCTTTCGTTTTGAAGCGATCGCCGATTGGATCAAAAGAGGGCGCCAAGGGTTTCGAACATACGGGGGGGGGGGGGCACAAAAAACAAAAAACAAATCAAACGAGATAAGAACAAAACGTAATGATAACGCGGAAATATACAAATTTTGGCTCAGTCGCTCGTACTAATTTAGTATACTTTTTCAAGTCCTCAGTTTGTTGTTGTAAATCGTTATCTATAGGGCCATCACTATATCTTGATTAGAATTGTAAGATTTAATAACCAAAAAGTGACAAGAATTCTATGTTTTGTAAGCTGAAATACAAAAATTTTCGGCTCGCTCGCCAAAATTTATCAAAATTTATTACATTTAAATCACCCTCAAGAGACCCCTTTCAAGCAAAGTGCTTGAAAAAGCATATCATGTGGACATTTTTTAAGTCCCTACCGGGATGGGGTTGGGGTTGAACACTGTCTTTTTCAGAAATTAGGGGTGCCATTTTCACGCTTGCCCCGGGCGCCGTTTTCCCTAGGTACGCCACTGTATACAGAATGACCGTTTTACGTTGTGGGGTTTGAAACCATCATGGTCATTCCTGTTCATACAGTTTTCTGTAATGTGTTTGAGAGACATGACTCATGACCTTCAAGAAAATGAGTTGCGTCTAATGTAGGCTTATATTGTCACATAACTTTTACCTCTCGTTAGTTTTCGCATATACTGTGTCACATTTTAGCTTCCAACAGACCACAATTCATCGTGGACGAAATTTATTTCATTGCTGCCATGCATGATACTAACTTACATGATTTTCTCCAACTATGTAACTCCTATAATCTCACTTCTCCCCCCCCCCCCCCTTCATTTCCTTACCATTACAGACCACATTAGTGTGCAACTTTGGCCCTGGTCTGACACATTTGGTAATCATTTTTGTAGCTGGTTCTCAGTCGCCACTTACATGATTAGTGAATAGCATAACAGTAAGCATAGTTCTCTCTCTTCAGACAGTGCCTTTCTTTTCCATGTTTCTCCCTATATATTCTTCCTCCATTCATTCCCTTTCATTGTTTGTTACTCCCTACCCACCTCTCTCTAATCTCTCTTCCATTCTACCCCCTGGATGGTATTGATTAGCCTTTCAAACACCGTCTTGTGGGGTTAAGCCGTGGTCACAACTCGCCTTACTTGCAAGTGCGTGCTGTCTACTTGCAAAAACGCGGACAAAATTTGGGGATCCGTACGTAGTAAGTACTGCCTCAGTACGGATTTTGAAACACGCAGACACGCCGTAGCACTTTTATGTCACGAGGAACTTTCGCTGCGTTCGGGCTACGGATTCACCCTAAGTGCGGGCAACGTACGTGCCCTCTACAGCGAATGTGCGTGCAACGCACTGACTCCGTGCGCCTTTTAAAATTTTCCCACCGTCACTTGCTCGACGGACGGCGCACGTAGCACGTACGTGTTGAGCACGTAATAAGTGCGCAGCCCGTGCTTATTCGACACTTCCCTGAGTTCAACTGTTCAATAGAGCACGCAGACCGCACCGAACTTGCCGAATAAGCACCTGCTCCGCACTTAAAACGCAAGTTGTGCGCAGTGATTTCTGCAATATACACGAGCCGAGCCGACGGAAGAGTATCATCATTTCGTCTCCAAGATGTCCTAATGCTGGCAATTATATATTCATACTGTTCTATTTCACCTACCGGGCAGAAATGCCCTGTAAGGATTATGGGATCGAAAAATCGCATACACAGAAAAAATGATTGTTATATCACTAGAAAGGGCACATAAGACACCGTCAAAAACTGCTTGAAGAAGCAAAGCATATAGAAATCTTGAGCTCTAAGTGGTCAGTACATGAAGTGACCAGGTTCTTGGAGTTTTGAAAAAAAAAATTACATTTAAGAGCTGCACAAGCGTAGTTAAAAGGCATTGACCATCATTGTGTATGCAGAACAGTGATAAAGTCAGTACCATTCTCTGAAATTGAGAATGTGTATATTTTGAAATTAAGCAAGGAAGAAATTTCTGTGACAGTATTACCTTATAAAGGGCCTTAATTGCAACCGTGACACCTTCAGACTCAGATAAATCTGCAAAACCATAGGCCTAATTGTTCTAGTAATATGCTGATAAATCTATGCTGATAAATCTAGCTCAAAAATGCCTCCATGGTTGAAATGCCACCACCTCTGAAACTGGGTATAAAGATGGTAGACTTCATTATGCATCTCACCTCCAGTGCCAATGTGTTAGGATGTTTCAACCAAAATAATGTTATACAATGTCATTGTATACCTGATATTGACAGTAGCCTATTAGCATACATCAGGTAATACAATGCCATTTTATACGTGATGTAACCTATGACCTATACCTGATAATTATAGCCTATTAACCCTTTCTCTGTCAGTGAGTCAAATATGCACACATTTCACATATTTCATTTAGTTCATTTATTTCAATCTCATTTTCTTTCAACAAAATATATACAAAAACCTATAGACATGAAATGAATATGACACACAGAAGGTTAAACTACCTTTACACGTATGGAGAAGACGTATGATTATACATCTGAAGAACCTCGGAAGATGGTCCTATAATTAGGCCTACCCCTAGCATCTGACGGGAAAAAAAAATCATCGCACTTGCACGCACTTACAACATGAGACAGAATAGGGATACCGTACGTGAGCAGCACGTGTATGGAATTACAGCCTCCGCAAGAGAACGTGGCAATCGCACTCAGATTGTAAGTTGTAAGCACGCACAACGTACGATGCACGTAACCCCTCATGGCCAGGCGTGGCGTGTGGGCCACGTACTCGTAACTTACACCCTGCGCAACCGTGCGAGTGTCGTGCGTTGACGTACTTCCTCCCTACGCTAGTCACTTCCTCCCCACGTTTTTAGAAAAAAAAAAAAACGTGAATGCCGTGACCTCCGCCAAGAACGTACGGACGAAAAGCACGCACGGCGAGTTGTGACCAGGGCTTTACTTGCAAGTGCGTGCTGCCTACTTGCAAAAACGTGAACAAAATTTGGGGATCCGTACGTAGTAAGTACTGCCTCAGTATCATTGAAACACGCAGACACGCCGTAGCACTTTTATGTCACGAGGAACTTTCGCTGCGTTCGGGCTACGGATTCACCCTAAGTACGGGCAACGTGCGTGCCCTCTACAATAAACGTGCGTACAACGCTCTGACTCCGTGCGTCTTCCTACCGTCACTTGCTCGACGGACGGCGCACGTAGCACTTGCGTGTTGAGCACGTGATAAGTACGTAGTCCGTGCTTATTCGGCACTTCGTGAGTTCAACTCTTCAACAGAGCACGCAGATCGTACCGAATAAGCACCTGCTCCGCACTTACAACGCAAGTTGTGCGCACTGATTTCTGCAAAGCACTCAAGCCCAGTCGACAGACGAGCGTCATTAATTTTCGTCTCCAAGATGTTGGCAATTAGATATTCGTACTGTTCTACTTCAACTAGGGGGCAGAAATACCCTATAAGAATCGTTGCCTCGAGAAAAAAAAAATCGCATGCACAGAAAAATTTAATGATTGTTAGATTACATGAAAGAGCTTTCGAAACTCTATCGAATTGTCATCACAAACCAAAATCTCATGCTATAGGACCTCTCTGCCAGGCCCTGGCAAGCGATGAGTAATGATTATAGTTATCAAATATAGATATTATGTTTTGCAGAACATAAGAGACAGTCAAAAACTGCTCGAAGAAGAGAAATCTTGAATTCTGAGTGGTCAGTGCATGAAGTAACCAGGTTTTTGGAGTTCTGAAATGGTGTTACATTCAAGACTTGCACAAGCTTGGTTAAAATGCATTGGTCATCATTTTTTTTTTTGTAGAGCAGTGATAATGTCAGTACAATTTCAGTTAAGCTGAAATTGAGAATGTGTATATTTTGAAATTAAGCAAGGAAGAAATTACTATGATGACAGTATTACCTTATATAAATTGCAAACGTGATACCTTCAGACTCAGAGAAAATGAAAAAAACAACAACATAGGTCTACATCCATAGTCGCAGCAAAATGCTGTTAATTTAGCTCAAAATATGCCTGGATGGATGAAATAACCACTGGTCACCTCTAAAAGTGGGTGTAAAGATGGCAGACTTCATAACAGCAATTCATATGCATCTGAAATAACAAACGTATATTCTCAGCTCATCTCCAGTGTCAATGTGTTAGGCTTTTTAAACCAAAATAATGTTTTACAATGTCGTTGTATACACTATGATATGTTTATACGTGTACCTGGGCCCCATTTTATAAATAAGTCAGGATGGCAACTCTTGCTGGAATTGCAACTTCCAATAGCAACAGCCAACCAGGAAGCTGGATTCTTGTCGTTACTATGACAATTGCCATTCTAGCAAGAGTTGCTATCATATCAAGTTTTTAATGAAATATATGGGGCCCAGATGTATTAACCCTTTCTCTGTCAGTAAGTCATATATTCACGTATTTCACATATAAACGTATCGACATGAAATAAATATGGTACACAGAAGGTTAAACTGCCATGTACACGTATGGAGAAGACGTGAGATTTTACATCAGAAGAATCTCGGAAGGTGGTCCTATATAGGCCTACCCCCAACATCTGACGGGGGAAAAAAACATCGCACTTGCACCGTTGCACGCACTTACAACATGCGAGAGAGTAGGGATATCGTACGTGAGCAGCACGTGCAATTACAGTCTCCGCAAGATAACGTGGCAATTGCACGGAGATTGTACGTTGTAAGCACGTACAACTCACTTACCACGACGATGCACGTAACCCCTCACGGCCAGACGTGGCGTGCGGGCCAGGTACTTACACCCTGCGCAACCGTGCGATTGTCGTGCGTTGACGTACTTCCTCCCTGCTCTAGTCACTCCCTCCCCACGTTCACAGGATATTTTGTGATACAAGTGACCTACACATATGCATCAAATGTGATATCTTGAACATTTTTTTAAGTCACTGCTCCCAAAGGTAAACAGGACCTTTAAGACACTGATAGATGACAAAGCACTGAAACGCGTTAAGTAATGGCTTCAGAAACCATAGATAAAACACAATCCAACTTGGGAGCATAAAACCATTGGGACGAAAACAAAAGAGCAATCAAGAGTAAAAATAACTGCAAATTAGCTTTCAGAATGAAAGTGAGTATTATGATAAAGAAAAAGGGAACGAAATGAAATAAACATACAAAGGGCCAGGTTAAATCCAAAATATACATACCAAACACGAAACATAGCATCAACACTCTCAAAGCTCAAGCTTAGCAGTGACCTTCTATGGCAAAGAGGGCACAGCATATATGATAGAGGAAAGAAACATAGCACAAATAAAACAACTATCCTTTAACAGAAAGGCATAAATTGAATATTGAGTTTGCGACTTTAAATTCACATTGGTTCGTAAGTTTATCAGATTGGTATGGGCTGAGCGAGGTACATCGTAAACTGCAGGCTAGCACGTAAAGGGGATGCTTTCTCACACACGTCTATGCATGGTGGATTCTTGTATCATCGTTGCCAGATCATAACAAGACTGCAATGATTTCATACAAGACGTATTTTCATACATGTCATGTCAGAAAAGGAAATTGAGTCACTATTGATGTACATTATGTTTTGTGGTAGATTCGTGAGATGGTGATATTATCACCTCCTCCAATAAAACAGTTGTTCCTTATGTCACTCTTTATAGATGTTGCATCACTTAAAACAAAGAGAAACCTTCACAGTCTCAGTGTAATGTATCATATTTTCTGTCCTCAGTTTAGATTATATTCTGGATCGACTTCAGGTGTTTTATCTCACACTGATCCATGGTAGTTCAAGCCTCTCTGGTAGCTTTGAAGTATTGCACGAGGCAACGAACAGGTTTTCCTGGTCAATTTCATATTTATGTCATTCAAATTCATTTAACGAGCATTCAAATTCACACAGCGCACGCACGCGGAAATATTCGGGAATTCAAATTTAGAATTCGAGTAATCAATTTCATTTAGGGGCATTCTGTTTCGTTTTCGTGAAATCATCACAATTTGGCATTCAATTTCCAAATACGAGCATTGCATTTCCTACTCGTGCATTCAAATTCACGCGATAGTCATGTGATAGTCCCGATGAGCTTGTTTGGAGCGTTCAATTTCATTTTCAGGCGATCAAGTTCCTACTTCGTGCGATCAATTTAATGAGGAAAATGGAATAGACTTTTTTAAAGAAAGGAGAAATGGCATACACAACAAATGAATGCTTGCATATAGTGTAATTATTATTGTTTAAAGGTTCTACATTGTTCTATGTTCATGTATTCTTTGTTTTTTCACCCCCCAAAAATCTACATTACAAGGTCTAATCAGCAGTGCATCCAAACAACACAACGACGATCTAATCATATTTCTTGATGATACTGCATGCATGCTGACAACGCCCAAACACTATAACCACGTAATGGCAATGCATCAATTTAAAGACCACCTGACACACTATGACCTCACATAGCCCCGCAAAAAGTAAACCAATAAGATAGCAATAAACAACAAATAAGACGTATACAAGGTTCATGTTATTCAGTTTCAATGTATAAGCCTAGTCGAAATTGCTTTTTCCCCCCAAGGTGTCAACCAACCTTCCAAATCATGTTCGTCTATAGGCATATACAATGCTTCATGTTTGTTTGTTTGTTTGGTTGTTTGTTTGTTTGTTTGTTTGTTAGTCCCCAAAATTAAGTACAAACACTTTATAGGTATGGCCTATGCCTTATATAAATAGCTTCACAGCTTATATAAATGTGTGACAACTAGTCTGAAAGCAAAGTTACTTTGTTTTAGAATGTATTATGGCATGAAATTCTGACACCCCTACCAACAGTGCGTTACCTGTGGATAGGATGTGTTGTACCAGGGCAGGAAAGTAGTAGCATGAAGCTTTGAACACTAGATTCATATCTATTCTTCAAATTACATATCTTACTTCAACAATGTCACAAAAGTAAAACCAAATGTGTGTTTAGTATACTCCTATTACTCACCGACCGTCTTGATTTCATCAGCTTTTAGATTATCAGATTTTATCTTACCTGATGAAGAAATTCAAGAATGAAATTCATGTAAAGAATTTAATTACATCGTTGAGAAAATACAGCACATTCATGCTGCTTTTCCACCTTTTCCATTCGAAGCTCCATTGAAAAAGATAATGAAGAAAAAAGATAATAAATAGAGAGTATTCTTGAAACACGTGAAGGGAGAATTCACAGACAGAAATATAGCCCCCCCCCCCCAAAAAAAAAAAAAAAATACGAAGAAGAAAATAAAGAAATGACGAGACAAAGCCGCGAGAGAGAAAAAGGAACAGAACAATCATTTGGTAAGAATAAAAGAAAAATAAAAAAAGGGAAGAAAACAGAAAATGAAAGGGGTGATGTGGAAAGGAAATGGGAAACAAAGTCTGTTGGAAAGAAAGGGGTCTAGGGAAACATATTGGCCCGAATTCACGAAGGTGGCACAAATATGGAACCATGGTTTATACCATGGTCAAAAACCATAGAGCGCCAAGTGTCGCACGGAATATTTCGCTACGAAATCAGTCTTTTCGTCGATGAAATGATTATTTTGTAACGAAATGACAACATTGTGTAACTAAATGAACATTTCGTCCACGAAAACATAATTTCGTTAACGAAACGGTCATTTTCGTAACGAAATATTCCGTGCGACACTTGGCGCTCCATGGTTTTTGTCCATGGTTTAAAACCATGGGTTCATTTGTCCACCTTCGTGAATTCGGGCCAATGGGTACAGTATGTCTTAACTGTCCCTGTGATTCCCCCCCCCCCCCCCCCAATGCTCGATGGATCCAGAACATTGAGATCTGCGAAAATGACAATCATTCATTCAAAGTATCGGTCAGCAAGGAAGAAGTTGGGCGTTAGCTGTGCACATTGGCTTGTTATTCTGGCTGCTTAATAGGGCAGGGCATTGTCAATTACTAGGCCCCCTTGACCTCGAATCATATCCCCATCAACACCATTGCTGGAAAAAGTAAATCCGCGAGACAGCTCATGACATCAAACGGATTCTATCTCTGGTAAGTGAAATTTCGGTTTCCAAAAGGTACTACATCCACTTTCGGTTTCAAAAGGTACTACATCCACAAAAATATAGAAATGATTGAAAAATAAACGTTGAAACCGAACTCTTCCTATGAAGTCGTTAGAGCAACTCTTGTCTCAATTATAAGCGTCCATACACTCATGTAGCACATGGTTGATATTGAAGTGTTCTTTTTGTTTTGTTTTGTTTTGTTTTGTTTGTTTTTTTGCTCTCGATAAGTCAAGCACATTAAATGACATATTTATTAGTAATTTTATTCCTTCTTTTGTTCGATGTTTTGGTTTGTCTTGTTTCCGTATATTTTTGAATGGTCCTGCTTATGTTCTCAAGACCTCTCTGAATAACAGCTTCATGGCTGAGGACTTTTTAACTCCGTGACAAAAATAACGCAAACAAACAAACAAACTACCTTTACTTGTCTTCTAGGGGTTTTCATTACCTCCTTCTTTTGATCGCCACATTCTAAATTCCTTAGATTGAAATAGTTTTGTAGTCAGGGACCAATCCAAACGTTGGATTGAAGTTGTCACTCTAATAGAGTTAGAATTCAATCTTATTCGATTGAAACTTTCAATCCTATTTTCGATTGGTCCCTGACTACAATCGTTTAGATTGACTTCCAATCCACGGAATTTAGAGAGCTGTCTGATTATCAAGGTATTAGTTGTGCCTCGCCTGGTATCATCATCTGTGGCCCGTTGCATAAAACTTACCGTTGAATTTCAATGGTAACTACCGTCAAAATTAGGCGTCACAGCCAATCAGCCACAGCCAATCAGCATCAAGGATTATAAAATTTACCGCTAATTTGAAGACTTACCGCTAGAAAGGAGCGGTAAGTCCAGCGGTAAGGGTTTTATGCAACAGGGCCCTGGTTACAGTTGCGAATCTGTATGATATATGAAAGCAGAATAAAAGATATTTAGGTAGGCGCAGGATGCGATTATACGAAACATCCGTTTAATAGTGAGCATGTTTCCCACCCAGTCCAGACCACTTCTCTCTCCGCTGTGGTGAGACAAGCGATGACCCGGTCGTTTTCCCGCGTGTTGCTGGTATGGAATCAATACTGTATTGGGCCATTCATTGGGGTACAGGCACACGTTGCTAGAGGGAGACGCCATTTTGGTGTAACAATAGGAGGCTCTTACGCAAGTCTGTGATGAAGGTCACCTCGCATGAGCAAAACCAGGGAGAGAACGAGCAATTCTGAAATAGTGTGATCTAGTATGATCTTCAAATCATATCAATCATGTTTAAAAATCCTTATCGTTATGCCCATTTTATAGAGATTGAAGGGTTGGGTGCAACTCTGAAAAATGACATTCTCTCGCAAGTAGTTTTTGTGCCTATTTTCGGTCGGGTATAAGATGATTTTCACATGCTACATTCCGCGGAATCAAAATATACAATGTCAAATAGTATTATACAACAGGCAAAAAAAAAAAAAAAAAACCCAAACAAAACAAAGGATTCATGTCGTGCGAAACGTTCACACTGAAAAAAAAAAGAAGTTTGACAGTGACTGCAGCATGCAGATACTGTGGAAATGTTTTAGTTTTTTCTTCTCTTTTTTTGTGCTCTTGTTAGTTAGTTTTCCATCGATGATCCAGTCATTCTCATTTTGCTATGTTACGGAACAAGTAGAGCGGCTAAGCCCTCAAAGTCATGAGAATTGTGCAAAATTTGACTAAAGCATGAAACTTTCACCAGTGTTAGTACATACCATGAGATTCATTTTAAGACCGGGAGGTAAGTCTGATTTGACCTCTGATGACCTCCAGAGGTCAATGAACTTCAAATATCAGAATATTGATGTTTGAAGGCATTTGTGAAAGATAGGCGTAGACGTTGGTTACGCTGCACTAAATATGCATTTGTACTACAATTCTTCTGATTCCACAGGGCATTGACAGGTTTCTACCTTTGACCTCTGATGACCTTTAGAGGTCAATGACCTCAAAATACCATAATATTGATCTGTGATGTTCTTAGTTAATGATAAACATGGTTAAGATGTACAAAACAAGCATATCTGTTTTACAAGAAATTGTCTTCATTATTCCAAAGAGCACAGATAGGGCTCTACCTTTGACCTCTGGTGACCTTTAGAGGATGTACAAAACAAACACAATTGTAGCCCAGATGGCTACTAGCACATGTTTATAATATAAGGATAAAATAGAATAGAATAAAATAAAATAAAATAGAATAGGATAGAGAGTAAAAGAAAACAGATCACTGCAGTCGTTTTCCTAGACACCCTGTGACGCCAATATGCTAAGTATTTTCCTCTTCTTGGAGTTTTTAAAACCGTTTACTAGTATCTTCCTTCCAGCTGTTCCCTTTTTTCTCAAACCCCCCTCTCCCAAGAAAATTCTATGGTGAAAGGAATTTATGAGTTTGACATTGGCTACTTTCCCCGCTAGTGGTCAGCACTCTCCATCCCCAAAGCCCCGCGCCAAATTACGGGGAATAACGTGATGACGTGTTTTTGCCCTCTGATCCCCAAACATAAATGACCCTCTGAGCTGGAAGGTGGCCCTCCTGCCAGAATGTATCCCTCTATTCTAGCATTTATTGTTTAGTGTAGTGGGTCAAACAGGAACTCCAAAGACAAATTCAGGGACAACGACCCAGAACAACGATGACGTTGGTTGTCATAAGGACACTAATGTCCATTTGGTTTATCATTTTGATATACAAGAAACAATAAAGTCTTTACCAGTGGTTACAGAGAAGAAGTGAATGAAGAAACTAAAAGACAGTGGGCGAATTAATCAGAAATTGAGATGAATCATTAGAAAATTGAATTCTCACAGAAACGAATAGGAGGAGCAAATTGAACATTTTGACCAATAAGGAATTGATTTCTAGTAAACACCACACCCCAATATAAGATTGAGCCAATGAAATGCTTTAGAAAAAGGAAGTTTGTTAGTAAATTAGTTATAAAAAACATGTCTGAGCCGAGAAATCAGTTAGAGTGGCAAGCACAATGGGAGCGGCTTCACACTATATAGTGAAGCAAAGGCTGCAGAGCATTTTGGAACTTTGAGGAACTTTGAGAATAGTTGGAGACCACAGAGATAAAGACAGGAGTTCCCCTTCCTTGGTACATCATGCCCCCTCCAAGTCAATCAACTACTCTTTATCGACGCTGTGAATGTGATGAGGATCTGACTGTCGTAACTGAATCGGCGAGGAGCAGCACATGAGGAGAAACTGTGCGTCACGATAAGACAAAACTTTGGTTTACGCCAATTTGGAGTGCAATTACAAACTCCAAATAGTCAACTGGTGTCATCGGAGATGTTGAAGCGCCCTGTCAGACTGATACAAAGTGGACAGTGATGGTGACGAAGAGTCTAATGAGAGCGTGACGGCATACCACTCAACGGACGGCCCAGCCACACTGACGAGATCGACAATGACATGCAGACGAGGACCTCATTCGTCGACTGTACCGATGTCGAGATAAGTGACCACACCCACTAGCATCATTTCTCCCTACTAACTAAATCCCTCCATTTCCCATAGAATAAGACGGTATATGAAATGGTCTCAAAAGCCGTAAAGACGTTCCTAAGTGATGAGTGGAATGCTAAACTAAGTTGTGAGGAAAGAAACTTGTTTGTGAAGAAGTTTTTTGTTTCAGACCTACAGGAAGGCAGGTCGTTGGAATAAATATGCCGTTAGTAGCATTGGTGTTATCCATGTAAATGTTATCATTCTAACGCATTTTGCATTTGGTGTTGTGGAAAAATATCTAGTTTCTTCTACTTTTGGAATTTTGGTGATGATCGGTGTCTATGTGAGTATCTAACCCCCGACCAGTACAGAGAGAAGGTGACAGACCAATCCAATATCTATCCGCCTCTGTACAATAATTGGTCGCCGGCTTGGAGAAAGTAGTAAGGAGTTTTAGGGAACTTACACAATAATGACGTTGTCTTCATATATTCCGAAGAGCACAGGCAGGTTTCCACCTTTGACCTCTGATGACCTCGACAGTTAAATGACCTCTACTTATCAGAATATTGATGTTTGACATTATGATTAATGGTAAACATGATGATGTTCTATAGAGAGCATTGGATGGTCCTATTCATTAATCTGGTCTGGTGCATACTGAAAACGGAAAAAGCATAATTAAAAAATCGACCATTGACCCTTGCCAAAAACGCTGCCCCGGAGCCCTACCCCACCCCCACACTTAGAAAAAAAAACACACACACACATACACACACACACACACACACACACACAATTCCGCCGCCCCAGTTAAGGTGTACTCTTTAGGAAAACTGAACATGAAATTGTAAAGTGCACATCACCATGTCCCCGGTGAAGAAATATTAATCACACTGTATAATGCTCTCGCAGATCTGTCAAACCTGTACCGCCCCACCCTGGCAAAAGGCAGCAAGTGACAAATGCGATTTATTTCTTATAAATGAACAAAATAATATTGCGCTGGCGATTCCAATGACATATCTCACAGGATTGATTTCTAAGCCATATTTTTTTTCCAGGAAAATATCAATAAATCGGATTTGAGCAATTTGTCGAACCCTCCCCCCCCCCCCCCCCCCGCTAAAGTAGGACAGTACGTGTATATATGTATATACATATAAGAGAGTAATCATTTAAGAGGAATTACTTTAATTTACGTTTGAAGACATTTCAAGAGATGTAGTCTGATTTGTTAAGGGGCAAATCATTCTAATGTTTGCAGTCTTGTAAACATACTTGTATCTTTAGCGAAAACTGTTGGAGTACGTGGACGGTGATAAGTAGGCCCCTATGAATCACTCTGTAGAGTAAATTATATATGAACCAAATGGTTTCTTTTGAACATGTGTTGTATTGAAAAGTTCTTGGTAATTCTTTTCCAGGCAAAATGTGTAAATTACATGAAAATTCCGATTTAAAAGCATGTGATGGGAAATGTAAACAGTATGTGCGAATGCTTCTATGTCTCCTGCTAAACTTATTTGTTAGTGGGGAAAAGAAAAGAAAAGAGAAGTCTCGCTCTACGTGACCACGTCTACATACCACAACGCCTACGGATATCTTTGTTTCACATTGTTAGTGGGGAAAAGAAAAGAAAAGAGAAGTCTCGCTTCATGAGAGATGTTCAGATCCCGCTCTACACCACAACGCCTACGAATGTCTAGGCTAAAGGTGGGTTTGATTGTCTGATAGGGCCTATAGAGCACCAACAGTAAGTGCAGATTAATTGGCACGCTATCTTTTGAATAGAAACAATACTTTGTTTCACACAAGATGATAGCAGAAAGACAACTGATAATCATCCGCTCATGTGAAATCAAGCAGAACTTTTTTCAAAACATTTCAAGAGGCATCTTGGTGAGTTACAGTCTGTTACACATGCCAATATAATGTGAAAAACAATTTGAAGGCCACCTGCAATAGGCCACCTGCAATACAGCCTCGCATTTTCCGACATCACAAAAACTTTGATCAACACGTTCCATATGTACCCGTGATGGAGAGGGAAAATAATAAACAACAACATTGCAAGATTGGTGCATTTCTGCCAAGACAACAGACGGGAACTGATTCCATGTAAAATACATAAACATGTATTTTGATTTTTCCATGCATTTTTCCCATATCATTACACACAATCATTATACACGTATACTTGATATGGTGTTCAGCTCACTGTGTGCAGACTGAGCACGACCCGATAATTCAGAACTCTGCCTGAGAAAGGATTGTAGCCTATCCCGCGAATCAAAAAGAAGCTTTCTTATCATCTCGTGCATCCTGTACTCTATGTGCAATGCACTCATCATAGAGACAAGGTTGCCTTCACCTAAACTGTTTAGATATTGCCACTGCATGGGTTACCACCTTGTAGTGGTCAGTGGGCTTGAGTGTCTCAGTGACCCGGAGAGCTATGCCGGCGGGAGTGTTTACTCCTGGTAGGGCCACCCAGGCCGGATTGGTCGAAGGGTAGAGACCAGACGAAGGGTAACCCACTGGCCCTCCAGGTTAATTGGGGGTTGGGCATAGGACTAACAATTCTATCCCAGAAAAAATCTCAATTTACGGAAACAGCGACAAGGAAAAACACTCGATCTGATGTGGGCAGTGCCCCAGAGTTCCAGTCTGGGACTTGTATGACTGGCAGAAGTGAAAGCCGTGAGGAAGCTACTGGCACGACCAAGGAAGCACTAAACACAGCCAAAGGAAGATGAAGGTAGGATTTTGGAATGTACAAACTATGTATGACACCGGCAGACTAGCTCAAGTTGTTTCAGAAATGCAAAGGTATGACTTACACATCCTAGGAATCAGTGAAAGCAGGTGGACGAAAAGTGGCAAAATGAAGACTACAACCGGAGAGACAGTACTTTACTCCGGGAGGGAAGACGGACAACATCATGAAGGAGTGGCGGTGATTCTAAAAAAGGGGGTTGACAAATGCCTCTTAGAGTGGAAGCCAATTAGCAGTAGAATGATGAACGTTCGACTGAGGGGTAAGCAGGTCAATTTATCACTTATTCAATGTTATGCACCAACTAATAATGTAGATGAGGAAGATAAGAACATCTTTTACGACACTCTTCAAAGAGAACTGGAAACTGTTCCACGCCATGACCTGATCATTGTGATGGGAGACATGAATGCGAAAGTGGGAAATGACAACACCTATTACGCGAGAGAAATGGGCACACATGGATGTGGAATAATGAACGAAAATGGGGAGAGACTGGCAAACTTCTGCGCTCTGAACAATCTGGTCATTGGAGGAACACTCTTTACCCACAAGGAAATTTATAAGCTATCTTGGTATTCTCCTAACAGAAGGGATAAGAACCAAATTGACCACCTGCTCATCAATGGCACATGGAGAAGATCCCTACAGGATGTGAGAGTTAGGAGAGGAGCTGATGTTGGCAGTGATCATCAACTTGTTGTAGCAGATATCAAGCTGAAGCTCAAGAGAGCAGAAAGACAGCAAACTCCAAGGAGACATTTTGACACTGACAGATTAAGAGATCCAAAAGTGAAATCAGCCTTCACATTAGAACTGAGAAACAGATTCCAAGCATTACAAGACTTAGAGATTGAAGAAGCCAACACAGGAAATAGTGATACAGCGTGGAAAGGACATGCATTGGATACAGGCGGGAGAACAAGAGAAAACAGTGGGTACAAGAAGAGACATGGACAGCGATGAAAGAGAGAAGAAGCAAGAAAAAGAAAATGATGGATGCCAAATCAATTCGGCTGAAGGAAAAATGTCAGCAGGATTACAAAGAAGTACACAGGAAAGTGAAAAGACTGGTCAGGAAGGATAAAAGGGAATACTTGGATAACCTGGCTTCAGAAGCAGAAACTGCAGCGCAGAAAGGGGAACAGGGAGAGCTCTAGAAGATTACAAAGCGGATTTGTGGTAAGCTCCGAACTTATGGAAGTGGACCAGTTAAAGACAAACAGGGTAAGATCCTCACTACAGAAAGACAAATAGAAGAAAGATGGACGGAACACTTCAAAGAATTACTTAATAGAGCTACACCTGAAGAGACACCAATTATAGAAACAGCAGAGAATGATTTGGACATCAGTATTGAACCCCCAAGTAGAGAAGAAATTATTGCAGCTATTAAGACACTGAAGAATAATAAAGCCCCTGGAGGAGATGGTTTGAGTGCTGAACTGTTCAAGGTTGACCCACAGGTGACAGCAACCCTTCTGAAATCTCTCTTTGATGTTATTTGGGAAGAAGAACAAGTGCCAAAAGACTGGACAAAAGGCATCATTGTCAAAATATCCAAGAAAGGTGCACTAAACGACTGCAACAATTGGCGAGGGATAACTCTCCTCCCAGTGTGTAGTAAAATTCTGGCCAAGATTATTGTACAACGTATATCAGATGCTGTAGATGGAGCTCCTAGGCCAGAACAAGCAGGGTTCAGAAAAAACAGGGGTTGCATAGATCAGATCTTCACATTGAGAAACATCATCGAAAAGTGCACAGAATGGCAACGAACACTGTATGTTAACTTCATTGACTTTGAAAAAGCATTTGACAGCATTCACAGAGACAGTCTTTGGCAAATATTACGACATTATGGAATTCCAACAAAAATTGTGCAACTCATCAAAAGTTTCTACAAAAATTTTTCCTGCACTGTTGGAAATAGTGACCTTTACTTTAAGGTGGAAACGGGTGTTCGGCAAGGATGCGTGATGTCTGCCATTTTGTTTAACTTAGTCATTGACTGGACAATGAGACGTACAATGGAGGGATCGCAGAAAGGAATCCGCTGGACTCTCTTCTCCGTGTTGGATGACCTGGATTTTACAGATGATCTGGCTCTGTTGTCACATTCGCATAGTCACATCCAAGAGAAGACTAACCGTCTGTCTACATTTGGAGGACAGGTGGGACTGAAAGTGAACCAAAGGTAAACGGAAACAATGATTCTTAATAGTGACAACCCCACTCCAGTCAAGGTCTATGGTGTCAACCTTCCCAGAACAGAGCAGTTCACATACCTGGGCAGCATAGTACGAAAGGATGGTGGAGCAGAAACTGACATCAGGAACAGACTGAACAAGGCAAGAAATGTTATGAGAAGTATGAACAGTATCTGGAAATCACAGCAGTGCACCTTGAAAACCAACATGAAATTGTACAATAGCTGCGTGCTGTCAACCCTTATGTACGGATCTGAATGCTGGCGAATGACCAGATGCGATGCTGCCAAGCTATCAGCATTCCACACCACATGCCTGCGTAGAATCCTGCGCATTTATTGGCCCAACAAGATATCCAACTGCGACCTCTTCTTACAATGCCGCACTGAGGACCTGGAGACTCTAATCACCAGGAAGAGATGGAGATGGATTGGACATGTCTTAAGAATGGACGCAAACTCCATCCCCAGAGTGGCTCTTCGTTGGACACCTGAAGGGAAAAGAAGACGTGGTAGGCCCAAGCAGACGTGGAGAAGAACAGTAGAAGGAGAAAATAGCACAGATCACAGACAGTCCTGGGCTTCTCTACAGAGGATGGTCAGCATCAGAGACGGGTGGAGAGCCTTCGTCGCTGCCCTACACGCCAGGGGGCGTAAAGGGTTGACCTGACCTGACCTGACCATATTTTTTTTTCCGGGAAAATATCAATAAATCGGATTTGAGCAATTTGTTGAACCCTCCCCCCCCCCCCCCGCTAAAGTAGGACAGTACGTGTATGTATGTATGTATATGTATATATATATATATATATCTAACCCCCCCCCCCCCAAACCCCAAATCGTCTCAAGGGGGCGACCAATGTTGTACAGAGGCGGATAAATGTTGGTCTGGTCTGTTAGCTTCTCTCTGTACTGGTCGGGGGTTAGGTAATCACATAGACACCAATCATCATCAACTTTCAATACCAAAATTTAAAAGGGGCCTAATATTTCTCCACAGGGGTGAGGACAAAGTATAAACAAGGGCTCAATTTTATATAATTAACTCTAATGCTTCAAACAGCATATTTATTCACCGGCCTTCCCGTAGGCCTGAAATAATGAATGGCTCACAAACAATTTCCTTTTTACAACTCATGACACATTTTCTGCAAATATCTACGGAATGATCACCATTTTGTCACCATTGCAACACTAATCAATATTACATAATATAACTGGACCTCTCTCTCGCACTCATTTCTTTAACACTCATTAACAGGAGACCCTTTACGACCATTTACTCTACGGGAGGGGGAAGGGGTTTGGTTAGTTGGGAAAATGAAATTAGTGAGTTGTGGCCACTTAGCTCGACGTCTGTTTGGTCGACGCATGAGGACCTCCTCCGCATGTCGATCTCGTCATCGTCGATGAGCTGGGGTGTCCAGTCGGAAATCTGCCCTTATCACGAACTCGTATACCGGTTCATCACCAGGGGCGTGGGGAGTCCAGCATCAACACAGTCGCTGTCACTTTACTTTACCCATGGACCTACCACAATAGGTCCATGCTTTGCCTCAGTCGGATGGAACGCTCCAACCATCATGACCATGACGCCAGTCAACCAGTTGTCGCTCGAGTTCATTACACTCTGACTTTGGGTGAACCGAATTAAATCATGTGAACAGTCCGACTAACATCATCGTGATGACGCTCACAGTTCTATGTCAGCGAGGTACACAGTGTCAGTGCAGGTTAATAATTAGTTTGGAGAGGACATGATGGGTGAAGGAAGGGGGTTTCCAACTCTATCTTAGTGGTCTCCAACCAAAAATCTGCTCCTGTCTCCTCAAGCTTCAAACAACTCTCAAAGTTCCCAAATTCTGTGACGCTCTTAATTGCTTCTCTACATAATGTGTGGGAGCTCGGTCGAATTTTGCTTGCCACTTCTCTCCTCTCAGCTCAGTCATTCACCAAGTCTGACACTCACCAAGTCTTGACACTCACCAAGTTTTGACACTCACCAAGTTTTGACACTCACCAACTTTTTAAACAACTCTCAAACATGCTCTTTTATACCTAATTAACTATTCACATTTTCTTTTCCTACCACTATTTCATTGGTTAAATCTGATCTTTGGGAGTAGTCTCCACAAAATAATAAAACCCCATTGGTGAAAAGTCTCATTAGCTCCTCCCATTATTTTCTATGCAAAATCTTCTGTAGTGTTTCCTGTCAATTTCCGCTTAATTATAATTAACGATATCAAACAAGGGGCAGGAGACAAAGAGCCAGTGCATGCATTGCTCACCAATGGTCTCTAATTTGTTTGACTACTTCTTAAGACACCGGAATCAGTGCACATGAAAATTAGGGTGTGAGGCGCCTCCTCACACTAGTTACGTTCAGTTATTTGGAGTGGGGCTCTGGTACTGAAGATTATGGACCTTTTATGGGGGAGTTAATTGCTAAACTCATAAACTGCTGTCAATCACTCTTTTCTTGGGAAGGGGCATTGAAGACGAGAAAACAAAGGAAGTCTGACAGGAAGCAAAACAAAGGATTTCATCAGGGACCTCCCTGATTGCATAAACTCAAAGAAGGGGCTGTATAGGGCTGTGTACTTTTGCGTCACCGGGCAATTTTGTGTGCTAGCAGCCACTGGGCTACATATATATATAAGAGTAATCATTTAAGAGGAATTACTTTAATTTACGTTTGAAGACATTTCAAGAGATGTAGTCTGATTTGTTAAGGGGCAAATCATTTTAAAAAGTTCTTGGTAATTCTTTTCCAGGCAAAAATGTGTAAATTACATGAAAATTCCGATTTAAAAGCATGTGATGGGAAATGTAAATAGTATGTGCGAATGCTTCTATGTTTCCTGCTAAACTTATTTGTTAGTGGGGAAAAGAAAAGAAAAGAGAAGTCTCGCTCTACGTGACCACGTCTACATACCACAACGCCTACGGATATCTTTGTTTCACATTGTTAGTGGGGAAAAGAAAAGAAAAGAGAAGTCTCGCTTCATGAGAGATGTTCAGATCCCGCTCTACACCACAACGCCTACGAATGTCTAGGCTGAAGGTGGGTTTGATTGTCTGATAGGGCCTATAGAGCACCAACAGTAAGTGCAGATTAATTGGCACGCTGTCTTTTGAATAGAAACAATACTTTGACACAAGATGATAGCAGAAAGACAACTGATAATCATCGCTCATGTGAAATCAAGCAGAACTTTTTTCAAAACATTTCAAGAGGCATCTTGGTGAGTTACAGTCTGTTACACATGCCAATATAATGTGAAAAACAATTTGAAGGCCACCTGCAATAGGCCACCTGCAATACAGCCTCGCATTTTCCGACATCACAAAAACTTTGATCAACACGTTCCATAGGTACCCGTGATGGAGAGGGAAAAATAATAAACAACAGCATTGCAAGATTGGTGCATTTCTGCCAAGACAACAGACGGGAACTGATTCCACGTAAAATACATAAACATGTATTTTGATTTTTCCATGCATTTTTCCCATATCATTACACACAATCATTATACACGTATACTTGATATGGTGTTCAGCTCACTGTGTGCAGACTGAGCACGACCCGATAATTCAGAACCTCTGCCTGAGAAAGGATTGTAGCCTATCCCGCGAATCAAAAAGAAGCTTTCTTATCATCTCGTGCATCCTGTACTCTATGTGCAATGCACTCATCATAGAGACAAGGTTGCCTTCACCTAAACTGTTTAGATATTGCCACTGGAAGACTCTGATGACTGATCGCATACAGTGGCTGTGCACCTATAAGAACGCTGGGCTGACCTCAGGATGTCTATCCAGTTTAGTCGTGGAGGAGATCCTGTGTGCCGATCGCGTGCTTCACTGAAGACGCAGATGCTGCCCTGTCTTGAAAGAGATCAAGGGTATGGATCTAGATCAATTTCAGCAGGTTACACTGAATCATCACTTGCTGGCAGAGAGTCTTAACCGGATCATGCAGGTGATATTACCCGCTGCCAGCGTACCCTGATTCACACATTGGATGCAAACCGGATGGCGGCATATTGGAAACAACCAAGTGTTAAGGAGTATCGAGCATAAAGAAGACAATTGGAGTAAATAGTAGTTCCACTCCTATTTTGAATTGAGGGTACCTAAAGAGATCATTAAAAAATGCCCAAAATTGCCTGACGTAATGACCCAAACTTAATTGGATGACAATATAGCAAGTTGCAAGACACAGGGTTGCTTCATGTGGAATGCATGTTATGCCTCACAGTATGTCGCTTTCCAAATGGTCCATGACGTCACTTATATGCTCCAGGACCATGAGTTATTCATCGGAACCATGCAGCCCACGAGCTTGACACTGACCGACACAGGCCCGCCAGCTCGAAACTAGGTAGCATTGCCCATGAGCTTGACACTTGTAGCAGGGCTCCACACTAACTTTTATTTTGGTGGCCCAAAGGCAAACATCCGACATTTTTTGGCGGCCCGATCAGGCCACCAAAATCTTCATTTCTGAAATTTTGGTGGCCCGATGTGCGTATTTGGTGGCCCGATGTGCGTATTTGGTGGCCCCGGGCCACCGGGCCACCGTTAGTGTCGAGCCCTGCTTATAGTATAGGCAAACCAGGCCCATAAGGGTCCGACACATGGGGGGAGGGGGAGGTCCACAAGACCTACACTGAATAGATTAAGCTTTCTGATGTAATACATATATTAATCTCGTGGGTCTTGTTTTCCTCGAGTGTCGGGCTCGCGGACCGCACAGCTTGTGGGTCTATTATATTTGATGTCGAGCTCATTGACCTTGTTCATCTAGTGTTTAGGTCACGGGATGTGACTCGTGGGCTGCGTAACTCATGGGTTGTACGACTCGGGTTGTTTGACTTGTGACGTACACCTGATGAGGTGGGCCTGTTGTTTTCTAGTTAACATCTGTCACCCTTTCATCCAGTTCAAGGGACTTAGTTTGCCATATGCCTGTTCACAAACTATTAAGCATCAACCCAAAATATGGTAGGCCTACTCCTCTCCCCACCTTCCATGTTTAAGCGTACAAATTTTGTCCAGTGCAAATTGGATAATGTTGCACATAATTTCATGCAAGCTAGTATGCATAACTAACCCAAACATAAATATTATATTTGAGGTCACTGCCATCACTGATGAAGACACGTAAGCTTCATTTCTGAAGTAATTGACCGCTCACATTCCTGAGACCTGTTACTATGAACCAATGCTCTGTGGAATATGCATACATATACTTTGATTATAACGTCAAGGCGTGATTTGTACATGATTAAACATTCAGGATTAAACCAATGAAGCCAAACATCAATATTTGCAATCCTACACAAATTTTGATATTCTAAAAGTCTGACCTCACATTGTCCTTGGAGGTCAAAGTTGGATATACATAGGGTACCGTAATGACCAATGTTCTGTGGGATGAGAAGTCACTTCTTGTAGCATAAATGCTAATAGCATAATGCATAATTGCACACCAGGTATACAGTTAACCGTTGATTATACATCAAATATCAATATTTTGATATTTTGAGGTCATTGACCTGTCAAAGTCCTCAGCGGTCAAAGGCAGAGACGTGTAAATAATTTCCCTTGATCTGAGGAATAGGAAAACGATTCAGTTGTAACACAAATGAATGTTTAGGACATCGTTATCATGTTTATCATCAACCAATTGCACCAAATATCAAAATTCTGATAATTTGAGGTCACTGACCTCTGGAGGTCATTAGAGGTCAACGCTAAAAACCTGTCAAGGATCTGCGGAACATTGAGGCAATTCCACTGTTAAAAAAATGGTTTTAGTACATCATTGCCGTGTTTATCATTAATCAATGACAAAATATCAACATTCTGATATTTTGAGGTCATTGACCTCTGCAGGTCATCAGAGGTCAAGGTAAACCTGTCAGGGTTCTATGGAACATGAAGACAATTCCACTGTAAGAAAAATGAGTCTTTAGTACATCGTTACCATATTTAACATTAATCAATGACGCAAAATATCAATTTTTATCAAATTTTGAGGTCATTGACCTTTGGAGGTCATCAGAGGTCAATTCAGACTTACCTCCCGATATTAAAATGAATCTTATAACATGTACTAACACTGGTGAAAGTTTCATGCTTTAGTCAAATTTTGCACAATTTTGCAGCTTATCTGCTCTACTAAGAGGAATTATAGTTAAAAGTAATTTTTCCCCTCTTCGCAGACCCCTGGAGAATGGTAGTGAGGGAGCTACAATGAAAATTTAGGATTATCTAACTAAGATACCGTTTAAAAGCAAACCAGTCACACTAGTACTGCGCTATCAAATAAAATCATTACAACAACTTGGAAACAATACATTTATTGAAAATCAATCCGGGCTGCTAAAACCGACGCCATAATGTTGTAGACAAAGCGTGATGTTATAATGCAGGGCTCGACATCAACTTCCTTCTCTGCTGGTCCGTTCGGGTCGATCAAATCTTTATATCTAAAAGTTGGGTGGCCAGGAAAAAAAGGAGTTGCCCAAAATAAACGGAAATATAACAATCAATTTTGAGTCTTTGTTACCCGATTGGGCCATCAAAAGATAAATTTCTTATAAGACTAGCTAACTCTTTGAGCATAATACATACAGGTTTCAGTGCCTGTTGCACCAACAGTTTTTATCTATCGTGTTTTAATCCTCACAAACCATGAGATGAAGCTCCATTAAAAAAAGAAATGACTTCTTTGATATTGTTTAGTGATGATAAAACACAAACTCGCAATAACTGCAGTTAAAGTGACATAATGTCGTGTGGTATAACAAATATGCAATCTCTGTTGTTAAAACAAAGATTGAATGAAGAATCATCGCAATATATTGTGTGTGGTTTGCAAAAGGTAAAAGAGGGCATGGAGACGAAATGCATTAGAAAATAAGTTAATAACTCCATAAATTGGAAGTTTTGAAATAAAATACATGTTAGGTTAAAGTGTAATAAAGTCTTTAATCAATGTTTTCTGTGTAGACGTTTTACAAAATATAGATATATAGTTTTGCATTGATACCAATATGTATGTGACAGTCAATAGCTATTCACTCGTACAATGTCTTTGTCTCTAATTATCCAAACATTTTTTATCTGCCTATGGAAGGGAAATTTCTGTATTTCATCAGACAATAAAGAATCTTGAATCTTGAATCTTGAATCTCTGCTTTAAAGACCCATAATATGACTAATTTGAATACATGTCCCCTATTTATAGTGTTAAACAAAATATTGTAATCGAAATGTAAAAGTGTATGTCCTACTTCATGGCTACACGTAGATCATACTAATGGAGCTTGATGATTTTCAAAATCAACTGTCATTCCTGTCTATAGTTTGCATAGTTTCCACTGAATATGCAGATGGAGGACAAGGCTGATCACTGTTCTGGAATAGCAGCTGTAATATTGTTCTTACTTAGTACTTGTATTTTAAACATAATGACCGCATGTAGGGACCTACTTTCCTTGGTGGGTTAACAGCAATACACGTGACGAAACACCCTATTCTCATCTATATATAGTAATTGAATCTATTATGATTTATCACGTATTGCGAAAAACTGAAAGGGCTCGTAAGTCTATATAATACAATGTAATTCAGTTTCTCACAATGAATGATAATTATAATGGATTCCATCTACTCATGAGGGCGCGATGCAATTGATTTCATGGAAGTATCCCTTCCTCCAATGTCTGTGATCAAAGAACGTATACAGGGTATAGTAATAGCTTGAGAGACTCGTCGAAAGGTAAATATGCTATAGACAACTGCCTCGGGCACATCATCGTAGCTAGCTATCAGTTTTCAAAGTATTTTGTTCTAGAAAGAAGGGTTGAGTAAAGAGTATCGTAACTGTGGGTGGATGATTTGTCATGTTTAACTGAAAATGTAACACTCGAATATAGAATGGAGTCTGCCAGAGGCCCGGATTGGTGCTGGTGGATTGAGCGGCGGTCCGGCTGGCATGTTCGCGGGTTTGTCGGCGGTTTGCTTGGGACATCTCTCGTAATCCTACATTATTTGTGAAAATGGGTGACAACTCCTATTTGTGAAATACTTGGTATGGCTGCTTTTTTTTTGTTTTGTTTTGTTTTGTTTTGTTTTGTTTTTTGCTTTGATTGTTTTAATTTTATGTATGATTTGTTTTCGAAAATCAATAAAACACATAAAGAAAAAAAAGTAGTTTGTTCTATAAGGGCATGGTGATAAGTTTTGTCATGCGTTGTAGAAGAACAACCCACTACCAAAAACCGGACTTAAGATTCTTCCTAGCGCTAAATACTAGTAGGAGTAGACTATACATGGTATACTGGACCTCAAAGGGGCCGGTGGTCTAGTAGTTTGGTCGAGATGAGGGATTCAGATTTGAACTTTATGTGAGATAATTGTAATATATTATCACTTGTGAACATATAGCATACAATTCTGAAAGGAAATCAGAGCTTATCTGACGATAATCTGTTTTGGGATGGCTGAGACATCCAATAACAGAGTAAGACAAAGAGGTCCTTAACAAAAGTGTTTGGATAATTCAGAATTACTGCAAAGAGTGAATCACATTTAAACTGAAGAAGTTGTTCATAAATTCTTATATAGTTGAATGAGTTATATTTCAATTAGCCTTAATTCTGAGCTCTCTTTTATATTCGTTAAATTCACTCTTTTCTTTTATCTATTCCTTTCCTACATTATGTACATATACCTCGGTGATCCACCGCATCATGTGCCTCGCGTGTGCTGGTATAGACCCTTCATCTCTTCTCCTTTCTCGCCTTTCCCTGTCCTCTTGTCTCTTTCTGTTTCTTCTTTCAAAACAATTTCCTCTTTTCCTCTTTTTCCTTTACTGTGTTTTGTTTTTTTCTCTTTTATCTTTCTCTTTACAAGAGAGGTTGCTTGTGTTTGCTTGTCCGTCTGTTTGTTTGTTTGTTTGTTTATATGTATAGGTCTGTTGTGTTGTACACCGATATATTATGTCTAGCTAATTGCTTTTTGATGTTATTTAGTCTTTTTGTCCACGAGGAGACTGCAAAATACAAGCTTAGCTTTTTAGCATGTCTCCTCCATTTCCTGCAACTTTAGTTTCAATTCAATTTTCATTGTTTACTTTGCTTTTGTGATGCGTAGTATTGTCAACTTCACGTATTTTTCTTTGTTACTACATTGCATTGATGTTGTGTTATTTTGTGTATGAAAATGTTGTTGGAAATGAAATAAATGAAATAAATGAAATAAATGAAATAAATGAAAGTATTTTAAAGATGTACGCAATTTAAGAAAACAGTTAGTGTTATAACTATACTGAGGAGCGTGAGGGGCAGAATCTCGGGTCTACGCGCTTCCTATAATTAATTGGGTAAAAGACATGTCGCGTTTTCGAACTGTTCAAGTGATTTCAGATCTTTCTGTAACATCTTGGCGTGTATACTTCTCTTAATTTCTCGATATAGCATACAGTCATCGCCTGTCATCTGGTTGTCTGGTTGTAGAAGGGACGTTGTTCTGGAAGAATCTTAGAAAAGGAAGATTGTGGGGACCAACATGGTGCCTTGAGAGACATTTGATGTGACAATGGCGATCTTGGATTTGGTGTCTCCTCTTCTTATGCTTACCTGTGACTAGAATTTCCCCCAAAGAATAATGCCGTAAGACAAGGAAGGATGAAATAGTCCACTAATTGTTATAGCACATATAATGATATTTTCGACATAGTTTGTCCTAGCTTGTTCAATAGGCTAACTCCTTTTGAGACATTGAAACATTATTATATTATTTGAGAAACTGTAACATCAAAATGATCCTTGCATGGTAGATCAGGAATATGTGACTACACCAATTCCCGTAGATGGCGCTATAACATTACTGCTGTCCCCTCCAGAGAAGCTGCACACCAGTATCACTCTCGCAACTGGCGACTCTATTGTTCGGTAGGCCTCACGCATACTTTGCATGATAGTGAGCGTGTGGGTAGTCTAGCGGAAAGAAATCAGCCAATCGCACATTGTTCAGAGAATACGCCCCTACTAATTTACCAATCAATGATCGAGACTCTAACACACCCCCATCACCAAAGCAACTGATTACCGATAACTGTAATTTATCTATCTCCCAAACGACAGATCAGTGCTCGTGCAAATAAGATAATTTACTGCGTTCCTTGTGTTTTATGTTATAGGCAAATGTTCATCGACAACATCGCATTACTGTTACAGTGCAGACTTATGGGACTTCGAACAGGGAGGTGTGCATCTCCCTGGTTCAAATGGGGGATCTCAGAATGCCGTATGGCCTGGAAAATAATTACATCATCAACAACAATAACAAGAACTAGGAAAGAAGTTAAAACATTACATAAAATTATATTTATTTGACGAGGATCTATTCATGATACGATTACATAATACTAGGCAAATCACCAGCAGCAAGCTCACTCTAGACATCTGCACCAGTCCTTTTACACTTTCTCTTTTAGTTTCATCCTTTTCATCCTCTCTTCTTATCACAATGTATTTTACTCCGTGAAAACATTCTACAATCTTTAAAAAAAGAAGAAGAAGAAGCTGATTCCATCGATTTGGGTGAGTAGATTTAAGTCAAGGTTAGAGTTAAGCCGTTCTGAACGGAGACCTCGACTGCTTCACTTTGGTGACCCAAACCTTGTCTGGCCAGTCACACAATGGACATAGATTAGAAGCCGGACAAGCAATCTAGGCCGTAATCACGGGGCTTCAGGGAAACTGGTGTGAGCCAGAACTTCTCAGAACATCAAATCTTCAATCCCAATCCCTTTCCCTTTTTTATAGACTATAATTTAACTCTTTCATTGTGTTGCATAATTGCGCGATTAGAATGTCGATGTAAATCTGAACACATAATTTTATATTGTTGGCCATAAGTTATATTGTGCTTCTTCTCATATCGTTCTGCCATTATCTTTTTGTTATCTCTTTTAATTCAGATTAGCACATAAGTGAAACATAATTATACCTGCTACAGTGTATATCATGGGGCTACTAAAACAGAGGACCTGAGGCTCGCCTAATATGTGTGTCGGACTGTTTGTTAAGTTTTAAAGTAGGGGATTACCTAAACGTATGAGAATTCACTGAATACAGAAACATTAAACATATATTTTGGTAAATTTTGAAGAAAATTTGACAAGTCTTTCAAAAAGTTACAATTTTCCAAGTTTTTGGTTACATTCATGTGCCGTCTCTATGGATCGTAAAGTTAAGCAGTTATAGATGTGATGTGACAATATATAAGGATAACGATTCAAAGAATACGAAGATAATTCCATTCTTTAAACAAAAAATTACGCATTCCTTCGAATCGTTATTGACATAACTAACATATCTAAGGGATATATACATTCCCCTGCCTTCTTAAGTATGTAGGGAAATGTTAGACCTGTAAGTGCTGTAGGAAAGTGAAAATATGCTGAGTTTCTGTAGCCTGGGGTTTATTCATGCAGTTGCGCTTGGTAATAATAGCTCTAACCGCGGAGTAAGGTTTTGAAAACGAACTATAGGCTAAAACGGGAAGGAGAAGCTTGCAGATTTTTCATGCCTTGCAGAAATTCTCGAGTGACACATTTCTTTCATTAATCGGCCCACATAAATTGAAATTTGTTCAGTTAATGAGCGAGAAGGGCAAATTACGAAGAGATATGTAGTGATATATTATACTCCCAATAACATCTCTTGGAAGCAGGGTGGAAGAGGTCTCTCCTCATTGGTTCCAGAATGTTCAGGTAAACGTAGGATAGAACAAAAATAACGAGAAGAGAGATGAGGGCTGTCTAATAAGTCTAATCCACTCATCTCTAGCTTTATGAAGCGTCAGGCGTGATTGGGATGTCGGCAGTTGTCATTCCAGTGATGCCCGGATCGACAATATGACCCGATTTTTCTAACCCGTGACGCATTAATCGCTTGATCAGCACTTGTTATAACAAATCTGACACACATCTCTTTATGTCGTTTAATGCTATTATGAGAAGTTTTCCTCAAACCATGCCAAATAACACTTTAAATCCAAGAACCCGTGCTGGTCACTGTGACTGGCAGCAGGCCAACACTAGCCACAAGGCAGGGAGTGTGGCTCGAGGTGTAAACAAAGCAACGTGCGTCCGTTCAGTAGATCAGAGACCGTTTGTTGATAATAGAACTGGGTTGTACCGGTTTGCCCGGGTTCGCTGCCAAGTGCTGCAGCAGGATACTAGGAAGGACGAAGAAGCAGAAGAAGTCAGTATCGTGATACCACGTCAGGTAAATTGCACTCTAGCGAGTTAGACCTCCGAATTCAGTCAGGTCGCCTTCAAGCGAGGTCTCTTGCTGAGTGTGATTACAGGTGTCTGAGTTTGATATCAAATGCATAATTTTCTTTCCTACCAACAGCAACAATTACAACCAACTAATCCGAAACGCGTGCGTGTTGTGACGGGAGCCCGATAGTCAGCTGTGTGTGAACAATCATTGTTTACGGTGAGGATCGTGTGACCGAGCGAGCAGAACTGGACTGTCGTTCGTCAAGCATCATCACACACAGGTGGAAGTGAAGTGGTATCTGGTAGGAGCAATCCGACGACTTGATCGAGCTTTGTTGCGTGCTGTGCCGTCTGTGTCGCTGGTGGGGAAACAGCCTGGAAAACCTCGTACTCATTCTCCATCTCCACGCCATTTACGATTTATCGACTGTAAAGCTCATTTGAATAAGACTCTGGGTATCATGGCATTCGTGAGCATCTTCCGTGCGAGAAACCCTACAGCACTTCAGAAGCTGATGAGGAGCGTTGTCCCAAACACAGGTAAACTAATGAATTTTGAACATATTCAAATATTCAATTACTTTTGCATTTTTCATAGCAATATCTTACAATAATGTTATGACTCTCACACAAATACATGCATGCACACACACACACACACACACACACACACGTATGGTACATTGTACACATTAATATTTTATATAATATAATCATAGCCGTGTACAATGTAGGCCTGTGACCCAGTAGAGTACAAGACTGGTAATACAAAATGTCTCATTCATTATACATTAATATATTATATTATGCCACTTGGTGTGGCATAGTTACTATGCCACACCAAGTGGCATATTATGATAATAAGTATGTAGCCATTGGTGTTTCTACTCATGTTTCTACTCATGTTGATATGCATTGCTGCTAAATTTAAAATGAAAGCTGTGTTACCATTTCAGATCTTTTCATGCACTTAATAGTACAATGGTTCTGCAATCAATGGACTTAGGAATTCTGATCTATTCATGCATGCAATTCAACGCTTTTAGGATCAGCTTTGCATTATATTTCTTTTACACATTATCAACTGGTTTACAATATGATCAAAGGATCTACCCATCCAAACAGTGCACACACATACACACATAAACATGAATTTTAAGCATTTTTGAATGAAGAGCATGACTATCAGCACCATAGTGTGAGACAGGTGTTGAGCAGTTTTCCATTTGGTTTGTATGCAAAAATTCATCAGTGGCCCTTTTTTCCCCAAGAAAAAAAATCAACAAGCCTATTGACATTGGTATTTAAAGGGTGTATCTGGGAATCATTTTCCTGGTATCGCGTTGCAATTTGTTGTGCATTTTTATACATCCCTCCACCTAACCTACCTTTTGTGTTTTATAGCAATTTTCTTCCATAAAAATGTACACGATAATATTTGAAATTTCATTCATCAGCTGAAATTGCTCATCAAATTCCGCCAATTGAAAAATCATTCCTTTTTATATATATATATATATATATATATATGCCACATATCTTATAAATTCATGTATTATAATCATGTATATCTATCATGGAAACGTACATTTAGACTCCATGTCTGCCTCAGCACAATGTATATTTTGCCTGTGTCCAAACAAGTATAAAATTTTTGGACAAAATGAATGTTTGTACACATTGCTCACTACCTCCATCACATAGACTGCCTTGGTATTGTACTCTCTAAACTTTTATGATTTATTGACTCAAAACTTCTTTATGTGTCTGATTTTTTCTCTAAGATTTTAACAGATTTACTTTCCTGATTTTTTTGTTTTCATACAAAGCATCATAATATCCAGATGAAATTCCCCTTCAATGAATTTCAGATGATGTTACAATGAATTGACTGAAAGAGACAAAGAGATTCTTTTTTACAAATCTTGTAAAATCATCTCTTTGAAAAAAAATCTAAACATTTCTATTTCTGATTTACAATAGAATGTGTTATAATGCTAAAGTAGATTGTAGTGTAAAAAGGTAACATATTGTATGAGACATTAGAGCCTTCTCATGTAAGGCCAAATTTTACTCTAGTGCACTGTACCATGGTTAACTATATAACTCATGAATTTGATCGTTGATTTCCTATGTACACATGGATTAGTACATTTTGTGTGCTCAGAGAAAATAGTACATTTTTGCTTTATCACTAAGCCTATATAGCTGAGACTGAAAAAAGGAGTGAGACATTGGGAATGCAAAGAGATTTTGGCTCTAATATGTGTTGGTACTATATATATCCACACTCGCATAATTATTACTATAATTATGCCTACATAAAACAAAAGGCCAAACATGAAATTTTCCAATCACAGCTGGTCATCCCGAGTGTTTTGTTTAACATTCTCCCACCAGTGCTGTGTTAAACAGGGACCATATTATCTAGTAAGACATGTTCTTATTCCTGCAAAAATCAGGCACAGCAATATATCTGTCTCACTCTATTGTTTTCTAAATATCTGCCTCCTATTACCACTGTCTCTCTGCCATATTCACTACAAAATAAATAAAATACTGCAGGTGAGAATGATGAATCAAAAAGATGCAACCCTGATCTCAACACAAATTTCAAAATTTGAACAATGAAGTACCTCAAGAATACAGGTGTGGTAAGATTATACTGCAGGTGTAGGGCTTATACCATGACTATCTTTTCTGATCTTACTTTTGACTATTTTCAATGATTGGTTATTTTGATAATTGTGTCATTACCAGGACAGTTATACCAGAGAGAACACCCTTTCAACAAGGCATGCTGACTTCAAGGCCCACACTGTTGTTTACTGATATACATGCCTTGTGTAGAACTGTTGGTGCACATATAGATGATTTACACTGTTAAGCTTTGAAAAGAGATACCAGCATAATGCACCAACAGTGGTTGAGAGGAACCTTGAGTGTAACCCTATATCTGTGTCCAAAGCAGTCCTAATCAAGGCTATGATCAGATCTTTTCAATGCCTCTGGGGTCCATCATAGTTTACTTTTGTTGTTATTGTTTTAATTGTTTTTGTTGGAGGCACTGACCTGACCTGACCTGACCTGAGAAAGAAACTCCTACCCCATTTATACATAAAGTCAGGCACTGGAACATTTCTGAAGCACTCCTCCTTTTTCCCTTGTCAGTTTGTTCATTACATTGTAGAAAGTCACTACTCATTGAGACCACACACAAAGTGGCTGAGAAAGGCATTTTAACTGTCATGGCAACCTTTGTGAGTGAGGGGATTATTTCATTTCAAAAGCTTAAAGGAATTATGCAGCTTTCAAAGAGCATATCGGGATGGGCATCAAAACAATAGCAAAAACAACATCAAACAAACAAACAAACAAATACCAGGGCTGGACAAGATAAATATCTTTTTTTTTTTTAAAAAAATAGAGAAGTGAGTTTTTTCAAGGAACTAAATGGTAGCTGTCAAAAGGTATGAAATTATATTCTTTATTGAAAATCAAGTATATTTTATTTGACTTTGAATTAGTCATGTGCAATCAGTGGTTTGATTAAATCTATGGATGATCTTGTGTATTAAATTTGAGATGATGTTGAAATTTCAAAAAAAAAAATTGTGGACTTGTAGCTGCATCATATGCTTGTCATTGCCTTCTATAGTAATGGGTTATATGCTTTTTTTTAATGTTGGCCATTTAAATTGAACCCTATCTGTAATACAGAATTTATGACAGCAATAGTGCTCTGTACAATGTTGATCATGGTAAAGCATGTCCTATCAAAGCCCAAAAATAGCCAGCATGATAACATACTTCTGATATCATTTAAGGGTAGCCTTTCTGAAATCCAAAGAGTAGTACACGTTACTGTTGGCTGAGTAAGAAATTCATGCATGTGCTATTCAAAACACTGTAACATGCTGTTAGTATGGTGCAATTTGAATTCAAGGACTATAGTATAATATGCTGCAACTTTTGTATCTTAAAGGCACTGAACAGTACTTTCTCGTTGAGGTGATGATTCAGGTTTATAACATTCCATTAAGTGAGATAATGAGAAACCTCTTTTGAATATGAAGTATGAAAGAGCGTGTAATTTAAAAAAATGATTAAATGTTTATTTAATGAAAATTGGTTTTCAAATGGCTGAGATATCAAAAAAAGGTGATAGGCGACAGGCCATGCCTTTTATTAGGATCTCTTTGTTTCACCTTGTTTTTTGATATCTCAGCCATTTCAATACCGATTTTCATCAAATAAACTTTTGATTACCCTTAGAATTGCATGCTCTTTGACATTTCATAGAGTGGTTACTGAATGTCTCGCAAAACGTTGTAATTTAAGCTAAATCCTCACCTCAACTAGAACTGTACAGCCTCTTTAAAGTTACTCTTGTGATCTGTGCAAGATATTACATTTTTAAAATACCCAGAATACATGTTCTGATGAGCTACATAATGTGTTTTAAAATTTGTTTTTGCAGTACGACACAAGGCCTCAGCGAGTGCACCAGCTCCTAAGCTTGTGCCAGATGAATATGACCTGCCCTATGTACGCACTGAGGTACCCGGACCAAAAACCAAGGTGAGAGTCCCCAAAAACTTCCCATAAAGAGAAGCATTCATACTTTAAAAGAACTCTATTTAGAACTGTATTGGAAGCATGTGTGTGTTTATCAAGTGAGTGTATAAAAGTGAAGGCAAACTGCACAATGTAGAATCATATATCTCTCAAACATACTGCTCAAAATCATGTGCAGCCCATCATGGCCCAGAGGTGCTGTCTGATTAACTTTTGCTTTAGATTTCATATGTACAGCATGAAGTTTGAACAGTTAAGAGGGATTTGAATTCCAAATGTATATATGTGGATTGAGTGAATGTAGCAATATTAGTAGAGTAGACCCTATATAAGTGAAGTTTGAGGAAAATCTGTTGATGAATAAAGAATATGTAAAAGTTTAAGTGCAGCCATTGCTGGAATAGAAGACTACTGTGAACAGTTTGTGACATCATGTTTTTACAACTGAGATAAACATCTTTAGAATTCCATGAAATTTCATCTCTTTGATGAAAGTGCACATTCCCTCAACTTATCAACTGACATAAAATAGTAAGGGTAATATTATTCCCCCTGCTTTTTTGAAAGCGGTAAGTCGAGTGCTCGACTAATGCAAGAAAAGTTAAAATGTGTTGAATTTCCTTCATATCGGAATATCTGAAATCATTTTGAGTATTATCAGTGAGACTGGAGGGTGTTATCTTCTTCGAGTGTCCAGAAAAAAAAAAAAACATATTTAAAATTTCTGGATCATTTCTGCTTGTGAAACAAATAATGAAAAGCACATCATATCCACACTCACTTTGTAGAGAGTTAATTCAACTGGAAAGTATGTTATGTCATATACAGCATTTAAAACAGTGTTATGATTTGACATGTTTGATGCTTTTTGCCATGATTTCAAATCTCCAAGTGAAAGCTTAATCAACCATCTTTCCTCCATGATGAACCTACATATATATAATTATGTGTCGTTTGGTAGCATTGCTATACCTTTAAGGAATCTATCACACTCTAGGTTTGGTATTTTTGAAAATCAAAAAAGCGATGGAAATTCATTTTATGTTTGCAAATGAGGACACTTATGGGAAGATCTCTACTCCCCACAACAGAGATGGGACAGCAAGTTGAATGGGAAGTCAAAGATTCTATATTTTGAGTACATAGTCATGGCAATGGGGACTACACATTTAAATAGGAATGAAATGCAAATGTCAGATTCTTAATAACATTTTAAAGTTATACACGGTATGAATTAGATGTCGCTTTACAGGCCTAAATCATATCATATTGTCACAATCATTCAATAGCAAGGAAATCTGACTCCATGTCAAGATCTGAGAGTAGAGTTGTGAAATGGGAGAAATGGAAGTGTGGTATCTGTTTAGAAGTCTGAAGGAAGTTGTAGTCACAGGCCGTGCTGTTTTATGATATGGATACAGTTTTCTCGGCGAGTGAAAATACCATGGAACTATAGCTCCATGCATCAGATACTGTGCTATCTATGTAGGCATTCCCTACATGTAGTAACCAGTTAGCAATATGAGGCTGTGTCTTGTACGGAGTGCAGTGAGAGATTCATACTGTGTTATACAAATGTCTGCTGAGTGTGGTATGGATAAAAGGTGTTTGGGTTGGTGAGAGAAATGTCCGCACAGCTGTGTCAAGCTATCCTAGATGTGATATACAATGGTGCACCAAGTTTCTCTTTAGAACCAGTGAGGCTGCTGAGGTCAGGGCCAGGGCCAATTGATTGATTTTTCCCTCACCTTAATTTATTCTGCAGTCCTTTTTTTCCTACCCACCAAACCATTACAGCCTCTCCTGGCCAGCTCAGGTCATGGCTCTGCCCTGGATACTACTATAGTGTAGTCTGTGGGGGTCATGGGCTGTCAGTCGCTGAGGTTTCTTTATGCAATTCTCAATATTGTAGCTTTGTCGAACAACATATCTGTAAAAATTAATTGTGAAGTTTTACAGTTAGAAGTGCAGTTTTGTAATCCATTCATAAATATGTTTTTGTTTTCTTTTAAATTTTTTTTTTTTACATCTTCTTTTTGATTCATTGTGATGGCTTGCTGTTTGCAAAGTCTAGAAATGAGACTACAAGGAAGATCCATGGGACGCCTTTGCCTGGGAGGTTAGCAGGGACCTCTAGTATTTACACTGCTGTCTTTCTTGGCATTCCATAGCCTCAATTCAAGGAACTAGTGGAGAAATTATCTGTTTTATTTTTCTTTCTTTCCTACATCTTTAGGCTCTCCTCCAGGATATGGACTCAATAACAAAGGTAATAATGACTGACTTGTAACCATCATGTTCAGTATCTGAGCATATACAATGTACATTCCCATTTAAGTGTGTCTGAGGGCCAATCGTGACACTCTGATGGCAGCTGTATCTCTACTGTAAATGCGGAAATTTATATTAATTTTCACATGTTTTGTGCTATAGGTGGCGAGTGCAAATTCTAAAACCTGTGAAAATATCTTCACAATTCTGCACATTTTGATGGGTTGATACTTGCTCAACACAAATTCAAGAACCTGCAAATATGTATGTTTATGAGCCACCCGGCAAGAAAAATTAATCACACAAAAATATTGATGTTGTATTACACAGTATGTTACTCTGTGAGTATTAGAAATTAGGCTTACATGCCTTGGATGCTCCTGCCAGGAATCTTCTTCAGCATAAATAAAGATTAGTGAAAATATGGATAGCAAAAACTGATCAGATCACCAATGTTGGAAGTATATAGGCCTACCAGTATTTAATGTACCTGAAGAAAATCTTGCCTCTGCTTAGAATCAATTACAGTGTAGTCACCATAAATTTGTGCTCAACTATGAAGCAAACAATTTCAAATTAGTGGATACAACAAGACATTGATTCTCATGTGTATGCAGTTTGATAAATTTTGACATTGAAAAGGCATCATGAATCACTAAAGTTCTGAATTTGAGAAGTTGTAAAGAAATTTGAAAAGTGTTTTGTGATACACATCTTTGCAGCAATAAATGGAGTTATTGGTGATGTTTCTCAATCCATAGCTTGAATGACGCTGAGGCTGTTGCTCCTGTACCTCAATGTTACCATCTCATCTACAAGCTTGTACATCAGATAGCTGGGAGGATACATAGATCTATCCTAGCTATCATCCCTCCAGCTAGCGCAGTGGTGGATCCAGAGGGGGCGCATCGGGTGCATGCCCCCTCTTTATTGTTTATCAAAACAAAAGAAATAAAAAGAAAAAAGGAGGGTCGCGAGCGCCCCACTTTAATTTTGTAAAGGTGCCTCCCCTTTACGGAATTCGTGGATCCACCCCTGTAGTGTGTATTATACACAGAGAATAACTTTATGAAATGAGTGTAATGATAGATTTTTGTACTCTGGCTTTATGGTGATATTTTCTCCCTGCCTGTAGAACACGGGAACCATCCAACTGTTTGCAGACTTCAAAGCCAGCCGAGGAAACTTTCTGGTAGACGTTGATGGAAACAGGTTTCTGGACTGTTTCACTCAGATCTCATCCATTCCTCTAGGTATGTCAAACTTCTTCATCTGGAGGGGTTGGGATTTTCTTTGTGTTTGTTTCAGAGTGGTCAGGGTACCTAATTTAGTGATGTGGCTCTCAGGGTGTTCAGACGCAAAAAAAAAAACAGTTTATACTAGAACAGTAGGGCCTACAGCGCAATACCAAAATGGTACAGCTATATGCTGAATTTATACATCTGAACGCTGACTAACGAAACAACATATAAAGAAACAACGTATAGCGAAACAGTGGTCAGAGCATTGTTTCGAACTAGAACTCGATAATGAATCTGCATTCCACTGTGTCCATTGTAGGTCTGAACATATGGCGACCATAGAATGGTATAACTGGGCGGGGCTTAATAGGAGCAAGCACGAAAGGTGACCGCGTACCTACAGTCAATCATGACCAGAACAACATGCGCAGTGAAAAACTGCACATCTATACGACATTTTTCCAGAATGCTCGAAATTAGTGTCTGAACAGTCTGTCGGCTATAGGATGATTCTGTAGTACATTGTTTCTTTATCGAGTTTTGGTACATGTATAAACAGGCTTGCGTCTGAACAGGGGGTCTACCTGACTGCGGTACTTTATTCTTGCCCTTCTTAAGGCTTGGGGCAATGCATCAAATGGATGATTTAGAAGGCAATTCAGCTTTGTCTGGTGAGTTTGTTAGAAATGTTCACATCAATTGATTTCCTGAATACTGGTTCTAAGGGCTACTGTCTGCATTTCAGTGTTTGGTTGAAGAAGTTCTTCAAAAGTTGACAGAGATTTACTGTCACATCAAACAAGCTTTTATCTACTCTTTTCTTTGAATTTGTATGTGGAAATTTGAAAGCTTTTAGATTACTATTCACATCTTCATAATAGGGAGGTAGAAAGGTCTTTTCTTCCGCAATCTGCACCCCTCGGGTTTAAAACATACCAAAACTCCTTTTTTTTTCATAACCAGGAGTATTCACAAATATTACTAAAGTTTGGGATTGCATCAGCTTATGTTCTCTTTGCCTATTGCTCCACCAAGTGTTATAAAAGATATGATAATGACAGTGAATGATGACAATCCAAGATAGGTACTGTAGGTTATTAGATTCAAGGTATTTTGTGGCAGTACACTGCGCTGGACGACCAATTCTTATTTTTATGGAGGGAAATGTCTAGAAAGGAGAAAAGGTGTTGCCAATTTGATGTGTACACCAGAGCCACGTTAGCCTGGGTCTGCTTGAGCTCAAATCTGATGTCATTAGGCTGTAATCTAATTCCAGCACCATTGGCAGCCACTAATGCAGTTATGGTGGACGGCCATCGATCAGACTAGCCGTGAGACGAGGCAAGAGAGCTAGCTGTATTGTGATGGTATTAAACATATCTTCAGTGAAGTATGAATGCTGGATACCACATTTCATACACAGGCACTGCTGCATGTTGAAAAAGCATGAAATTCATTATTTTTAATAGAAAGGCTGAAAAACCTTTGTAAAATAGTTTGTATGTGGGCGTATATGTATGTTTGTAGTGTAAATTGTATGTGTGTTTGAGGGATGGGGGTAGGTTTGTGTTTGTCTGTCACTATCAGCTGTAAATGCATTGTGTGACCAAGATACTGCAGCTTAGTATACAGAGTGGTGTGTAAGATACAGTAGGTCTTTGAAGCTTCCTCTATTCAAGTCTGTCAACACATATTGTGTGCATGTGTAAAATCGAACCATTCACTTTTATGTGCCCTGGTGGACTACAGTAATTTCCAAGCCAACTTTTTGTTTCCATAAGTATGTGTATCATAACTGACATCAATTCTGTATCCCAGTGACAGTGCAGTGCTTACTGTATACGCTATATATTTCGCGGGGGTTTTATTTTCGCGAATTTCGCGAGTCGTGAGCTATTCGCGAAATTAACAACACGCGAAAATATTACCTTCCAAAATGAATCCCTTGCCTTGATTATACGAACATTTCAGTACTAGTATACCATGTCATGGCTTACCAAACAGACCATACAGTGTACTGGCTATGCTTGTTTACGTACATATAGCACGCACATGTCCACGTCTACTTACGAATACTGTACTAGAGAGCCAATCCATTATCGCAAGGGGACCACTCGTCAGAAGTCTAGCGCAATTGACTTAACCACTTCAAAAATGTTGAATTCTAACTTACTAGTTCGCAGAGTTTGGTAAGTTTTTTTTCATGCGGTGTATAACTAGTATCATTCTTATTTGCTAGTAAGTTGAAAATTCACACTTTCTTTGCCACTTCATATTTTCTCTGGTCCCCCAATCGCGAATTTAACCACTCGCGAAAATGTGTGACAGCGGCAATTCGCGAAAATTTATGTACGCGAAAATTATAGCGTATACAGTATATGACATATTGAACAGTGTGGATAAGAACCCACTCACTGTCTACAGTCCAGACATTATTTGTATAAGCTGTGATACTATAGAGAGCAGTATGGCCTTTGCAACACAGAAACTGAAAATTTATCTCTTTACCTTCTGGTAACAGGCAATGTAAATGGACCTGTAGGAGGGAATTGAACACACAAAAAAGAGAGAATATATTGCAATATGGTATAAAATCAATCTATCATTAGACCTCATTTTACCAAGATGAATTTTCTAGAAATGAGTGACATATTCTACTGTAAATGGTTTTCTAATAAATTGTTTTATTTTACCTGAATAAATCATTGTAATGATTTTATGTATTCATACACACACACACACACATACACACACACAAATGTAAGGTAAAATAAACCAGCAAAATATATGAATGACAGACTTAGGAGCTGTCTAGAAGGGAGGATATGTAAGTTGTTAAAACTTAGAGACATAGATGATTGAATACCGGTAGAATATTGACAGTGGGGGAATTGTGTATTTCAAGATGCATTCACTGCATGCAGCAGTGCCCTGAGTTTGTCTCCAAGTCTGCTCCTGTTTTTCTAACATTTGCAATTGTTTCTGTCTCCAGGGTCTGTTGGTTCAGTGGCCTTCTGAACAAATAGCTCCCTGGAACCACAGACCTCTGATGCATAGAAATGTGTTCTGCTAAGATGAATTAGTCAATAACTTGGCTCTTTCCACCATTGGCTTGCATACCTATATTGGGTAGAAATGATATCTTTTTGAAGCTAATAGA
The DNA here is from genome assembly GCF_040938485.1 of Diadema antillarum. Classification (NCBI taxonomy): domain Eukaryota; kingdom Metazoa; phylum Echinodermata; class Echinoidea; order Diadematoida; family Diadematidae; genus Diadema; species Diadema antillarum. The sequence goes on along the minus strand of NW_027272016.1, from coordinate 174,412 downwards.
AAACTTACAGAAGTAGAACAGACAGAGAGAGAGATAAAAGAGAGAGAGAGGGAGAGAGATAAGAGAGAGAGAGGGAGGGGGGGGGGAGAGGAAAAAGAATTAAGAAAGGAAAGGGAGAGGCTTAGAAAGTTGGGTAGTTGTGATCAATTCTGAAAAGAGATTGCATAGCACTACAGTACAATAAAGCAATGTACCAGTGGAATTTTATTGATTTGGCAGCGTTCAAGGAAAACTTTGGTGATGACATAAGAGATATATACCTACATACATGCATACATACATTGTACATGCATACAATACTGAATGTGCATGTGTGTCTATCAAAATTGAATGGAAAAGAACAAGCCAAAAAGATGCACTTTATAATGCACTAAACATGACAATGCTAATTTGGGTTAAAAGAGATGGAGTTCAGTTTGAGGATTGAAGCCAAGAAGTCTATCAAGTACCAAATACAATCACAAATTTTGTGATATTATAGGCCTACATGTATGTATTAAATGCATTTTACTTAAGGGCACATATTATGTGCTGTTATTACCTGTATTAAAGAAAACTGCATTGTAAACAGTGAAAAAAAATTATATAGAAAATATCATTAAAAATGTAGTAAACCATTATTTTTGGATATTTAGCTGTTCCACCTAATTCACATATTCTGTATCAAATCCTGGAGGGAAGTTTAGATGGGTTAAGCGCTCAGTTGTGTTTCAAGATGATTTAACTTTGCCAATTTGTAACCAGACATATCTATTAATGGAAAGTGAGTGAGAAAGTGAGGACAAATCTTTGAGGTGCAAATGAGGTTTGGAGTGATGTGTGATTAGACATGTAGCCTTCAGTGTCTGATGACGCCAAACATGAAATGTAGTCTTCATTCAAGACATTTAGCTTAATCTTATAGAAGTTGGGGTTGTACAGTGTTCATCCCAGAAACCCCATAATTCGATCTACATGTTTGTATGGTCAGAAGCTTACTTAAACCTGACATAAACCCAAAGGATAGGAATCAACTTGGGGACAAATATGAAGAATCACCAAATGATATAGTTTTTTGAGTGTTGAGTTAATGCAAATAAAAGGAAACTGATCATAAAGATTTCAAACTAGGGCTTTCCATAGCTCAGTGGGTAAAAAGAGCACTGCTCTAGCAATCAGGAAGTTACATGTTTGAAACCAGATGGAATCCCATTTTCTTTGCTCATTTTCATAATTTACATCAAATCATTCTGGTAAGTTTCTTTCTGTTTGCTTTCATGTAGTCAAAAGATATTACCATGACAATGATACCAGTAACTCTATCACAGCGCTTCGTTGGCACTTTGGAATTATAGGTAGCTAGTTTTCTCATGCAATTACCAAATCACTTGTCTTTTACTCTCCAGATTTTTTTTTCTCTTTCCCCACTTGCCCTGCCTCTTTTCTCAATCTTGTTCCCCCTCTACCCCTTCTCTCTCTCCCTCCTCCTCTCTTTCTTTGAATCTGTATCTCTCACTGTCTGTCTGTTTCTCTCTCAGTTTTTTCCCTTCTCCTTTTGTCTCTGTCTCTCTCAAGACTCATTGTATTGAATCCTGATAAAGTATCTTTGTATTTAATTACCAGAAAGGGTTAAAACCCTGTCTTTTCTTGAGAATAAAGTTACATATGAAGACTTGAATATGAAGACCTTTTATAAATCAAATCAACTTTAGTTCTTGAGACCTTTTCCCTGCTTTGATGTTAACAAACTGAATCTGTGTCATTCACATTATGTGAGTCCCCATACTGCACAATTTTTTGTACATGTTGCGTTCGTACATGTTCTCACTCACTGTTTATTTTTCTCTCATTTCAGGTTACAACCACCCTGCCCTGCTTGAAACTGTCCTGAATCCAGAAAATGCGGTAAGTAAAAGTCCATTTGCTAATTCTAAATGCATCTATTTGTGCATTTGAATCAGTGTTTACAAAACATTTATATCATTCAAAGCAATACATTTTGAAGTGGATGTGTTTCAAAAGTCTGATCATTGCCCAAAAATGTTAAGCATAAACTCACCCAAAGATATATTCATGGCATGTCGACATACATTAGCACAGCACCGAGGAATTTATGGTGTTGCTGCCATTCAATAAAAGTGAATTTCTGTGGAAAACTGAATAATGTGTCTTGTGGCTTTACCACTGGGTTGTTGGAGACTAATTTTTTTTTCCTTTTTGTCATTTAATATGGCTACATGTTAAAGGGTGTGTACAGTTCTGGTCGAGGTGAGGATTTAACTTTTAACGTTTTGCGAGATATTCAGAAACCACTCTATGAGATGTCAAAGAGTGTGCAATTCTAAGGGGTATCAAAAATTTATTTGATGAAAATCAGTTTTGAAATGGCTGAGATATCCAAAAACAAGGTGAAACAAAGGGATCCTAATAAAAGTGTGGCCTGTCGCCTTTTATTATTATCACTTTTTTAGATATCTCAGCCATTTGAAAACCAATTTTCATCAAATAAACGTTGAATCCTTCTTAAAATTACATGCTCTTTCATATTTCATAAGACGTTTCTCATTATCTCAGTTAGGAATGTTATAAACCTGAATCCCCACCTCAACAAGTACTGTACAGTCCCTTTAAGCATAATTTCTGTATTGTAGTCATGAGTAAGGCATAATGCTAAGATTAAAACCTTCAGCAGAGTAGTATTTGATTGTCATCGTGAACGTGACAAGTTTCTAGTATCATAATCAATTATCTAATAGCTATGTGGGATATTATGAAAAGAATGGGGAGGACTACAAATTTATGAAATGTCTGTTAGAATTAAAGAATCTGTAATTCATACATCAAGTAATCCTATGGTGAAATTTTGTGCACTGCAGTGGTCAACTATGGCAATATCGGGAGCTGAAGATTTCCTTTAATGTGTAGACTGTGGAAACATTTACTTGATAATGTGGTTTGGGCAATGTGGGCATTATCATGGGGGAAAAATATCAGTCGATAGACCTAGATTAAGGCATGATGTCCCAGCTGCACACTGTGCACTGCAAAGGTACACAACTATGGGATCCTCACAAAGAGTTATCAAATATGTAAATCTTGTACCCCCTCAACACAAACTGTAGTATTGAATAAGCCAGATAGAGACAAACAAACAGGACAATGAAGAAGGAGATCAAAGGGTGAAGGGGGTGGGGCGGGGGCGGGGGGAGGAAGAGGGGAGGTGGAGGAGTCATGTGATCTAGTCCATATCCCACTGTAAAGTGATTTTAATCACACCCGACTCTAGTTCCTCATAACCTCAAAAGGCTGCGAATATCCTCACAAAGCCGGTATGTTTGTACAAGTTGAAGGAACTCTTTGTCAAGATTTTTTTTTAATGTTTAGGATTGAGCAGATGTGCATTGTATTCAGAAGACATGTAGAGTATACATGTGTAGTTCTATACCAATGACTTACTTTTAGTGACTGCTAAAGTGCACAGTGAACCTAAAACATAATTGTGTCGCACTAGTAGCCAAAACTCGTTCAAAGTTCTGTGTACCTTTTCTGCCAACACAATGATATGATTATCTGGTACATCAGAGGTGAGGAAGTTTGTGGCAGTGATCCCTGATACTAACTTGTAAAGGTTGCACAGGTTTCGATACATTCACTATTAACCATTGTGTGCGGAAGAGTTGTAGTTGTAAACACACACACAAATCCAAGCAATCAAATCACATTATTTTCATGTTTGGATGAAAAGTGGAGATATTTCTATTGTCATAGTCTGCAATGCTTTCTTCATCTAAATTAAGTTACTCTAGACCAGTAAATTGGTTCTGTCTGAACCAATGAATACATCACTCTTATTTTTAGAAAGCTGAAGAGATCTGGGACATGAAGTCCTCTCCATTCCCATCATCAGATATTTCATCCAAAAATCATCATTCATAATCTATGACACTGTACTGTGCATCCACATAGAAATGTACAATTAAACCCTAGAAATAATAACAAAAGCCCTGACTACTGTTTTTATTCTATTGATTGTCAATGTTGTCATATCAAAGGCATTATGTACCATTTACAGGTGAAACAAAAACACGCGTTCAGTGCTTCAAAATAGTTCTAAAATGTGAGTGAGTTAGGGATATAAACGATGATTTAAAAATTCTAATCAGTATAATCAATGTAAAGTATCATTAAATATACAAAATGTGAACAGTAGTTATAATGAGAATTTCTAGAATAAACCGTCTATACAGTTTTTGTTTATGAACAAAAATAGTGATATAGAGATGCTTATATCAGGCTTTATTTTGAAATTTTTATATGATAAGATGTTTTTGTGATACAACTGACCTACATAAGAATATGCATCAAATATGATAACTCAAACATCTGTTAAATCACTGCTTCCAGTGGTAAGCAATACCTTGAAGTATTCAGGTGTTCTGCCTATGACAGGGTATATGGTATGTTGACATTTCATAGTGACCACTACAGAGAACATGTGATATTGTTTAGTTTGGTAATGTTATGCAGGTGACACTATAGAAATAGTGAAATTGAAGGGTTACATTTATAATGGAAAACAAAACAATAAAGAGAGGAAGAAAAGGATGTAAATGATGTAAATTGTGATGTACAAGGATGTAAATTGATTGATCGCTTCAGATATTATGACAGTACAAATATTGAATATGATAAAAGAAAGACACTCAATACAGTCATACATCCCATTGTTCTTCAGATGATAACACACCTCAATTTGAAATGTGTTCTTGATGTTTGTTTGTGTTAGAGATAATCACTTTGAGGGTTAGCAGTGATTAGGAAAAAAAAACTGCTGTAAGTGCATTTCTAGGATTTCATCAATAGATGACTAATCCTCACTGAATGAACCAGTTTAAACTGGATTGTGGCCTATCTGCCTGTGTAGAAAGTTTGTGTGTTTTCATTAGGAGACCTGACACACGTGATTAGATTGAAGAACCTACTTTATGATGCCTATGTTTGCCACATCCTTCAAAGATAAACCAGATTTGGCAAAAATCACCCTTCACCTCAGATAAGTGCTAATATATATTATAAGTGTGAGAGTCACCAACAAGCTGGTAGGTCAGAATACTCAGGGTGGCATGAAATCAGGTCAGTATTTCAGGGCTAAGTACACAGTGCCTCAATCGCTCAAAGCAAACTTTTGTTGTTGTTGTTGTTGTTGCTCTGGAGTGAATCATCCTTCACCTCGTGGTAAAGGACACTAAGTTAGCAAGTGAAAGTTTTCTTGGTTAGTTGCTCTCATTTTGACAATACACTGAGGCCCCAAAACTGAGGCCCAGATCAAAGAAAAAGATTTCCATACCTGGGATTTCTATGATCAATTTCCTTTTTCCCCAGTCAGAACTGGTTTTTTAATTGTGTGCTGAGGATGCATAATCTTTTGAATTGTTAGAGATGTAAACTATCAGCAATAGAGGCACGCAAACCATAGACACAGACGGCACACATACCCTGGATAGCAAGGGTGGTTGATAGACAATAGGCCTTGGATTATAGAAATTAGAAAGCTTAAATGTGATGGTGTGTGAAGACAGGTGCTTAGTTTTAAAGTGCAGTTCAACACCATGTTTTTCATAAATTCAATATAAAGCCAGATCTACCAAACATGCAAAATGATAGAAGTGTCATCACAATCAAACAATAGGTTATTAAGAAAGTTATGCAATTTTGAATTTTCAAATGTTTTCACCAAGTACATAAATATCAGAAGAGATAATAACATCACCACCTCACGAATTTCCTGATAGTTTGAACACAAAAATGTCAATGTTGAAATTATGTGTGTGTGTGTTTTTTCAATGATTATAGCAGCTGCAGCCCCTTTCCTGTATTTTATTTTCTTCTTGTTTGGATAGAGGTTATAGAATAGTCTGATGCTAAGGACACATCTTATTATACATTTCATGTAAAAAAAATTATTAAAGTGTTAATCTGTGACCTGTTCATTTGAAAAGTGTGAGATAAATGACATTGTCACACATTTGAATATGTCTAAATATGTCTATAACTAATTTCACCACTTCTTGTACGTGGGAAAATATCAATTTTGTATTAAACTGTGTTATATAGGTGAAATCTTGATAAATCTGCTTCTAATCTGTTTGTTTGGTTTTACCTTTTTTATTGAGTCCAACTATGATATGAAGTCTCAAACTGAGTCTAAATGGTGTGCATGGGGCCTACAGTATTATCATTCAGAATGGAGTCTAGATGAGTGCAGATCCACCGCTGATCGATCTTCTCCTAACACCGCAATATGCTTCATTGATCATAACCTCCAATCTAGGACCTCTGGCTCCAGTGAAGTTTGCCCGGCAGTCTGTCAAACAGGATATTTGCCAGCAAAGTGATATCTAATGACATGGAGCAAGCTGCAAGATAAACCTACACTTTGTACAAATTATTGAATGGCACCTTTCTATAAATCACTGCACATTCAAAATTTGGGCACATTGTATCATTGTAGTGTGAAGTAAATTTTAATAGCAGGAATGGTTATGCAGCATTTAGGAATAGAGATGTTATTGTTAAGAAGATGAAAAGAAAAGTATATTTATATGTGTCTGAGTTGTAGTTTTCACTGAATAATGTGAGTTTGGAAGCGGCAATACTGTGAGCTTCCCTATTATATCACATGCTGAATACGCCTGTATAGTACTGCCAGATACATTGCAAGACAAACACAGGAGTAATCCATCTCAAATATAGTAATTAGCTCTTGTTGTGTGGAAGAGATCAGCTTTTAAAAGCAAAAGTTCTAAAGTTTTTTCTCCTGACCATTCCCAATGAATTACTGTAGGAGGTGCAGGCAAACCTGCCTTAGAGGCCACCTGTCTATAGCAGCCACCTTTCGTATATATGGCCACTGAAAATCCCCCCCCCCCCCCCGAGAAAACCCACTTCATAGCTCCTTCGCATAGCAGCCACCTGTCTTATGCTGCAAGGGGCCTCAAATATTTTTTCCTGTGCGAGATTTTATGCTGTGTGTAGTAGCCATAGGCTGCGTTTATCAACTCCTTTTCTCGGCAGAAACAGGTTATCCAAACAGTTTTCAAGGAATTTTTACGAGTCGATAAACGCAAAGCTGTTTTGAAAGCCCTTTAGGAAAGCCTTTTACGAAAGGGTCCGTTTATCAACTCTCCTTTCTCGGCAGAAACAGGTTATCCAAACAGCTTTCAAGGAATTTTCACGAGTTGATAAACGCAAAGCTGTTTTGAAAGTCCTTTAGGAAAGCCTTTTCGAAAGCCCGAAATTTGTGACGATCCAAACAGGTTTCCTAAACAGGTTATCAGAAACCTGTTTGTAAAAGTCTTTCGAAGTTGATAAACGCAAAGCTGTTTTGAAAGCCCTTTAGGTCGCCCTACTGCGGTTACGCAACCATGCGTTTCCAGTTTCTGAAAAGACGCGCGCCACGTAAAGTGCACACGAGTACGTGTACACAGGTGTATACATACAGCTGTGTGTAATGCACGCATATGCTTGGAGCAAGGAGGTGTTTCTTTCACCAACAAGGTTTGAGAAATAGAGTAACAACAGTCTCATTCCCTTTGATCCCATGTCTCATGCCGCCACTCAGAAATATTTGAAGTATGTGCTAAACTGGAGCTGCCTCACAAATAGGAAGACAATTGATTCATGTGCCATTGTATCATGACTCGTCACTCTCAAAGGAAGATATGTCTTTATGATGGTAATTGCTTTTCGCCGTCCCTTCTTAGAAAACAAGCGGCACATTAATAGTACAGGCAGTCAGGGCTTTGGAAAGGGCTATCGAAAGGGCTATCGAAAGTTGATAAATGCAGCCGACGAAAACAAGCGGCATATTAATAGTACAGGGAGTGGACAGGGCTTTCGAAAGGGCTATGGAAAGGGCTTTCGAAAGGGCTATGGAAAGGGCTATCGAAAGGGCTATCGAAAGGGCTTTCGAAAGTCATTTAAACTGGGGAAAGTTGATAAACGCAGCCATAGACCCACAAGGAGCTGTACAAGAGCCAATAATTCAGTGCTTTTTCCTGCTTATTTGCAGCCATGTTATAGTCATGCATTTGTCAGTCATAGGAATTAACTCATGAAAAGCTTGCTTGCAGTATAAAATGCAAGCTTATTTGGAATAACCACAGGGCTAGTGTAGCTCCATGGAATAACTCAGTCAATAATGATCAATGTATAAAACATGCATATATGTACACTGATGTGCATGTAAGCACATGTAACGATAATACATACACATATATGTGTACATTGGTGCAATACACACAAAATTGTGGATGACGATGACCTGTCTATAACAGCTATTCTTTTTGTCTCCCTTGGGTGGCCGGTCTGGACAGGTTTGACTTTTGTTGATTAATGGAGTAAAACTCATCTGTGGCATTGTGAACTTTACTTTGTGCTGCAGATCGCCATGGTAAACAGACCGTCTCTTGGTGTCTTTCCATCGGAGGAGTACCCAAGACGAATGGCTTCAGCTCTTCTCTCTGTGAGTTCTTTCTCATTACCATCATCGTCATCATTATTATCATCACCACCACCACCATCATCATCATCATTATTGTTATCTTTATTACAGTCTTCTCAACATTATCATCATTGTCGTCATCATCATCATCTTCATCTTCATCATCATCACTGTCATCATATTCATCGTCTGCATCTTTAATTACAAATTTCCCGATACTCAAAACTGACTACAAAAAAAAAAAGAAAAGTTCCTCTTCCTTCATACACTGGTAGTTCTCTTTTCGTTGTCTTCATCATCATCTTTATTATCATCATCTTTATTATCATCATCTCCATCATCAATTACAAAACATAATACTTTAAAATTGACTACAAAAATGTTCCTTTTCATACACCAGTATTTATTTTTTCAACAGACTCCCTACTGCAGTAAAGCTGACTTCTTCTCTGAGTATACTTAAAATGAATTGGTTAAGATTTATCTGTATGCTTAAATATTTTTTTCCCCTATGAATCCAGCAGTTTCAATCTTTTCACTTTTCTTTATCACACTCCTTGGACACTTCCTAGTCACTCTCCCCTTTCCCAATTCTATTCTTCCTTCGATGTACATAATCATGTAGTTATGTCTATTCTCTTGCTTGTGTCATTGTTTTGTTCTTGTGTGTATCATATTCCATTTTATCTATATGTACATGTATACAGGGTGCCATTGCAAAGCAGTTAGCAAACTGAATCTGCCTGTCCTGTATTTGTAAAGAAAATATGAATGAATAAATGAAGAGATAAATAGATAAATAAATTGATTATTATCATTATTGTCATCTTCATCATCTTTATAATCCTCATCATTATCATCATCACATTACCATCAATATATATTGTCGTCATTACCACCATTATTGTTATCATTTATTATTATCATGATATTTGTCTTGATATGTAGCTTCATGAAAACCTTTCAATTTATCTTATCTCTGTTATATTATAGTGCTTAACCCAATGATCAGAAACAAAAATTGTAATGATCGTTACCATCACAATATTCCCCACCCTTCATGATAATCTAATGCGTTTGTAACGGCTGTACCATATCACATGCTTGTCACTCTATCCATTGTGAATTTACCTTTTGTAATTAAATGCCTAAGCCCCAGTTTACTGACTTTAGTATGGTGACAGACTTGTTTGTTCACAACTTGACTTGGCTAGCGACTAGCCTGAAATCATCTTGATGGTAGGCTGTTCAGAATAAACAGGGCAAGACCGTATCATTTGGAAATGTCTGGCAAGGTTGAAAATGCCTAAATCACAAAATCAGTCAAATCGTTGTTTGGTGAATTGATATTTGGCTTTTGTAACAACGTGATGCATTTATGAAGAGGCATGTTGGTGAAGGTACTGACTGTCTGTGTTCTAGGTAAAGATAATTATCAGTATTCGTAAATCAGTGATCAATTTTGTGAGACAAAAGTAATACAGTACGGTACCATCTTTTTTTTTATATCTCTCTAGCTAATCGTATTGCCTGCTGCATTATCAGTGCATAACATCCCATTTACTTTCACTAAACCTGCTTTCCAGATTTCTGAGTTTCACTTGGGAGTGGTACATTGTAGCACAACTGATTCCAGTAAACAATGACTAATAGCTTTACCACATAATAACTGTTGGCAGGGCTGGCGGAGCGTTTTCAAAAGTGGGGGCCCACTTCCGGGTTTCATGAGCTAACAAGCAAAAAAAAAAAAAAAAAAAATTCCGGGTTTCTCCAGCTGACAAGCAAAAGAAAAAAAGAAAGATCCTCCTCTTCCATTTCCGGGTTTCTCCAGCTGACAAAAAAAAAAAAAGGTCCTTAGCTCATCTCTCCTCCTCCATTTCCGGGTTTCTCTAGCTGACAAGCAAAAAAAAAAAAAAAAAAAAAAAAAAAAAAGGTCTTCAGTGCAAAAACGTAACTTATACTGCGCTCACACTTCAAACTTCAAGATCTCTATCTATTTCTATTTAGTGCCACTTACGTACTTCAGGGTTTTAAAAAAGTGTGGGGGCCAAAGGTGATGACACCTTATGTATTCCTTTGTAATGTGCACAAAAAGTGTGGGGGCCCGAGCCCCCACGGCCCCCACGGCTCCGCCGGCCATGGTTGGTATCAGAGTCCTTGTTCCCTGAAAGAAAAGTGTATTTTAAGAGCTTTTTGATGGCCAGTTCAGTAGATTAATGGCTCAAATGGAGAGTACAACGTGCATAAATAGAGCATATTGTCCGATTCATTTCATATGTCTGTACTTTTTATCAAAAAATCTGATTGCTTTTTTTTCTTTCCCTTTCTCACCCTCTTCTCTTACCTTCTATTGTGTGTATGTGAGTCCATTAATATCTTATTATTGTTTTTTTTCTTTTATTCTCTTTGTGTGTTTGTCATCCAATCTATTTTCTCTCCATATATTTCTCTATTTTCTCCCCATACATCTCTGTATATTTATCATCTCTATCTATCTCTTTAATCCTCTTTGCATACCTCTGCCTCTGTATACCTCCTTCTTTCTATGTTCCCCTTTGTCTGTTTTTCACCTGCTATGATACAGGTGGCTCCCAAGGGCCTGGATTGTGTGCAGACCATGATGTGTGGCTCATGTTCTAATGAGAATGCTATCAAACAGGCTTTCATGCAGTACAGGGTAAGACACCTGCCATGCCTTGGCATCGGCCCACACTGAATATGACTGTTATCAGTGGTGGATCCAGGGGGAGTGCACCGGGCACGCACCCCCCCCCCCCCTTTATTTTTTTGTTGAAACAACAAAAAAAGAACAAAATGTTGGAGGAGTGTGTGTGCCCCCCCCCCCCCCCCTTAATTTTCTAAAGGCGCCCCCTCTTTACCAAATTCCTGGATCCTCCCCTGGTTATGTAGCCACTTGCTGTACTTTCATTATTAATAGACATTTTCAACGTGTGATGATTATCAGGTAACATGATTATAAAATGCTGGTAACTCTGTTTTACTTCTCATGTAGACTGTGTTGAATTGTAGTGGTACAAATGTCCTCGAGATTACCTTAAGATGTTGAGTGTGAAGTTTACTGTACTAAAAGGTCTGTTACTGTCTTTACCTAGTAATCAGTATACTCGATTATGTCTACAGGAGGTAAAAATTTGTGTTGTATCTATACCATCCAGCATTTATACCATTGACAAAAAAAAGAAGACCTTGTTAAGGTGCTCAATGTTAACATGATTTTCTTTCACTATATACGGTATATTTTGCAATGTTTTTATTTGTGTGTTTTGTGTGTGGAATTGGTGACTCAACTGATATACATAAAATTTACCACATGTGATGTAATGGTGGGAAATAACCAATTTTATATTTCAGTTGTGATGAAAATTCTTCTCTCTCCATCATTGTGGTTATCAATCACAAAGTCAAACACTAGTAAAATTTTCTTACTCATCCCAATTCACAAAATGTTGTACTTGGAAGATGTTTCGCGTACACAGTCCTTTTTTTTCCTTCTATTTTTGACAAATTAATAGGTGAAGGAACGAGGTGGCCTGCCAAGTCAAGAAGAGTATGAGTCTTCAATGCGTAATGAAGTAAGTCACTCCTTTTGGCACATTTGATGTTGTCAGCTTGCCAGCTTGTCCTTGGAAGCTTTGGTATCATCACTGTCTTGTGAGAGCTGCAAAATCTCAGTTGTCTTTTGAGTCTTCATGGTTTTAGTTCTTTTTGGTCCAATATATTCCAGCTTTCATGTTTGCACTCACAGGTTTGCCTCAATATTTATTTCAAAATTATAATCCATTATGATTCTGCTCAATATAGTCACTACCCTGAAGAAATTAGTTAATTTGTTTAATTTGTTCATGTAATTAACCCATTGAGGACGGGCTGATTTTGCTACCACACGCATTTCCCATAGACACCTGCCCGAGTATACTCGGGACTCGTCCGCAATGGGTTAATGTATCTGGATAAGTAGTGAATATCTAGATATTGATTAGTTGAGAAAACAAGTCATTTGAGGAGACATCACTATAATGTTGGTAAAAATTGAGAATGTAGACTTTGACCTTTAAAGAAAGATAGTCCCTTTTTGCATGAATCAGTGTCTTCTAGAACTTTAATTCATTTTAGACTAGTACTAGTACAAAATGTAGTGTAAATGCAAATCTGTACATTTGACTTGCTCTTGAGACAGTGCATGTACTATGAAGCTCTGTGTATATATCAGATGCCTTTTCTTTTTGTCTTGTATTTCAAGTGACATGTCATTAAATATTTGAAAGGATTACTGTTTACTGGAGGGATATGAGAGGCATATCAGCCCTATTCAGGAGAAATTGGTCATGTGTGAACCAGTCTTTGTTCCCTTTGTATGAATTGGCAACCTACTTTGGAGGCTTTACCACAAAAGCACATTGAACCCAAGCACTCCATGTTCTCAGACAGCTGCAGTGAGAATACCTTCCATATCCATATTGGGAATGTATGTATTTTTTGTGACTTGGTAAATAATCCTTGTTTATTTTAAACATATGAAATGAAATCTTCTTTCACCCTTTTTTTCCTTCTGCTACCAAACATTGTAGGCTCCAGGCACACCCTCCTTGTCTGTTTTGTCCTTCAATGGTGCATTCCATGGCAGGACTGTGGGTGAGTTTCTTTCATATCCAACAGATAATCTGCACTGAAAAAAATAACAACCCAAAACACATGGTTATGATTTTAGCAAGACTTGTACATCTTGCCAGAGATCTTGTTGATCTTGAACTCTAGTGTGAGGAAATTGTTCTCAGCTGGTTTAAGACTCTGTAGCATGGGGCTGTCACGGGAAGGCTGGCCCAGCTCAGATATTAGAGAATCCCCATAATGAATTATGTACAGCTTTATCACTGATCACTTTGTAAGTACACATACCACCAAAGAATCTCAGTCGGAGTCAATCATCACCAGATCACCAGTGAGCATACACTCCAATGCATATTGGATAGTTTATCAAGTGCTATTTGTGTTTTTTTTACTGTAACCCAGTGGGCAGCGAATGAATCGGGCCACCCATTAATCTCCATGTGACTGAGTCTGTAATGCATCTTAGTATTGGTTGTATCTGTGTGCGTATATCCAAAACCATTTTTTTTTTTTTTTTTTGTCAGGTTATGCCAAATGCTTTTGTCCAAACACTGAAATCTTACAAAAGTCATAGCATGTCCTTAAACAACATGATTGCAAGAAAAGCAGGTGAACGAACAAACAAAGAAACCACCGGAGCATTTTGCATTAGTAAGAGATGTTGATGGAGGCTATAACCAGACAGTGGTAGCCAGCTCCGTAAGATGAAAAAGAGTCAATAGCTTGAAGGGAAGGTGAACAGAGGGGACCATGTTATAGGTGTAATGAAAATTCCCTACCTTTTACAGGAATATGAAGATCTATCACTCAGAGTAACTGCTGAATAAGCAATCCCAAATGGGACAGATTGTTGCAAAAACAGGATGGCTTGTTATCCACTTTATTTGTGCATGCATCAGTGATTTCCTGTTAGGATTTTCCTCTTTTTATGCCCCATTAGTGGAGGTCTGCATGGGAGATTGTGTTATGATCTGCACAGAACATCATGTCTTGACATACACAATAATAGGTGGAAATATTGTGTTAGTGAAATATATCAATCTCTCCATCCTTCTGTCTGTAAATGCTTGTTTATCTTCCATATGTAAGCCTATTTATTCTTATTCTCTGTTTTCCCCTGCAATGACAATATAATTATAGTTATTCTTAATGTGGATTTACTTATTTGAAAATTAATATTAATTAAATTTGCTAACTCTTTCCTTCTTAGGCATGTTGTCACTGACACACTCCAAACCAATTCACAAGGTGGATGTCCCAGCCATGGACTGGCCTTGTGTAGACTTCCCTGACCTCAAGTACCCCCTTGACCTTCATGTCCAGGAAAACCGAGCTGAAGAAGACCGGTGTTTGCAAGGAGTGAGTGGACATCTTCTTTATCCCTTTGGTACCAAGAGAAGTCATACTTTGTGGAAACTGTGACTTGGTGAAGGGGCCCGGTTTAATGTGTGAACTACTATGGGGGGCCTAGACATATTTCACAAGGCTTGTATTTTTGCAAATTTTGCGATTCAGTTGCGAATTTTAAGACATGTGAAAATTTTGACTCTGACTCCTGATACATAAATGTGATGTGCATGTATAGAAATCTACATTTCTCTGTTCAGTACTGCACTCCCGATTATGAATTAACCACTCGCAAAATCGTTGGGAAGTCCCGATTCGGGAAAAATTAGACTTGCTAAATATATGGCATAGCCTATACAGTAAATATGTTTTGATCTAATGTTTGTATCAGCTGAAATCACACACATGCACACACTGCATACTTCACAAAGGTGAGAAAGAAAAGGTCAAGCTTCACAGATTACAAGAGCTAGATAAAAAGTATGTCATTTCTTCTTCTGTGGTAATCTCAGGTGAGGGACAAGATTGCAGAGTACAAGGCTAAGGGCAACCCAGTGGCAGCCTGCATTGTGGAACCGGTCCAGGCAGAAGGGGGTGACCATCATGCCACACCCTACTTCTTCAATGAGCTCCAGAAGATTCTCAAAGAGGTAAATGCAGTGATAGAGCTGTAACAAACAATACTGAGACAATCAATTCATTAGAAACTACAGCAATCAACCCCTGAAGTTTTTAGAGATACAGCTGTAAAGAGACAAGTATCTTTGCAGGGTTATGCATGAGTGCATTCATGACATGAGACTGATAAAGGGGGGGGGGGGGGGGGGGGGGGGAGGGGAGGACATTACAAGACAAAGGTTTATGTTGACAAAGATTTGCACAAGTCAAACATGAGTCCCAGATGCTAGATAAAGAGAGATAATGAGTCATTGCATATTTGACTTGTCATTGTATTCAGTGTATTGTAGTATGCCATCATACAGTGTAAGATAGGTTGCAAGCATATGACATCGTTATGATAATTATTGTATTATTTTCAAGTGCTTCTATAGATAATATGTAGGAGATACATGCCAAGTCACATGATTGCTACCACAATAACTGATTAAAAAGATTACTCTTTGTGACATAAGACAGCTCTCTTGTAGGAAAGATGTAATGATTGATGCGTAGATTGACAGCTAGTGTTGGATCATGGAGTATGTTTGTCGTGTCATTGTTCTCTGCATTGCTTTTCTTTCTTATGGCTTGAAACCTTACTGTTCACACCATATAATAAATCCATGTTTGCATGAATGACTTCCAGTTCTGAAGTGAATAAGGACACGGCGACACCAAGGCATAAGCTAAAATTTATTGTTCCTAAAAGTGTCTTGACTACACTGTATAATAGCATCATAATGCCTCACTTGATGTATTGTAATGTTGCCTGGGGTAATACTTATAACAGCCATCTTCATAAATTGTTTATTGTACAAAAAAGAGCTATCAGGCTAATAACAAGCTCACACTTTACTAGGCCAAGAGCCTACCAGTTCTTACAGCTGTGTTGTTTACCTCTAAACGAGTTAGTGTCTTTTAACTCATTGGCATTCATGTACAAGCTTCACATGTCCAGTTCTCCCTCCTTATTTCTGGATTTGTTCATCAAAAACTCAGTTGTTCATTCCCATAATACACGTCAGAAAAACCTTCTGCATCTACCTCGTGTAGCTACCAGTATTGCCCTAAATTCTTTTTATGTGTCTTTCATAAAAGAATGGAACATGTTACCCTCAGATGTTAAAGATAGTACCACTTTTTCCAGATTTAAAGTGTTGGCTCGGAAGTATTTGCTTCATCGATATTCTCAGTCTCATTGATGCTGCTCCTTTTAAATTCTACATACATGACTTCATCTCATCGCTTTCCATTTGAGTAACATAGTCTAATGCCAATTATGTTTTGCTTTAAAATTCCATAGGTAGTGTGTGTGTGTGTGTGTGTGTGTGTGAGGGATTGAGGAATTCCAGTAGAATTATTCTATGGCTTTAATGTTTGTATATAGTAGTGAGTTGTTATATTGCATGTCTTAACTTGCCTTTCCAGGGGTTCTTATTATACAAGCTTGCTTTTCTAAGACCCCTCCACTTTACATCTATATGCATCTACATGCATTGTCAATTTATATTCAATTCTGCAAATTGTTTTAATCGCATATATTCAACAATGTATTCCTTGTTACATATTATTGTTCTTATGTAATTTTTGTATTGTGGAAACTTTGAATAAACTTGAAACTTAAACTTGAAGGCCAAGCCTGTGGGCATGTCATGTGACCCTGTCCTCTTTCCATTGTCCCATGTCAGGCTGGTGCTGCCTTCATTGTGGATGAGGTCCAGACTGGGGGAGGCGTGGCAGGAACCATGTGGGCCCATGAACAGTGGAACCTTCCCGACTCACCTGACCTTGTCACCTTTGCTAAGAAGCTTATCACGGGTGGTTACTACTACAAGCCAGAATTTGCCCCCAAGCAGGTAGGCAGGCCCTTGAAGGAGCTGTTTAATCTTGATGAAATCATATGATGACAGTGGATTCGAGATTTTTAATGAGTACACACCTTTTATCTGTCTTGGTATAAAAAACAAAGGGCTGAGAACTCTCTTCCATCCATAATTGGTTATAATGGAAATGAGATGTCTTCACACCAATTGTACTGGCTTGTTTTGCTCTAAAGAATACCCTATTTGTTTCCTGCTGAATGTTGCATGTACACCACTACATCAGTTTGAAATGTTCTCTCCTATGGATAGAATGACATTAGTAACAAGATGTTGCCCTCCTATAGACAGATATCATTGTTAAAACGCATCCAAAAGACAAAGATAATGGTCATTTGAGGCTTACTAACACAAGACCTGTCTGGAGAGTTGTTCTGTTATGTAATAGACATGTGTCCAGTTTTCTTGCGCTCCTGAATGATGTGTAGTTTAGTGAACTATATGTAAAAACAATGGTCAGAATGTACTGTCATGCCTGGAGTCTTTGCTTTGCACTGAATGAAATCAAAATTTTGCAGGACTTTTTTCAAGTCTTCTGTATAAGGAGAAATTTCGTCACTTTACAAGGATGGCACATATCCTTAAACTACACATAGATAGTCACTCTATCATTTCTCTTTGCTGGACTTCTGCAGGCCTACCAAGTGTTCAACACGTGGATGGGAGACCCCACCAAACTGATGCTTCTTGAGACAGTGGTCTATGTCATCAAGAGGGACAACTTGTTGGCTAACACCCAGAAGACTGGAGAACACATCATGCATGGTCTGCAAGATCTCCAGGTTGGTGGCAGGAGAAGAAAGGTGGTAAAATAGGGCAGGCTGGTAAAGAGAGGGAAGATTGGTAGGCAGGTATAGAGGGGGAAAGATTGGTAGAGAGGTAGAAGATCAGTAGAGTGGGGTGAGGTTGGTAGAGAGTGGTAAGGTTGGTGGAGAGGGGGAAGATTGGTAGAGAAGTTCAAGATTGTTAGAGAGGGGCACTATTGGTAGAGAGGAGTAAGGTTGGTAGAGAGGGGCAAGATTGGTAGAGAGAGGGCGGGGCAATATTGGTAGAGAGGGGAAAGATTGGTAGAGAGGGGAAAGATTGGTAGAGAGGGGAAAGATTGGTAGAGAGGGGCAAGATTGGTAGAGAGAGGGGGGGCAATATTGGTAGAGAGGGGAAAGATTGGTAGAGAGGGGTAAGGTTGGTAGAGAGAGGCAATATTGGTAGAGAGGGGTAAGGTTGGTAGAGAGGGGCAAGGTTGGTAGAGAGGGGCAAGATTGGTAGGGAGAGGGGGCAAGATTGGTAGAGAGGGGTAAGGTTGGTAGAGAGGGGCAGGATTGAGAGAGAGGGGCAAGATTGGTAGAGAGGGGCACTATTGGTAGAGAGGGGTAAGGTTGGTAGAGAGGGGCAATATTAGTAGAGTGGGGCAAGATTGGTAGAGAGAGGGGGCAATATTGATAGAGAAGGGCAAGATTGGTAGAGAGGGGTAAGGTTGGAAGAGAGGGGCAATATTGGCAGAGAGGGGTAAGGTTGGTGGAAAGGGGAGGTTGGTAGAGTGGGGGAAGATTGGTAGAGAAGGGAGGGTTGGTAGAGAGGTAGAAGATTGGTAGAGTGAGGTAAGATTGGTCAAGAAGGGGAATATTGATAGAGGGGGAAGATTGGTAGAGAGGGGATGGTTTGTAGAAAGGTGGAAGGTAGGTAGAGGGGAGAAGGTAGGTAGAGGGGAGAAGGTTGGTAGAGAAAGGGTAAAGTTAGAAGAGAGGGAGAAGGTTGGTAGTGAAGGGAGTGTAGCTGTACAGGTTGAAGGTTGGTAGAGATTGGAAGTTTAGAAGAGAAGGCATTTAACCTGTTGAGGACGGACTGATTTTGCTACAACACTCATTTCTTATAGACACCTGCCCGAGTATACTCAGGACTCATCCTCAAAAGGTTAAGATAAAGAGAGGAAGGATTAATGAGAGGGGGTTGACAACACAGGGAATGTTATTAGAGAGGAGAAAGTTTAGAAGAGAGGGAGAAGGTAGGTAGAGAGGGGAAGTTGAAAAAGAGGGAGTTATTTTGCAATATTAATATTTGAGTAACTTCTCTTTTCATTCCATAGAGATACCAATATAGGCTTAAGAAAAGCATAAATCTGATTTGCAATGCATAAACTGTGGAGTTCTGTTTGTTGCTATCTTGCAGGAAAAACACCCACAGCTCATCTCAAGAGTACGAGGTATCGGTACTTTTATTGCGTTTGATGCAGCAACCCCTGAGACTGCTGCTGACATTGTCGCTAAGGCCAAGAATCAAGGTGAGATTGGAATAGAGAAACATTGATTGGTATGATTCTGATGACAGAAGTTACCAATAAGAGTCAACAAGTTACCAGGGCACCCCATTAGTTACTGAAACAAGTCTTAGATTATCACTGAACAAAGAATATTAGAATCATGCCTGCCTGAATGATAGGGATTTTAGTTCACATTGGCATGTAGATCATATAACTGATGATGAAATACTCCTTTACCATTAATTTGTCAGCAAACATTTGAATCATTAAAAAGATTCAGGATATGTGAAAACATAATTTTCTTTTGTTTGAAAATGGATAAATGAAAATAAAAACATAAGATGCTAGATTTCAGTTACCGAAAACTCACAAAGGACTTGACAACTTGTAGTGCTACCTTTATTTCTTCAACATGAATCAAGTTACTGACTGAATATCTGTTCCCTAAGATTTTCATCTTCATGTTACATCATGAAGGGGCAGCCAGTGTAAAAATATCTGTACATTGTGTTCCATTCCTTGCCCCACCCCAACAGGTATCATCCTGGGACTGTGTGGCAAACAGACAATCCGTCTGCGCCCCGCCCTCATCTTCCAGATTCAGCATGGTGACATCTTACTGGACACACTGAGCCACATCTTGTCTGACGTGTGAGAGAAAGAATCTTTGAGAGCTGATGTCTCCCACCTTGCCAATTCTTGGCTTAAATATGCCACAGGTATTATAGCATGCGGCTCTAATACGTCTCAAAGTCTGCGAACTAAGCCAATTGCACATAATCAGCCAAAGCCCGGTTTGAAAACAACCAAATGTTGGATCTATTCTGTATACTGTGATGCAAGATATGCAGGAGTAGCATTATAAATGCCTTTTTATTGCTCATTGCTTGTTTATCAGTTTAAATGAAAGTCTATTCTTGATCTCACTCACCAAGTTTGCTTTGAAAGTTTGTATTGAGGGTTCCAATCTAAAGAACAAAAGCTCACTAATTGTGTTCTGTGTTTTCAAAGCTATAAGATTTGATAACTGAAATTTGAACTTGTAAAGAAAGAAGGAAATAACCTTTTTACATGTAATTGAATTGATATGTGTTACATTGTGTGACTATATATTGTATGACTATATTAACTGCCTTGTACTTGTCTGTTTATTGTAGATTTTCTGTGTTGTACAGAGGTAATGCTTAATTTTCTTTAAAATGATTCAAATTTTAAAGATCCTTGAGATGCCATAGAGCAAATAGAAACCTGACTACAGGTTGTCTATTTTATTGTGGTAAACATCTTTTTCCTTGAGAATTAACTTGGAATCAAGGTGTCATTTCATCAAGCGTTTTGTCAAATATTTTTCCTGACAAACTGTTTTAAGCTACTGAAATCCTTGCATCTAATCGGCTTAGAGAAAATTCATCAGAAAAAATATCTGACAAAATGCTTGACAAAATACCTTTTCAGATTGATGACTGTTGATACTGCTATATCACAGACTTGTCTGTCATTTATTTATCACTGTGCTCATGTTCAGGAATCTCTCTTCAATTCTTTCAAGCATTCCGTTAAAATGTAACACACATGTCTCAGTACCTCTTCCACAGCTTGTGGTTTTGCAAGAATAGAAAATGTTTATGGAATTTTGCAAGTTAACTTTGCATGGAATGCTGTGGAGGAAAAAGAAGCAGGAGGGAGTAGATGAAAGATTTACCCAAGACTTAGAGACAAAGAATTCCAGGTCCCTCAGCTCTGTTGCCATCACAAGTTTTGAGATAAGAGCTTTACCACAGCTCGTGATATCATGCCGATACTTCCTTACATCCTATGATTGATGTTTAGCTAGCAGTGTATCATGTGGTAAGAAATCCTTCATGAGACTGCTAACACAAGACTCAAGAACCTATCATGCATTAAGCTGTAACTCAATTCCATGAGGATAATAAAGTGTTTATGTGATAGGACCTTTCCAAGGTTTGCATTGTCTGCCTGTATGACAAGCAGTGTACCCAATGTACCCAAGCTTGACAACGAATTGGTGAAGGGGCAAGTCTCTTCCACCCTATGCGTCTAAACCAACCTTATATGATGCTCTTAGGTCTAGGATCCCCCCTCCTCCTCCTTCAACCTACCAAGATTAAAATGAAGGATGAATTATTGATTTTACAAACTGCATCTTTACGCACACAATTTGCAGGAGGATCATCAGGGTCTCTTGTTTAGGTTAGAGCATTACCAAATATCCGTACCTCAAGCAACATACAAATGTACGTATGCATGCAAAGTAGAAATAGATTTTCTATTGAAGAAATTTTTAAAGTATATTCCATGACACATAGTGTCTTTAAAAATGGAGCCATCCCATGCATTCATATTTTTTGTACTTTGTGAATTTGTACATTGCAATTATGGATTTAAAAAAAGAAAAGAAAAAGAAAAAGCTAAAATCAGTTATCATATAACAAATGTAAATGAAAGTGATCATGTGGTTACAAGCTCTTATGATTCAGTAGAAAAGAGAAAAAAAATCAAGTTAGCTTCTGCAGAGCCACAGGGAAAATTGTGTATAGCCTAGTACTTTACATCTACAGATATATTAATAGAGAGAAATATTAAGTTGTATGTAATACATGAAACTATACAGCTTTTCATGAAAATTGTTGATTTGTGTGGCTGTTTTTTGTTGTTGTTTGTTTTTAGGGGGCATTTTGTTTGTTTCAAGTTGTTGTTTTTTTCTGTCTGTGACTTGCCAGACATGCATGTCTAAAATGATGAAAATATGAATTAATGCATGCAAATGATGGGGCTTCAGGAAGGAAACCCATTTAATTATTGATTCTGAGGGAATGTATCAATGTATGAAATTTGTATTTGGCACTGTTTCATTTCTCAAGATACAGTGTTGGAAAAGAGGCAATTTTTTTTTTCCATCAATATGTCTTGGAGGATAAGGGCTGAAAGAAATCAAGGTGGAATTGTAAGTGATGAACTTGGAGAGGGAGGGACTTTGAAGCTGGATCACTGTAATTGTAGTTGTAATTGTAATTTTAATTTCAATTTATTAAAAAAAAACACACACTGCTCCAGATTAAGCAAACTGTCCGCGAGGAAGGTATGAAGCTCTTTGGAGTTGGTGGCTGGTTTAGGCAGTGTTGTGCTTAAACGTTCAATATCCAAGATAGAGCCGAACTCAGCAGTTTTCATGTTTTCTCTTGTTGAAATTAGAGGAAGATGGACACCATACACAAATAATGGGGGGAAATGAAAGATGGAAAGAGACATGGTACGGTTGGAAGATTTTCACCACCCTTGTACATATTGACTTGCCATATCTTGGTATCTGATTACATTTGTTGTATTGCAGCACTGATGTACTTTATGAGCTGAAATTTTCGCGGTGGTTTTATTTTCGCGAATTTTGCGAATCACCTTTGAATTGCAAAAATAACAACGCGCGAATAAGCAAGTTCAGTTAGACCCCAACCGCGAAATTAACAACACGCAAAAATGTCCTCCAAGTAGAAATTCGCAAAAATATCTGTACGCGAAAATTTCAGCTCGTACAGTACTCTACATTAAATGGTAAAACTCATATGCACTGTATCCATTTAGTTAATTTACACTAAAGGTTTATCATTGGGATGCATGCATGTGCTTCCTTCCTTCTATCCTGGCTGCAGTATAAATACAACATGTAATCACAATTCTTACAATATTCCTATCATACGAGAAGTGAGCTTTGATTGGTTTTCATGTCATTTTGAGGCCATTGATGTTTTTATAACGTAGATGTGTTCAGGATTTGTGTTAAGAATGGATGGAAATTGAGAATAAAATCTAAAGATAATTTAGTATAGAGAAGTCACATGATGAGTCATGTGACTTCAAGGTTTTGACGAGAGCCCGCCCCTCTGCATTTTCATTCAGTGTACAATGTTACACTAACATGCAGCATTTGTCATTGCTGAATTATCGGTGTACATCTCCATGGTAGGACTTCATCTAGACACTAACACCTAAATTTGGAGACAGATATGGTTCTGTAAACTAACTGTGTGAGATAAATTGTGGTTCTTCTAGAGGGACAGTATCCTCCTCACATACCAGCCTACATGTCCTTGTAATATTCCCTCTTTGTGTCATACGGGATAGCCCTGAGTGACTTTTATCACAGTGTACAAGCTTTGTGTATTTATACCCCCGCCAAACAAAGTTTGAAGGGGGTATATAGGAATCATTTATCTTGATATTACAGTGTGTACACTTCTACCCTATCTAATGTGTGTATACTTCTACCCCCATCTGATGTACAATGTGATGAGAGAATATATCAAAGCCTGTAGTGCTTATGCTTAATCTGCTCATTGGCCAAGAATTGTATATTTCTTGTAATAAAACATACTACCATGTGAGTATTATTTTCTAAATTAATATTTGCATTGAACACATTGCATCAATGATTACATCCAACTACTAGTACATTGTATTGTTAAAGTCTTGTCTACATGGGGAATGAAATCACTTTGAAGTCACAAAATGTGTAGCCAACTCCACTTTACACCAATTAGCGAAGAGGCATATGTATATATTATAGTAGCTATTAGGCAATGTCCAGTGTATTGACATATCTGACTGGATGTGTTCATGAACTTGGTATGTACATAAGATTCAATTGCATCCATGCTTCACTGTTGTACTTGAAATTTATCTTGACTAATTTTGCTTGTGACTGCTTTTTACAAGATTGTACCCTTTACTGTGATGGAAACTCAGCAGTTTTGTACATACAATAAAGTGAAGAAAAGCACATAAAAGTTGTTATGATTTTGAAGTTGCATTGTACGGCATACTTTGATCATGGATACAAGATATCATCAGCATGAGAGATTTTATCATTTAGATTATTTCCTTTATTTATACATTACATATACACAAACATGTGGCGAATGCTGTATTTTGTCACACACAAATTACCTAGAGGTAACACTTACCATGCAGTGTATAGAATGTTTGCATCTGTCACATGCAGTATACAGTCAGCCTCGCCGAAGTCGAATCTATTGGGACCGACGAAAACACTTCAACTTTAGCGAAATTCTACTTATGCGGAAGTCAAACTTTTTTCGACTTGCATTTCCTGATGAATTTTCATATTACAAATGCAATGTCTTTTTTATGTTTTCATTGACAGTTAAAGGGGCATTCCAGACGACTTCCATAATTTCACATCATGTAGTACATAAATCAACAGGTCCATGTCTAGATTTGAGGAATTTATTGTGATTCTTGAGCAGAGAAACAATACTTTGAAAAACCTTAAACAAATTACACTGAACAAGGATGATGACATACATGTAGGAGGCTCACATATTTCAGAAGGGTAGTGGTGTAATTCATTACAATACTGCTTGCTGGCGAGTTCACCTGTGTATAATCTATGCATGCCTTCTTCTTTTGTTCTGCTTCCTTGAGCCCCAACTCATGCATTCTCATGGTGACCCTGCCATGTCATCATCCTTGTTCATTGCAATTTGTTATAAACTTTGAAAATATTCTTATTCTTCATCCCAATTATCATAAATTCTGAAACTCTGTCCTCAGATTAGCTAATTAATACTGTAAAACATGATATATTCGCGGCACGAAATTTTCGCGAATTGGAGCCGACGGCCTTTTTCGCGGCAATAAATTTTCGCGAATTGCCTCTTGCGTTCAATGCATATAGTGTAGATAAGAAATTTTGCGTGCATTTTAATTTCGCGAATCTTGGCGCTCGCGAAATTCGCGAAATTAAAATGCACGCGAACATTTCTCGTTTTACAGTAGGTTTTCAAATGTAAAATCTTAAAATTATCCGTAGGTCTCCTTTAAATTACAGGAGACGGTAGCAATATGTTATACAGTGTATAGTGCATCAATTTACCCATGTGATCAAAGAAGAGAGTATTGCTGATTTTTAGGTCGTGACTCCCATACCATAGTATGTCATTAAAAATGGTATCATTCTTCCCCAGGCCCCCCATCTCTCTCTACATTATGTATTATACTCACAACCTGCAAATAATCAGCGTACGCTGATTCAATGTTTAGGATAGCGTTCAATTATCAGTTCTTTTAGCAACAAATGTCTCCTTTCCTTTTGAATGGAAAGCAGTTTCATCTGTGTTGCATGTCTATTCTACCAACTGAGACCATACACACTGTGCAAAATTACTCCCTCTCTGTCTCATTCTCTCTTTAAAGAATAGAAAACGTTCTGCACATACAAAGAGGAACGAAGCAAAAATCAAAAAAACATATCGTCTGTTGAGAATGAGAAGGGCGTTAAGTTGTCTCGAACACTATGGGTTTAGTGGCAACTTAACGTCCTTATCATTCTCAACCGATGATATGAAAACAAATGAAAGAGCATACGCTGGTGCTGCCATACTGTTGAAGATGTTTTGACTTTTATTTCATAATCTCTTCTGTTTGTACAAAACTTACTATACAAATAATCACATCATGAACTTTCATTGATGTAAAGGTTGTAAAATCAAATAGTACTATGGCATACATATTTTGTTCCTGCATACATCACATAAACCAAAGTTTTGATCTACTGCTACGTGTAGTACTAATGATATAATATTTACTCATGCCAAAGACAGTTGCCTTTTAAATGCATCTTTACATTTTAAGTCATCTATCACAAAACTTATTAAAGATGACATCGCTAGTAAACAAATTTATTCCTATTATTCCCTGCCACAGTCAATATTTTGCTGAAGAATTCATGTTTTTTTCAGATGAGTCAGAATTCACTTCAGAAGTGGCTCAACAGTCCTCTACAGCCAAACTTTTCAACCTTTTTCATCCAGAGGCCCACTTTGGCTCCCACCATTTTTTGTTTTTATTATTTTTTTTAGGCCCAGCAAGATCAAATATGAACATTATATTTTTATTCTTAAATTTTTGGCTGACACTGCAGCCTATCTGCGAGAGTTTTGCGGCCCGTCGGTTGAGAAGCACAGCTCTAGAGGATTCCAAACCAGTTCATAGGATAAGTTCACATCAACAGGTCAATAATTATATGAATTGGTCAGTGCACATATCTTCTAACATGGTGGTCTTGGGCTTTCTTACATCATTCTTGGAGGAAGATGTATGATTTTATATTTGGTACTGGGGAAAAAAAAAATTCAGGCAATGACCTCAGAATGGACCAGAGTGTATATCACTGCAGACCAAACATACTAGCAACACATAAAAACAAAAAAGAATGGACTTAGTGTGCTGTCTTCTGGTGTGGACTGGGCTCAGTATGCTGGTTTGTCGTGTGAATTTGGTCTCACTTGAACATATATATCTTACATGTACTATGCCCAAGCATGTAAGAAAAAAAAAAAATACCGGTAGATATGGAATTCCCAAAATTTTTGAAAACTATTTAGCCTTACAACTGCAAATTAATTTCACAAAGTATACACCATACAGACATTTGTGTTTCTTATTCATATGCAGTGTTTGCACAGTATGGCTACTACATGTGATTTGTTCTCACTTAAATACATTAATCAGTCTCAAATGGTGTAGTAGTTTCTGCTAAGAAACTAAGAACTTTGTCAGTTCAACCGGGAGTGTCACTTTCACAATGAATTATCACTTGCATACATTAAATAACATTAGTTTCATCACCATAAACATGGAATTCATAAATCTGATGTAGCACAGTAAAAGAGGAGAAACTCGGGAGTTGCACATTGCTGCAATGAAATCACATGACACGTGATTTCATCTGATATCAGAAACAGAGTTGCCTTAATTATTAACTCCTGAAAAACATAGTGATGATGATGATAATAATAATAAAATAATAACAATGATAATAATGGTAATAATAATGATAATAATAATAATAATAATGGTAATGATAATAACTATCATAATAATCATGACTAACACCACAATGGTAATCATAGTAACTGCAACAGTACGAATACTAACAATGCTTATTAGATTGCATAACTCTAGTGGTAACAATCACTGTGAAATGATATCAAGTTGCTTGAGAGTCCATTCCTGGTCAGGTCCTAACACCAGAGGTCACTGGGTAGTCACAGAGTCATGGTGGTTTAAGCACAAACACTGATGAGCCACTTTAACCACAACCACCTACTACAGCATGTTTAATTTGACATTCCTGCTTTATGACATACAAGGGAAGATTAACAGCAAGCATTTTGCTTATTGTTAAATGTAAATCAGACGGGGTTGGTACAGACAGTACAATTAAAGAGTAATGTTAATTGGTCTCAAAGAGCACACAGAGTTTAGTTTATGACTGGAGTTATTTTAGTGGTGAAGAGAGCAACCAGGACAGATTAATTCATAAAAATAGATTTGTGAGCAAAGCTCACAAATAGTTTTTTGTCAATACTACTTCTATTGGTTATTTGTAGCAGTTAATAGTATGGTAATAAAAAGAGATGTTAGTAATAATGATAATGATGGTAAAATATTAGATAGGGAGAGGAGGAAAGAGAGGACTATACCAAAGTAATTACTACAGTGATAATTTGTATTGGTGACTACAAATATATGCATTATCGAAACAAACTGGTTTTGCAGTTTGCTAACTGCCTATGGAGTAGAAAGACAATCTTCGCCACAGTAATACAAACATTCTTTGCGACTGTATTTTTCATACATTTCACAGAATGTTCAAGAAGTGAAAGTAGAAAGTTGACAAAACTATACAAATTCAATGGAGTCTTGACATTCCTCTTTTTAAAAAGCATGTGAAATGCAAAACAAAACTCCGCTATGTATTGACTGCATTGTACAACAATCTGGCACAAGACACTGTTCTCTTAAAAGGTGAACATGTTGCCCTTTGAAAATCTCGATGAAGCACTGGAGTTCAAACGGTCATGCCATTTCATTTCATTCATTTAGAACCAAAGCACAAAATTCTCAGATATTGATTGGTTCTGTCTCAATGGTATGGAAGTCAGGGATCTATAGCAGATTCTGTGAAACTTGGGAAACGCAAGCAAAAGCATAAACACAAAAAATTATGCATGCACAAGATATGCATGTGCACACGCATACAAAGAAGCCATGAAAGTTGCCAGCATCTATAGTCTAGTTTGTCTAGTAGGTAATCTTGAGTCTGACAAAGGAAATGGTTGATTCTTCTTAGCTTGCTGCTTTGAAATGTATGTGCAAGGAGCTAGATATGGTATTTTACATGTATTGCTAGACTACTGGTACAAATTTTATATGTTGTGATGCAAAGATCAGTCAAGAAAATCATAAATCAATAGATTTTTTGATTGGTAATGAACTAGAAGCCTATAAAAGATATGACCTTTGACCCTCATGAGAGACTTGTTTCCCTCAGTTTCCTCCAGATTACACAACCAAGACCATAGCTGATAACATGGTACTCACGCTGCTGATTTCTTCAGTGATTAAAGCCTTGCCATGCCTTGGTAATGTAGCATGGTGCTCAGATTCAAGGGAGAATCTGTCCCAGTGTGAAAACACTCTCAGGTGAATTATGGGATAGGACACCACTCTCCCAGCTGGATGGATTGGGGTGGGGTAAAGGGAGTGGCTAGCCCTAATCACAACAGTCTGATCTGGTCTAGAATTCATCAGAAGTCACTGCCCTTTCTCAAACTGCCTGTACATACCTGCAGTATCTTTATACTAAGATCAATGTGCTGAAGGTGAATTCCACAGTCTCTCTACTGCTGTGCAATTCTCTACATAAGTCATATGAAAAATGTAA
The DNA here is from genome assembly GCF_040938485.1 of Diadema antillarum. Taxonomy (NCBI): domain Eukaryota; kingdom Metazoa; phylum Echinodermata; class Echinoidea; order Diadematoida; family Diadematidae; genus Diadema; species Diadema antillarum. The sequence goes on along the minus strand of NW_027272016.1, from coordinate 145,391 downwards.
AACCTGAGATATGATAATCACGTGACAGAATTCTTAGTCCACCAATGTCTGCAGAATCTTTGTAGGTCCTGTAAGAAGTGTAGGGAATTCTAGAATCTTGTTGCTACTGCCTTAAGATACATCAAATAAACAATGAGAATGTAGAGACAAAAGCATTACAGACATCTGTATAGACTGGACTGTGTTCTTTTTTACCCCTTTGGAGAGAGAAAGAGTCTAGCAACTTACATATCAGAAATAAAATGGCAGGTTGACATATGACAGACACCATTCATCTGTCACTCTTACTGTAGCTCTGTGATACACCACTACCCTACATGATAGAGTGATGAAAGGTGTGTAATATGATTTAAAACGATGACTAGAGTCATATATGCCTACACAACTATCAAATATATGCAGTCATACTTCCTGTACAGTGAAGATATAGATATGTACATTGCATAAATCTCCTACCATACAGAAATCCACCAGGAGAGTTGATACAATTTCCATCCATTACTTGGGCAGCATACAGATAATTGATTTCCAATAATTTGTCTTACACCACACATGATACATTGCCTTTTATAACTCTGTGATCACACTTTCTACATATGACATCATTATGGCAATTCTGACAGACATTGTCATTCCAAACCATGCACACTGGAAAAGTGTAGTTCAGCCCATATCTCACTACCAGTATCTCTCCCTCCCTCTCTCCCTCTCTTCCTCTCTCTCTCTATCCCTCTCCCTCTACAGTGACAACTCACAAATGTTAATCATTGCAATGTGCTCTGATTACCGTTAATATAAAGACTGAACTTTCTTGAAACACTCGATAAATTGATAAAATTATGTCACATTCTACACATTTGTCTGAAATTGTTTTACTTATGAATAAAAATGATAATGGGATTATCAACCATATTTTTTCCACTGGATGTACTTCTAATGAAGAAGCAAGACTTGCAAACCTTTAATACATGATTTGTTAGTAGGCTACATGTCAAAAAAAATAAAAAAGCATTATTTGTAATTCTGCTGACTGGAGTACTCACAAATTCATCTTTATCTAATGCAGTTTTTTCCTTCCTGATTGGAAGTAAAATTGATGTGACTAAAATGCACTGTCAGGATACATTTGAGCCTGTAAAATCAAATGAGAAACAATTCCTCCCCCCCCAAAAAAAAACAAAACAAAAACAAAAACAAAAACAAAAAAACTAATTCTGTGAGATGCCATGGCAGTTGTACCATCTGCAATGTTTTCAAAACATTAAATTAGTGCCAACAAATCTGTCTAATATCTCATTGTATTTTCTGTTCCCCAAAATGACACTACCGTAAAGTTCCGTGTATAAGACGCACTATTTTTTCGTCAGAAAACATTGAAAATCGGGGGTGCGTCGTATACACGGGTACAGTCGAATCACGGAAAAAAATCTGTCATGTACACCCAATTTTATAAGGCCAACTTGGGGCCATGTATGCCCATCGACGTTTGGAAGGTAAGTAATCACTAAAACTTACGAATAAATGAGCGATCTTTCAATCGGGACACACACAAAAGCTGCAAATACGAGATAAACTTACGATCCGCCTTGTGCAGTAACGATGTATCAATCTGGCCATAGGCAACAGCTGTAACAGCACTGCTGTATGCTACCAATGTCAGTCTACCAAGCTACCAACAGCCAACCTAGTAGCTGGAATACGCGATGTACAGGTATCATTACTAAATTACCAATACCGTAAAACTTATCAATGGACTAGTATCAATATGGCCATAGACAAAAGCTGTAAAATATGGAGTAGGATCGACACTATGTCACCGTAAATATGAACGATGTGTGAAGCATGCATGCATATCCGTGTCGTTCGTTTGCTCTTCATTTCACGAGGCCAGCTAGGATAGCATAGCTACACTGTGTAGCTAGCTAGCAGACTAGCTAGCAAGCCTTTGGCAAAGGCATGCAGCAGCTGCTGCAGAGCTAGAGATCGAGGCTTTTGCAAAGGACTCGCGTGCACACAGCGATCGGATCGTAGCGCGCTTGCCCGTTGCGCGCTGTGTGTGCAAGTCCATTGCTCTCTGTGTGCGTGTGCTGAAATTATAGCGAGCTGCCTTTTGCAAAAGGCTAGCCCTGTGCATACAAGCATGGTACAAGAGACACACGTGTTACTAGTACTGGTAATCCCTCCGGGCGAAACAACAGTGAGTGTAATTACCGTACGCACCGTACGTCTCGCCGTATGATCCCTCTGCTACACTTGTTGATGTTTTTCTTATTTTTCGTAATGAACCTTCCAGTCTGACATGCGTCAATATGTGAGACACCCTCTGCCATGTATGATAGCAAAGATCGTACTGTACACTCATGAGTACGATATGCATGACACATGTACCACGATTGAAAGGCGAAACAATAGCAAGTGAGTACCGAGACAAGTCTCGCACTTTGCGTCTTCCATATTTTGCCGATGTCCGATGAATACCGTTAAAAGAAAGCATAAAAGGAAACGAAAAATAGAGCAAATACATGCTGCATTCTAGGGAAATTTTGAGCTGAAAAAATATGTATGACACACGCAATATTTGCGTGGAATTTTTTTTTTTTTTGAAATTTTAGGTCCGAAAGTAGGGGTGCGTCTTATACACGGGTGCGTCGTATACACGGAACTTTACGGTAGTTACATGACAAGGAGTACTATAAGTATGTGATCTACCATTGTACTCATGAGTGATACACCTCAATACTCATCTTCTTCTATTATCATATATATTAATACAGCCAGTATTACATCACAGCTCACACTGGAATGTACTTTTATATAAATAGAGGAGCCCCTTATCCTCCCCCCCCCCCCCCCGTCAATAAAAAAAAAATCATAAAACAAAAACAAACAAAACAAAAAAAGAGAAAAAATGATAATAAGTGACTATTATCTTCAATACAATTCTTAGTTCCTAGTGTTGGTCTTTAGTAGTGCACACCCCCCCCCCCCCCATCTCTCTCTCTCATTCTCTCATGAAACACAAACACAAAGACATTCACACAAACATACTGTACTTACCCCCCCCCCCCCCCCCCCCCCACACACACACACACACACACACACACATACATGTACACACAAACACAAGAGTCCCACAAAGAGAATAACCTGAGCATCTGCCTGGTTGCACATATGTCACCATAAAATGATATATCTTGGCACTAACATCCAATACATGTCAAGGGTCTTGGACTGAAGTTGCAGAGCGTAACACAATCAAACCTACTTCTATCCTGGTACATTCATGGTCCACATACACATTTTGACTTTTGAGCTTAAAGTGGATTAAAGGCTCATTGCATGCATACTGGGTACAATAAAAGAGGGCTCTTTAACACTCTAAAATGCTTCAAATTTCATCCTGATGACAGTACCACACTGACCAGTAAGCAGCTGAGCACTGTAAGCTTTATCCAGTATCACTCCTCCCTGACTGTTACTGATACATGTATGGCAGATGATACTTGGAAAGAAGACATGACATTTTCAGGGGCCATCCCCCTCTTCATTTTTTTGTTAACAAAAGAAATATAAAAAAAAGAGCCCCCCCCCCCCCCCCCCCCCAATTTTGTAAAGGCGCCTCCCCTTCACGGGGTACATTTTCTAGATTTTGCTATATTTTCTGTTCAAAGCTCTTGAGATTAATTTGTCTGAACATTTGCATTTACTTGACTGTGAGAGAAAATTGATTGCCTTATACCAGAGTAAGCCTTGAACCTTTTGTTTGCCTGTGATATAATTATTAGCAGGGTTTCGAATCCAGCAATTTAGTTGGCATTTAAATAAATGAACTCACTTGCTTACAATTAGATGGACAAACCCACTGAGGTATAACAATGCACCATTCCCAAAGAAAGTATTTAAGTGAAATGCATTAGGGATTCACAAGGTTGTCTTGTCATCATTGGTTTGTTGGTAGTTTTAGGACACTTGTGACTGCCTAGCTCAAAACCCACAAAAATTAGGCCAAAATGAATTCATACTTTTCTGAATAGTTTAAAGAAAGAGTAAGTTCTAAGCTTTAAAGTGATATATATTTCTTATAACTGGACCATCTTAACCCATCCAAAAAGTGATGAACATAAGAGCGAGTTAGGAGGTGCAGCTTCATAGAAAATAAAAAAAAATAAAAAGGATTAATAAAGATTAGGCTCACTCAGGCATGCTGTGCAGAAGTAAAGGTATTAATGAAAACATGCTTTGTTTCACTCTGAAAGCAATGCCTGTCTGAAAAAAAAAAAATGGTCCATAAAAACTGCTAATATCTCAGTTTTAGTTTTGTGCAAAGCCACCAAATTTTGACAGTAAGTACAGAAAAAATTATTGCACCAGATGTATCAAACTTGAAAAATTTCAGTCAGTCAACCCAAATGACATACATGTACCATAGGTACGTCTATTTTGGTCTCCTCCACAGAATCCTTACCTATGATATTTTGTGGGTTTTGAGCTGGGTGGTCACATTTGTGTGTCTCAGAGAACACAGTATGCTGTACATATCCATTAGCAAACAAAACACAATATAGATACAGTGGGAACTGTTGACTAGTGTTGTTTTATCATGTACTCAGAGCTAATACAGCTTTAGTAGGACATAACACTGTACTGCCATTCTTCATTCTATGCTTTAAACCATTACAGCTTTAGCAGGGCATAACACTGCTTTGTCACTCTTCACCCTAAAGCAAATAGGAGATTGGAAAATGCTAGTCTGCTAAACACGGAATTGGATGCTGCCACGAATGGACATAATGAATATGAATATATCTAGTGGCCATGGACAGCACCTGTAAGGTGCTGTGTGAAAACAAATGGTAGGGCCTACTTATGAGCCCTGCACAGAAAATATCATCATCATTTGGTCAGTGATTTACCTTGAAACTAAAGCAGCCTATTCTACTAACACATATTTTTGATGTACATGTGGCACTGACATGGCTTATGGCAAGATTTAAAGAAAATGCCACACAAAGAAATGAGCTGTTTGCAATGTTCATCACAGGGTTATATTCTTTTGGGCAACATAGTACATCATCCTGTTGTAACTCTTTTGGCCTAATGTCCAGCATTTATTCTACAGCAATAAGCTGTACTCACTGTATAAGTTATTTGTTTCTAAAGGAAAGAATGATTTTACAAATGTGAAAATAACCAAATATTTGAAGAATGATTTGAAAAGATGTTAATCATTTTAAGCTTCACAGCTTTAAATTACTTTTAAAACTCCTCACTCATGAGAAGCAATGATACTATCAATTATCAAACAAAAATTTTGTAGATCTGTCTTTACAAATACCTTTTTACTGATGAACTAGTTTGCCACGTGAATCAAACCTTCTATGATTGTATGTAATGCATGTTGCAGTACACTTTTGGCAAGGATTTCATAGGTGACTAAAACTAAAAAACAAATACACAGGACTGTCATAATCATCTTTTCTTTCTATCTTCCCCTAATATAATCTATAGTATACAATATCAGTCTTCTAAGCTATGCATATGGTATATATACATATGTATATATCAAGCTTGAAATAAAGCATACGAAAGAAGAAAGAGGGTGGTGTAATTGCGCCACATGGTAACTGGACAGAGCACATATTGGCTGATGCCTCTTACTGTGGGAGTTCATGTCACACTGCAGAGTCTGTACCTCACACTTCCATGACCACAATAGTGTGTTTCAACAACACATACACACACATACACACCTACACTTAGGGGATAGAAATCAATCTTGGTGACAGCCAGGAGGAAGTCAAGAACTTGGATCTCGCAACCAGGTGCGCAGTTCGCAAACATCTCGCTCCACAATAAGTAAGAGTTCGCAGCCCTTTAGCTTGAGCTGCGAGCGTAAGAAGTCCTGTAAGGCAGCAGCACTGCCTAGTGCTTGAGGCTTGCCAAGTTTGGAGTCCAGGTTGTAGAAGACACCCTCAATCTGCCGCAGTGCAATCCAGTGCTTGCGCCGTATAGGCACGCTGACAAAGCCTAGCTGAATCGGAGATGGCACATTCATGATGAAACCAGTGATGTTTTCCAGTTCTAGTTGATCCAGGCTTCTACAGACACAAGAATAAAGATAATAGCACATTACTCTCTGTTGGCAGGCAGAGGCCTATATCAGCTCTGTGTTTTTGCCTCCCAACTTGGGTTTGAGACAGAGAAAGGCTTCTCACTGCCTCACTACTAACTAACTATTAAAACTAATAACTAATACCATTAAACCATTAAACTAATAACCATTAAAGTCTCTTTGACAGAACATTTGATTACTACTTTAAAATATAACAAAACATCTATAGGACAAAACATATTTATCACATGCCAAATAGGGAATTGTCATACAATTCTGAAAAAACTAGAGCGAGTTTATGCCAAACAAGATGGCACTAAGGTCAAATACCATAGCAATCTTAACATGTACAAATACATCATTTGACTCACTGCCATTCAATTTTATCCAAATTTTCACCACTTTGATACTTTGCACAAGATTCTTTCAATATGTGTATAAGTTGACACATAAGTTGGTTAAACAACTACATGTCTACATGATTTTATACATCAAACTGAGGAACACCGACAGTTGTAGCTTCTATTTCTTCAAGTTAGTCCCACGATATTTTTGTTTTGACGAAAAAAGAAAAAAAAATCAACAAAAAGAAATTGCTTGGCACTGTGGTTCAATTCTCTGAGGAGTTGACTTGCACCAGCACAAAAATGCATGATGTGTATAAAGTACACATGTACGTGCAGTATGCATGTGTGTCTGTGTGTCTGTGTGTCTGTGTCATGTTCATTAACATGCATGCTCAGCTGTTGCTGATTTCAGCCAAAATTCAAACTCGAGAGTTTGGGGGAAATCCCTAAATCCCTAGGTATTCCATGTGTTTATCAATACTGACAATAGTGCCAGATGTGTAAGAGTATTTGTTGACTGGGAGGAAGTTTATGGTTGAAATGGTTGCAATTTGTATGTTTTGATCAAGAAACAGTGTTGATTGACACAGCTGATTGCGTATGTACTATGTTTAATATTGGCCAAAAGGTGGATTGATATACTTCATGAGCCATCGTCTTTCGCTATGCTTGCCTTTCACCTTAGTCCATCAGGTTTGATCATACATGTAAAGTTAAGACACAAAATTATCAGACCCTACAATATCAGCAGTCAATTTCACACTATTGGCACCAAACTCTTGCTGATCAACAACTGAAAATACAGACACCTTAAAACTCCATGTTTTGGTTTGGGGTTTGAACAGGTTTGTTCATGGGGGTCTAGGGGCAATTACCCCCTGGGCATTACCCCTGACCCTTCCCCTGGCCCTAATTGCAATCCTTATCCTGAACCTAATCCTAACCCTAACCCAAACTCCTAACCCTCATCTTGACTCTAACCTTACCACTTACTAGTATTTAACCGGAGGTAATTGCTCTCTGGGGGTACATGTAACTGCCCAGATACGGTTCATGGACCCTTTTGATGTTAATATGGTTCCTTTAAAATGCATGAGAAACACAGCATCGCTACAACTGTTGATCAGCATCACTTCAGATCCAACTTACATCATACATTCTAAGATAGATGTCAGCTGGTATATGTACATCATAATGGAAGTGCATCTTGGTTCAATGCATTGGTGTGACCAAGGTAATAGGAAATGACACCAATTGTCCATGAATGCACTGCTTTTACTTGAGACTCATACTTGTAGCTACACTTGCCTTCCTCTTCATTCCAAATGTCTCCCCATCACAAAGGAAAGGGCAAGAAATTAAACAGAATTCCAGTGACTGTTAAAAGTTATTCTAATCAAAAAAGAGTAAAATCTGATATGCAAAACAAATTTGATCAAAATTGGATAAGAATTAAGGAAGTTATGAAATTGTGACGTTTTTCTAATTTTCACTAAACACTTCTTGAACAGTCAATATGAATATATGCATATAAGTGAGTTGATGATGTCATCCCCTCACAACTTCCCATCGAGTTCATACACCAAATCTTGAAATTTCCAGTTTTTTTGTTAAAGTGCATTTATGCCCTAGCCTCAAATTCAAATATATCTGAGTGATCATTATTGTTTAGCCAGGAATAATATCATGTTTTACAACAAAAGAATTGAATTTTGTCAACACTTTTTACACAATCAATAGCAAAAATTGTGAGGTGATGACATCATCAGCTCACTCATATGCACATTCATATCAACTGTTTAAGAATCGTTTTGAAAAATTAGCAAAACTTCATAATTCCATCACTTCCCTAATTAAAAATCCGATTTTGATCAATTTTCACGGTTTTGCTTTAAATTTTACTCTTTCTTTTCAGACTAACTTTATAATTGGGCTGGAATTCCCCTTCAAATACTTACAGAACTCAAAAAGTTTGTAACATCAGCAGTAAATGTCACATCATCCTACAACTGTACTAGATTTATCAGTGAATAAGTGAGTTTTTTTGTTTTTTTTAAAGAAGATAAAAATGTAAAATTTAAGCCCACATTTGGATCCCTCCCCTTGCTCCATTAGGGGGGGGGGGGGGGGGCACCCCTGGATCTGCAACGAATAAACTTGGAACTACAGTCATCAATGTACTAACTCATGGTATTAACTTCGCTTTATCACTTCTGGTTATAGAGAAGATTTGTAAATATTTTTTCAATCTTTTTTTTTTTTTTTTTTTTTTTTTTGGGGGGGGGGGGGGGGGCGAAGGGCAGCATGGTGCCCAGTTGAACAAATTGAGATTCTAACCCCTAGGGATGTACCTGCCAAGTTGAACATGTACAAGCTAAGTCCCCATTTGGACCCATACGACCCCATTCCCCTCCCCCGTCCCAAAAGGGGCACCCCTGATTCCAAAAATAACAAACTTGAAACAACAGTCATCAATAAACTAACTCACTGTATTAACTTAGCTCTATCACTTCTGGTTCTAGAGAAATTCTGAACACAAGATCTTTTAATGGGCATGGTGCCCATTTGAAGGAATTGAGATCCTATCCCCTAGGGATGTACCTGCCAAGTTTGGTGAAAATCGGTCATGGGGTTTTTAAGATGATGAAAATGTACAATTTAGGCTCGCCATTAGGACCCCTCGTACCCCCCTCCCCCACGTCCAAGGGGGGCACACCTGATTCCGCCATGGACAAACTTGAAACTACAGTCATCAAAGTACTACCTCATATTATTAACTTAAATAATATGTAGCTCTATTACTTCTGGTTCTAGAGAAGAAGATTTTTTAAGATTCCTAAATTCCTAGGTGGGGCATGGTGCCCATCTGAACAAATTGAGATCCTATCCCCAAAGGGATGCTACCTGCCAAGTTTGGTGAAAATCGGTCATGGGGTTGTCAAGAAGAAGATGAACATGTAAAAAGTTTACACACGACGAATGAGGCACGACGCACGCCGGATGCTGGACGAAGAGCAATCGCAATAGCTCCCTTGAGCCTTCAGCTCAGGTGAGCTAATAGTGTTCATAGTCTGTTGATCCATGTAAGGTTCACTGCATGTACATAATATTTGTAGCTCAAGGGCAATTGCTATGGAGAGAAAATAGCCAGTCACTGAAGGCATCCAAGTATATCATCATGAAATGAGTTAGGGTCTGAATGCTAGGTAGCAGGTGACTCTGTCCTCTCTGCCCCCTTTCCTGACCCTTATTGCTGCCACTGGTAGCGTTTGAACAAGTTTGTTAATACATTATATGTATCCCAACCAAGATTGCTTACAATGACACCATTGTTTCAGAGAAAAAGATGAAAATGTAATGTTGAATAAAAAGCAGACAATGGACGATGAACAGCCTCCTCATGGCTCCTTGGCTCAGGTGAGCTACACATAAAGTCACTAATGGATCTCCCAGTGCATCAGGGATGTTTGAACAGCTTCAGTCACTGACTGACTCTCCTTCAGTGCATTGTGTCATATGGCCTTGGTAATGCACCAATTTAGGGACTCATAGAGGTGTGTGGTGTTGTGTACAGTGGCTCACAGATGCAGCCCCTAATTCCCTATAACAACTAGTGTTAAGACTGTAAAAACAAAATAATCGCAGCATGAAATTTTTCAAGAATCGGAGCAGACAGCCTTTTTCATGGCATGAAATTTTTGCAATTGCCAATGGCATTCAATGTATAATAGTGTAGACTTTTGGGTGCATTCTAATTTTGCAGATCTTGGCTCTCATGAAATTTGTGAAATCAAAACGCATTATATGAATTTCTGGTTTTGCAGAACATTTCACCCCACATCTCTCAGAGTGCCCCCAGGTCTCACTATCGGGGGGGGGGGGGGGGGGGGGGGGGGAGAGTAGGGAGGAACCTGAGAAGAGAAATGTGTTACCTCCTCTTGTCCCACCACACTGCTTCACACTCCTTACGCTGTACAGCTGCCATGATGACATTCACATCATAGTTACCCAGTCCCAGCATGCTCTTGTGAGGGTTGAGGACGGACCCAGGTGACAGACTGTGTGATGGAAGACATTCATACCTCTTGCTATTAGCTCTTTACTCATTTCAAAATAGTTTTTTAAAGTCGTTTCTACAATGGTACAAGTCATGTTCTATTCCATAGAGTACAAACTTGCTAACAACAAAAATATCAATACAAAATGATAATTCTAAAATCAACAAATTTCTCGTTCCTGATAACAAACCTACTCGAAGTCATTACTACACCTGTACATGCTATGAATGAAACCAGACAGACATTAGCTTTTGAGCATAAGAAAAATATTCCACACTTGGCACATGCATCAAAGGCACATGTTTTTATCACATCAACACTTGAATGCTAGGCTTCTCTGAAAGGTTTTGCAAAGTTTTCATAAAACATAACTACACACATTACAAGACAAAATTGTAATTACATAGTACAAGTATCCACAAATGAACTCTACACTTATCTCTACATCCTCCCCTCAAAAAAATAAAAAAATAAATCCTTAAAAAACCTTTTAAGATACAGGTTAGAATAAATAAGATACCTTCACAAATGACATTAGAAATTCTCATACAGACAGAACGCGAACTGACCTTTGACACAGCTCATCCATTGACTGTTTGGTGAAGGCTTTACCATCCTGAAACACATTATTAAGGGCATGGAGGGCACACAGCTCCCAACGCTGTTTCTCGTGATAGATTGGCATGGCCACAATGGCACTGTCCTTCGACAGGTTAAAGGTCAAAGTCACAAACTGCAAGCAGAGAGCACAATTTAGTTGACAGCTATCTTCTCATGGTCATTTCTCATTTGCTGTCGTTGTTACTGGTTGGGAGGTGAACACTTGACGATAGCTTTGGAGACAAGTTAAGCCTGACTGTCACACTTATCATGTCACATCTGCTAGGTAATGAGGCTTGAGGCGTGACAAGCTGAGGAATGTGAATGCTTGGTAATCCCTGCCACGATACACTGGTGAGCTACAGAGTTAGCACTGCGGATGGACGGATGATCCCTGAGTTTAAGTCTCAAATATTCTGTATCCTAACATCTGGAAAAACCTGCAGAGGAAAATGACATCATATGATCAAATAGTCATTTTTTATGAGATTACTGTCCTTAGTCATAACTGACTTTTACTTGGTGTTAATGACAGCTGGTGACTGATGCAACAGTGCAAAATGCAACAAAGAAAACAAGCCAGTAAATATCAATTCTGGAACTAACTGACATTAATACAAGCATTAAGTTGTACTGAGTCAGATTTGTGTGCTATACACATGCATGCAGGTGTATTGTGTGTCTAAGTGAGTGACTGTATTCGGGTTTTGAAATTGAACAGCGTGTGTGTGTGTGACTGTTAATTGTGCCTGTTTATATTGGAGTTTTTATGAGTGGTTGTGTTTAGGTAGTAAATAGTAAAATTGTAATTAGTAGGGGTGGGAAGGAAGGGAGAGGTAATTACATGTATGTAAAGACAAAGTGGAGGGTGTTCTTTTTATGTTTTTCCATTATTTTTTTGTAGTTAAATAGTATAGTATATGGTTAGGAAGGGTAATTATGTTAGCTAGGCAAAATTGTTTTGGAGGATTTTTTTTCTTCAATATAATATACCATCAATTCTTTTTTCTTCTGTAATTGCTGTACTATTGCCGTTTCATTTCTAATATTGAAACATGAAGATGCATAATTATTTCAATTATCTTTTAAAGAACGTTCTATTCTTCTATGTTTTTACAGTAACTTATACCAAAGTGAATTGATAATATTGAAACATGAAGATGCATAATTATTTCAATTATCTTTTAAAGAACGTTCTATTCTTCTATGTTTTTACAGTAACTTATACCAAAGTGAATTGATAATATTGAAACATGAAGATGCATAATTATTTCAATTATCTTTTAAAGAACGTTCTATTCTTCTATGTTTTTACAGTAACTTATACCAAAGTGAATTGATATTTCTCACATTATTTGATTGCAAGTGAATAAAAAAAATGCATTGCTGTAACAAGTCAAATGTACCAACAATGAAAGGTAGCCCTTTAAGTTTAATTACACTCCATTCAATTTCCTAGCTTGTCATATAATATGAATATAGATTACTGTACAAAGTGTCAGTGATCCAACTTTAATAGGATGGATCCAGATTGTGCTGTATTAAACCCCAGTACTACACGGTGGGGCCCTGTCATGTTTAGTACGTAAGTGGTAGTACCTTTCTAGTTATTTGGCATAATGAGTTGACCCTTTCAGGGAGACTCCAAGGTCATATGATTTAGGTAGAAATTTGTGAGCTTTACTGCCAGTATTCAGGGATTATCAGGGCAAGAGATGACACATTTCATATTTGAATATTTCATATATCAAATCATAGCCATCATGTGGGTGGAAGCAAAAAAACAAAAAAACAAACAAACTGGTTTTCCCAGGGGGAAAAACAAACAACAACCCTGTGGAATATTTTCTAACGCTTGTCAGTGAGAAATGCAAAATATGTGTACGTTGTCCATCCCCCCCCCCCCCCCCCCCCCCCCCCCCCCCACCAGCCTCTGAACACTCCATCCGTGCAGGGAGCAAAATAGGCCACTTGTGTTTAGTAGTAGGCCTACGTAAGTTGTAAACAACTAGTCACAAGTGGCCCCAAGTCTACAAATTTGAATACACCAAAGCCCTGCCATACTACACAAATCTGGCCTTTTACTAGGTGTTTCAAAAAACATTTCCCACTTTTGATTCTTAATCATTCAAAAACTATACATCAGATAACACTGTCATTGATATTAGAGTGATAGCTGAATAGTGTACAATTTGGTTGAAGGTGGTTTAAATATGAAAGCATAAATAAGTTTCATGAAATCCATGATTAATTTCACAGTTAGGTTCCAGACTTTGCTCTATTTTCAACCCTCTGTACAAAATTTCACTTTGCATAGGGGTCAATGGGTGTGTATGGGAGTGTGTGGTTAACACCCTGACAATGGTCCTGAACAATAGTCAGGAGCCGCATTTACACTTACTAACATCGCGATTTTTAAAATCGTGATATTTTGGTTCCACCGTTTACACTTGCGCAAAAGCACGCGAAGTTTGAGCTTCACGAAACATCACGATTTTTTGGTCGGTAGTGGGCATGCATAATTTACCTGTTTTCAACACGGTAGCTGAGTGGAAGCGCGCGCTATTCTGTTCGTTTTCACTGCAGTGGAGTGCAGTATATTTTGATCACAGCTGGCTGGTTGGAACGTTGAGCCAGGGCTTTTTATCAGTACAATGCACACATAAATTTGTGCTTCTCCAGACTGTTTACATACGGTAAAACTATATAGCTTGCTATATTAGATCACATATGTAGTAGGTGTGTAAAACTTCATCTACAGCAGCATTCAGGAGGATCATGAAATTTCGCCGATATGACGAAAGTGGGAAGTAAGACTTGGAAGTTAGGACTGGTATTTTATCAGGTGACAGCAAGAACTTACACCTGTTACGTACTCCTGAGTCCTGTATTCCACAAACAACGTATATATATCGAGAGCAGTACGGGCACTCCCACAATCTGAATCAACGCATTTCTGGGAGAACATTATTTTGTTAAGTTGTCATGGGGTGATGATACGTGGTTGGAGAACTTCAGGTTTGCTACCAGTAGTAGTTTTCACGTACAGTGTACTAGTTTCATCAGGGAGGGGGAGGTGAGAGACCACGAGCCGACCGATGATCGGCCGTTTAGACCTGTGGCTGTACACAGCTGTCTATACCGTGTACTAGTACAGTACTCTGGCCAGTGACCGACGTGCTCTTTACACGTTCCAAAGAGGGATCGGGAGCGCGCGTAAACTCCCGGTGCAATCCGATACCGAGAGTCACGTGATGAAAAATCGCGATATTTCTGCAGCTTGGGTTTACACTCGCTAACTTCGCCTCAAACTTCGCGATGTTTCAAAAAATCGCACTCCGGCTGGCGATTTTTCTGGCGATGTTTCGAGGGCGTTTGGGTATAGTTGCTTAGCAACTTACACCCAAATGTCGCGATTTTAGAAAAATCGCGATTTTTCCAAGCAAGTGTAAATGGGCCTAGGGTTTGATTGCTTCATTATTTATTCATGAGAAATTCCACTATCACAACTAGTCTTTATTCAGCCTCTGGCAGTATCTGTGTAAAGTCAAACGCCTGTCGATACTGTCGTTGAGTCGCGACAGTGCTCTCCCTATTATACTTCTGAAAAACAAAATTACAATACCTTCTGTTCTATCGTAAACGTGGTGAAAGGAAGTAAAGAAAATCAATTAGAGTATATATACACACTTGTGTATATGGAGCCTTAAATAAATCTACTGTGAAACAAATCGCCCCAATGATAAATGCTGCTTAACTCTTTACCAAATATGAAAAATTTGTCCAACTATTTAATTAGTAGACAGTTGTATTAAAATGAGGAACTTTAGATCATTTATGCTTATTTATATCCCAAATTTAGTGATATGTGAAGCAAAATTTGAAAATGATTGCCAGCTGGAATGAAATGTGGTGTTTCCAAGCACTTTACCGTGCATGAATTCAGACTAGCAGTGCCCAGGGCAATCCACATGAATTATTGATTAAGCATTCATGTGCCAGGGAGCGCGAGACTGACGCCTAGTCAACAGGTGGTTCAGGCATGTCCATTGTTCAGGGCCATTGTCAGCACACACTCACATACACGTCATTGGTTCCTGTGCGAAGTTCAATTTTTGTACAGAGGGTTAAAATTTGACCAAAATCTGAAACCTTACTTCAAAATCAATCTTAGATTTAATGAAACTGATTTATGCTTTCACGTGCAAATCACCTCCAACCAAATTGTACACTTTTCAGCTATTACTCATATCAATGACAGTTTTGAATCGGATGAATGGTTTTTGAACTATTAATGATCAAAAGTGGGAAATGTTTTTTGAAACACCTAGTACAATGTATCTGTTCTGGATAGTGATCTACGTTTTTACAGAGGAATGAATTTGAAGATTAGTGAATTATGCAAAACCAAAAACATTCAAGGCATGAAGCTTTTGTGAATTTTTAAAGTTTTGGTATTGGAACTGCTGGATGAGGAGAATACTAGAGATTATGACGTACACATTGTATTTGTGGACAAAAATATAAAGAAAATTCCACAAAAATTCATTTTTTATAAAAATTACACATTCCGTCAACTTGATACAGACATGTTAAGGGTAGCAATAACAAACGTATATCCCCTGCTTTCTGAAAGCGGTTAGTCAAGTGCTCATTCATTATGCTACAAAAATCAATTTTTGTGGAATTTTCTTTATACTTTCTTTATATTGTTGTCCACAAATACGTCATAACCTCTAGTAGTCTCCTCATCCAGCGGTTCCAACACCAAAACTTTCATAACTTTTGCAACGACTGTCCGATTTTCCTCAAACTTTCATTAATGTGTTCTACTAATGTTGCTGCTTTAACTCAATCCAAATTGCTCTTTGGGTTTGGGTTTCCTTTAAAGTATCACTGTAAACATGCATTGTGGGTTTAGGCGGTCATATATCATCACATTTCAGCAAATCCACAATGCGTTCATCCTCGACCATTTGAGGGCAGCACTTTACCAGAAGAAGAAGAAGACGAAGAAGATTCATGTAACTGTTTAAAGCCATAGTGACTGAATCATGGTGAATGGCCATTACAACTGTGTGTGCACATGATCCCAACTGGAACAAGATTCACCTGCATGCTGAGATGCAGTACAACATTCATGAATCCATGTCACACATGGGAGGTGTGAGACATCTCCCAGTGATACCCTGTACACGTCTGCTGTGTATCCCAGGACGAATACTTTTTTCTTCCCTTCCCTTTGTTCTTCCCTATGAAAATATTTTGTTCTTTGTTTTTCTGCAGTCATATCTTCCATCCAAACCGTCATGGCCCTATTGAGTATTCCCCCTTCCCACATACACACACATTCAAGGAATAAATGAATAAATATGTTACAATTAACAAATAATAAAAAAATCATTAAAGATATTTACATATGAAATAAAGTTTAACACAAAATAATCCAAGTCAGATGAACGTGTGGTTCTAGAAAAGGTCTAATTTTGTCAATGTTAAATGCACACACACAGTGGTTCCTTTATAAGATAATGATCACAGTATAAACATGGGACTTATCATGCACCATGTGCAAGATATACTAGTAGTGAGGTGCCCGCACCTCGCCAGGAGCCCGAATACCGCCACCCTGCTTAAAATTGTTACAAACGCACTGAACAAAAAATTATGCCTGGGACTGCGTTCAGTACACTTGAAACGCGGCAGGGTTGCCACAACCAAGCAAACTGTGGTGAAACCGAGCAGTTTTGTGCGAAAATTTTAAATTTATATTAGGAACATGTGTTGTAAGTATCATCACGGTCATCCGCACGCATCTTTTACGTGCTTGTCTATGGGAGCATCACGGTCACCCGCACACGTCTTTTACGAGCTTTGTCTATGGGAGCGCAGGTGACGAGGTGCAGGACCCTTCCTTAGCGCACAACTAGTCTGCATCGTTTGCGTTTGAGGACGATGGCTGCAAATTTCCGGTATCGATCAGTGAGCTTGTGATTCTATTGGAATCTTCAGCATTTTTCCTGTTAAATGTGAGTGGGATTTCATAGAATTTCAGTGACGAAATGTGATTCAAATATGCATAAACATTAAATATGGCGAGGTGCGGGTCACCCAACTATACATCATACAAGCAGGTACATAAGAGAAATGAAATGACAAAGTGAAACAGTACGGGACATACAGCTGTACATGGAATAATCATAATCAATATAAGCCAAATTAAGAAATACTTCTTGAGATTATTCTTATATACTTCAACAGAATTACTGTTGAATGAATTGAGGGAGTGAGATCCAATTTTGAAGACCCAGCGTTTACCAAGCAAAAGTTTGTTTCCCCCACTTTGTGTGAAACCTAGGGATGACAAAGCAGGCCAGAATTCTGAGAACGAAGATGTCTAGAGGGGACGCATTGGATAACCAGGCTGAAGTTACACTGTGTGGAACACAGCCATTTCAAGGACAAGTCCACCATCATATACATGTGGTTTGAGTGAATGCAACAATATTAGTAGAACACATCATCAGTAAAAGTTTGGGGAAAATTTGACAATCTGTTCAAAAGTTATGGATTTTTAAAGTATTTGTGCAGTCACTGCTGGATGAGAAGACTACTACAGTGTATGATGTCAAATGCGTGCAACGATTTAAGAAAAATAAAAAGAGAATTTCACAAAACTTTACTTTTTTAATAAAGTGCACATTTCTTTGACTTGTTACTGACGTATGTTAAGGGTAATATTATTCCCCCTGTCTTCTGAAAGAGAGAAGTCAAGTATTCTTAAATTGTTATGAGAGAAAAGTGAAAATATGTTGAATTTTCTCTATTCTTTCTTTATATCGTTGTACACATTTGACATCACAAGCTATACATGTACTAGTCTTCTCATCCAGCTGTGACTGAGCAGGAACTTCAAAATTTCATAACTTTTGAACGGATTGTCCGATTTTCCTGAAACTCTCACTGATGTGTTCTACTAATAATTGCTGCATTCTCTCAACCCACATGTCTATGAAGGTGAACTTGTCCTTTAAACAGTGAAATAAAAGCAAACATTGAAGAGTTTTAAAAGCGATGCATTTTTTTTTATCTATAGGCAACCAAGTGAGAGATTTCAGAACTGGTGTGATGTGCATGTATTGTGATTTTGTTGGAAATAGTTACAGCACCAGCAGGGTCTGCAATTTGAACTTTTTGAAGTTTTGCTAGTGAGTTATGAGGCAAAGAACAAAAGGCCATTGCTGAAATACAGGCAGCATGAAATCACTGCATACACAATTTTCTCATTGGCACTACAGTTAGGATATTCACAGATGAAACCTAAATTATGTGACTGCTGGATGCGCATGACGCTTGCACAAAAGGCACCAAAAGGCTGAAGGACGGCGGAATTCACAAAGAAAGTGAACCTGCAATACGTACAAAGCAGGGGCGGATCCAGGAATTCTGTAAAGAGGGGGCACCTTTACAAAATTAAAGGGGGGCGCACGCGCCCCCTCTATTTTTTTTTTATTTCTTTTGTTTTAACAAAAAATAAAGTGGGGGTGTGCGCTCGGTGCGCCCCCTCCTGGATCCACCACTGCAAAGTGATTAGTTTGCTGACAAATTGAGTAACCACCTACTCTATTACTATTAGTGTGAAATAGTAATTTGGAACACACGCACAAGATCATGATAATTCTGATTTTATTTCTCTGTTTACGAATATTTGTAAAATGATGTCAGATTTCAGTTTCATAGGGCTGATTCGTGCCTGGAGAGGTGAGAGCCGCAGAAAAAAACACCAAAATTTAGAGTTGGATCAGGCCAATAGGTGCGGCAGCCTTGCATTGAGCGAACCCGCTAGTGCCCATGCTTGATGAGTCGCTGGCCATTGGTTGATTAAAACTTGATTTTTGTCAAAACGAACAAACAATTTTTTTTTTCTTCTTTTCATCATGGAAAGTGGGCATGTGTGTCCACCAACAAATCACTGAGCAAACTTGCGACAATCTATGTCAGTTGTGAGATTGATGAGAAGTGAAGAGGAGGCCTCATGAGCATCCCAGGCCAAGAGGTCTCATTCAAATAAATGAGCACAGCACTCCAGGGGTGCTCATGAGGGGAAGATCTCTAACATACTGTATCTGGAATGCCTTATGAGCAGAAGCTTATACTACATAGATGCTTATGAGCGGACTGATATGAATACTACAGTAGTAGGCAGAACACGGGTTAACTGCAGAATATGCCATCCTGAGTAAGTACCGTAGTTGGTCACCCAACAACCTACGAAGTGATGTGCTTGTTGCTATGTGCATTGGTCAGAGACTTAACATCGCAAGTTCATTTCACTAACGCATACAGGGCGCGTGCATCCATGCGTTAGTGAGCAAGGTTAGGGTAGTGTAGGGTTGTATCTATGGTAAAATTACTGCTGTAAACTTGGCATCTTAAGTTTGTTGGTTTGTTGGCCAGAGTTCGGCAAAATCGTGAAATAGCCCCCACCCCAGGGGCGCATGCATCCACTGCGTTAGCACGTAAGGTTAGGGTAGGGTGTCGGATCGTGTGCTTCCTACAAACTGTACCTTCGAACGTTTTGCGCGCCCTATCTTATAACACGCAACTCCCACAGGACACAGTGCAAATGCGCGGTGCCCCGATTCTGACATGCGATTTTGAGCCAGATTTCGCCTTTATTGCATTTGACACAATCCATGCTGATATCAAATCCTAACAAATTCGGTATCATATGAAAGAAGAAGTTTGTCTCTATATCGTATTAGAGCGCTGGTACATGAATCCCATATCTCAGCGTCTGCTTCGGTACTTGCATCAGCGTGTAGCATGTGAGCAGTTTAGGATATGCTGAATCCAATGGTGAGATTAGTTTTTCGCTTCCTCCACGTCTTGGACTGTGTATTTTGCCTTGAAAACCACCCTTGCAATGATTTTCCGGCTGCAGCAAACGTTGTAGGTGTGGCTTCATATGCAAGGATCCATGGTAACTTTCCCGTATTGAGGCTCATGCATAAATTCAACACGCAACACAGCCACATGGCGTTTACAGCGTGAGCAGTATTGCGTGTACATGCTGTACTAGTATTTCGGGCGTGTGCATGCTGTGTGTATGTATATCTCGGGCGTGTGTTACACAGCACACGCCATCGTCGTGAAGCGACAGCGGCTGCACGTCTATTCCTTCGCAGACGTTATTTTTCAGCGGTGGGTGTGCGTTTCCTTTATGAATATCTTTATTAATCGTGGAAAACTAAAATATAAGGAATCCCGTAATCTATCATAATCATTCAATAATCGGTATGCGATTTTTTGTTTAATTACGTCAAAAACTCACCGAAATCCGTGGCTAAAGTCAGGTCTGTAAACGTCCGTAAATTGCTTCACTCCTCATCTGCGTGTTATTTGAATGGCATTCACTCTCCTATACTACAACATAGCTAGTCGGGATGACCCATAAAAAGGTCAAATCATTGCCGGCGCAGCACGCGCGGATACGAGTGCTGTAGCTTTACGTACGTAACACATAAAACGCACGGGCGCACGGGGGCACGGGCGTACGTAAAACGCAACCACTTCCGGTTCTGCATGCGTGGTAGTTTGTTGATTTTGTGAAGCTCTCGAAGGAATAGATTCCACCGCACAATCTACTCCGAAAAATTCAACAATAAGGTCTGGATACCAACAAAACGCTGAATTCAACTCAACCATCAGGAAAATACGATGTAGGTGAGTGGTAAAAATTATCATTCCTCTTAAAATCAAACAAAATAAAAGGCGATCGTTTACAACGTTTAAACACTAACACATGTCAGGTCAGGCTACAGTAGATCTTACTACTGCACTCTGCATTGCACAGGCAGCCAGTGAAGCTCACAAAGTATTGGAGAGATATGGTCAGACTTCTTTTTTTCTTTGGTCTTCAACTTTTTAGTCCCAGAAGGACTCCCTAATGTCCCTCGACTAATTCAATGGCCAATTCAATCATAAATAAAACCCGAACCTAACCCTAACTTAGGCCTAACCTGACCTTGCTTGCCAAAGGCATGCACGCGCACTGGGTGCAGGCGGTGGGGCCGATTTCACGATCACGATTTTGCCCTGGCCTGGGTCTGTGGTAAAGTTTACTAGCCGACAATCTGGTCCCTAGTGCCAACATATCTAACATTAGACAGAAAGATCCGTCTGTCCGGAGGACTCTTTTATATTTTGCCATTAACGCTGTCCTCCGTAGACAGACGGAAGGTACCAGTACCCATTGCTGTGTGGATATTCTTAACCACTGTCTCTATGGAAAATTGGGTGAGGTACCTCACCCTTCTCGATTGCGTCTAATTCACGGCCCTAGGTCAGCAAATTTAAGCTTGTATAGTTAAATCAACTATTCAAGAATAGACTACACTCACCAGATTAATGAATAATCCAACATTTCGGTAGAATTTTCAACGTAAAACACACATCAACCAGCCCTTCGCGTCGTCAAGTTCAAACTGCAGAAACATATACAGTATGAATCTATAAGCCAATCACATGCGAGGTAGTTTCTACATGTTTTTTTTACTAAAACACGTACCTCGCATGTGATTGGTTTACAGATTCAAAATGGCGACTTACGGCTAGCGAACGGCGATGTTGCGATATGGATAAAATTTCTGCATTATAACCGAGTTACTGTATTTCGATTGCACAATGTGAGAAATTAACCCCAAATATTGCTGCATAATGTGTCATGTCATGTCAAACTTGTTTGAATGTAAAAAAGCTGTCTGAAATTTGGTTTATCGTAACGTTTGATCGGTGCGCGATGCTCCACACAGGAGCCGGGATCATTGACTTCGGTCTGTATACGGAGGGGATCCGTGAAGCCAGACGCAGTCTCCGCGGAACATTCCCCGACGGACAGATACAGACCGATCTTTCGGTCAAATCTAACATTAGCTGACTCACGGTTTCACGGTTTCACGGTATCACGGTTGAAAAGCTCCATCAGGAACATCACTCAACCTCTCAATCAATGTTGATACTAATGATAGCGGTCGCGGTCTGTGAGGGAACAGTATCTAATCGAGCCGTGTGCTCTTTAGCTTTTGTTTGAATATCATTGAGTCCTTGATGGAAATTAATGAGTGGGGGAGGGAGTTCCAATCTTTGGCAGATTTTGGGAAAAAAAGCAAGTAGCACACTGTAGAGCTTACTGTACTGTTTATTGGGCGTTGAGTTAGCGGTTAGCATGGTTAGTGCGTATCAAAACATGCCAGCCTCGCGTCGATGGTCACTGCCACTGCACTGCACTGGCCTACTACAAACTGACTGGCACTGCACGAGCGCCCTGTTGTGAGTGTGAAGAGTTCATTGGGTTGTATTTACACACTGTAGCCCTGTACATTCCTGTGCAACTCAATCTCAAAGCTCGCAAATACAATATTCACATATAGTACATCTAAATCACTACAGCATTACCTTGGTTTTCCCGTTTTCCCTGCCTCTGTTGTTACTCCTGCCACAGCTTCTTGATGTTTTCAGAAGAAGGATCAATTTTGTTTGCATTCGTGACGGAGGACGACTTTACTCAACCTTCCATCATGTATTTTCATCATTGACAAGTAACGAACTGAAGAGGGCGTTCTCTGGTGTGGATGTGTGAGCAAGTGCCACTTTAGTGGCCTCACGCTCCTTTTCCGGGCTCCCATATAAACCTGTGTTAAATGCAGCATATTCCATGAATCATAAAAAATCAATCGAATCGTAGAATTTTTTTAAATTGAAGTAGATGAAGGGAGATTTTCTCTGCTTTCAAGCAAACAACATATTTTGGGATGTTGTCCAGCTCTAAAAAAAGTTAAGAGCCTCCATATGAGACTAGTCATCCAGTCACTCTCAAAAATGATAAAAATAGCAAATTACCTCATACATCAATAAAAAATCATTAAAAATACAAAAACCCTGATTCATTCAACTTCTTCATAACCTGCAGAAGCTCCTGTCCTCAAGCAATGTCAAACACTACCAAAAGTGGCAATTTTCCACTTGACTGATTTTTAATGATTTTTTTGGTAAAAAATAACATTACCTCATCTTTGTACTGCCTTCCCGGTAGGCAATGCGCGAGTTGAATTAGGAGCGTGAGGCCTATAGAGCAGTCAAGTGCTTCCAAACACTTTTTGAACGCTTTCATCTTGTAGAGATATTAATTCCGACTACAACGATATAAAACTTTCTACATTTCATGCTTGTTTTCAGCAGAGTGGACCCCATCAAGCTACAATGCACCATGTACTGAAATCCAATCAATGCACCCTTGCTGGCATTATACCTTGGGTTCGGTGAAATTGGATGTAGGGCCCAAATAGACAATAATTCAATGACATTCATTCAGTCCAATTTGAAGGTTTAAATGCTGGATACCCTGAAAACCTCTCAAAATATCAAAATAATTATTCATATTATATCAAGGTAAATATTTAAGTTCAATGAGCAAGAAAGGGAAGTTCAATTTCACTGTTCCATGGAGCATTTGAGCCCACCACCAGGCCATAAATATACTATGATGTACTTTTAAAATATATATCACTGTAAAACTCGATATAAGGTAGGGATTAGAGTTCACAGAGGTTAGAATATGAAGGATAGAATAAGATAGGATGGGAAATGTGGGGGGGGGGGGGGTTCCAGGACATGCCTACAGAATGGCCCTACATAAGGGCAACAACAGAGAGCATGAGTACAGGTTTATACATTTTATGTTTTGTGGGGTTAGTGAGATGCTTGACTGCTTTGATCTGGAGTCAGAATGCAAGTGTTCTTTATTCACTGTTCTCCAGTATTATTATTCCAACACATTTACACTGTACATGGTCACAGCCTTATTGACTCGGCCTGTAAAAAGCCAGCATACCACTGGATCATCACCCGCACTCTTGTCCATCTTAATTTCTAACTGTTTGGAATAATGTTTGCTCCACCCTTCCGCATTCATATCCAAATCTTCTTGCTTGTCGCCATAAAACACCCCCCCCCCCTCAAAAAACAACAACAAAGAAAGAAAGAAAGAAAGAAAGAAAGAAAGAAAGAAAGAAAGAAACAAACAAACAAACAAACACTGTTGTATAAAAACGTTCATGAACAAACCTGCTGGCTCCCTCAGATCCAGGACCAGAATATTGTGTATGACAACCTGCAACACAGATATATTATTCATTAAATGTCAGTAAATGACTATGACACTTTGAAAACTGATAGTCCTGCTACATTTTTCTGAGAGAATGATGCTGAGTTCGTTGTTAGAATGAAATGCAATGGAGTGAATGTGTAGACCATGAGTGGTGAATAAATGGCACATGGCTGGTGCGTGAACATGAATTCGTACAGCAAGGAAACTTCCAACACAAAAAACCACTGTCTGCATGGGACCAAGCACGTCCATCACAGTTTTTACACACATAGCTCTCCATTTTCACAGTAAAAGTGAAAACAATACAGTTACACTGTCACTGGGTGCTAGTTTTGAGGTGTACAAGTAAACTTAAGGATATAGGCCCACAGTTAGGACGAGGGGAAGCTAGGCAGGGTGAAGGCTAGGGCGTAAGTTACTCGGTCTAACTTTAGACTAGAGTTCTACACTAGCTTAGACTGGGTTAAATTTGAGCCTTGTTCATATTACTAGGCAGCTAGGGTTAAATTTGGGGTTAGAATCTGATTTTGGGCTGAAATCTTACTTTGGGTCAGCATTTAGGGCTATGGTTTGGATTAGGGTTAGGGTTAGGGTTAGGTTAGGGTTAGGGTTTGGGTTAGGGCTAGTTAGGGCTAGTTAGGGTTAGGGTTAGTTAGGGTTAGGGTTAGGTTAGGGTTAGGGTTAGTACAGGGTTAGGGTTAATAGGGTTTTAGGGTTAGGGTTTTAACAGCTAGGGTTAAATTTGGGGTTAGAATCTGATTTGGGGCTGAAATCTAACTTTGGGTCGGCAATGGATTCAACTTTAGGGCTATGGTTAGAGTTGGGTTAGGGTTTGGGTTTGGGTTAGGGTTAGGGTAAGGGTTTTAAAAGCTAATGTTAGGGTTAAATTTGGGGTTAGAATCTGATTTGGGGCTGAAATCTAACTTTGGGTCGGCAATGGATTCAACTTTAGTTCTATGGTAAGAGTTGAGGGCAAGGGCTACCTTAGAAAGAGGACTACACTTGTCTACTAGTGGTCTGACTTACCCCTTAAAGAATATTTCCGAATGTAAGCTAGCAGGTACCATGGCAGTAACCCCGGTAACCTTCCCGTACACTCTGCACGCCGTTTGCTGGCGAGAACATCGCATTCTAGCAGACGACTCTCATGCCCACTGCCTACCAGTCTCACAGTATAGGCCTCACGCTCCTTTTCCGGGCTCCCATATAAACCTGTGTTAAATGCAGCATATTCCATGAATCATAAAAAATCAATCGAATCGTAGAATTTTTTTAAATTGAAGTAGATGAAGGGAGATTTTCTCTGCTTTCAAGCAAACAACATATTTTGGGATGTTGTCCAGCTCTAAAAAAAGTTAAGAGCCTCCATATGAGACTAGTCATCCAGTCACTCTCAAAAATGATAAAAATAGCAAATTACCTCATACATCAATAAAAAATCATTAAAAATACAAAAACCCTGATTCATTCAACTTCTTCATAACCTGCAGAAGCTCCTGTCCTCAAGCAATGTCAAACACTACCAAAAGTGGCAATTTTCCACTTGACTGATTTTTAATGATTTTTTTGGTAAAAAATAACATTACCTCATCTTTGTACTGCCTTCCCGGTAGGCAATGCGCGAGTTGAATTAGGAGCGTGAGGCCTATAAAGCTCAGTAAAAATTACGGCACTATTACTGTTGAGAGTGAGGCGTTTTAATGAAGAGTAAAAAGCTCGATACGGATTGCTAGAGTTATCACACCTCATAAAAAGGACCCCCACCCCCACCCCGAACACTATCAATTTGTTGTCATGAAGATACAGATATAAAACGGGATAATTTCATAAAAGATAAGAAAAGAGGTCACTTTCTCCACTTTTCAAACATTCTCTAAGAGCACGATATTAAATCATGA
This sequence comes from Diadema antillarum, assembly GCF_040938485.1. Classification (NCBI taxonomy): domain Eukaryota; kingdom Metazoa; phylum Echinodermata; class Echinoidea; order Diadematoida; family Diadematidae; genus Diadema; species Diadema antillarum. The sequence continues at coordinate 119,208 of NW_027272016.1, read as the reverse complement.
ATAGGCCTATGTGAAAAATGGAACATAGATTATCAAAATAATTATGCATAACACATTCAACATTTCTAACAGGAACAGAAGATGTTAATGTATAAGACTTTAAAAGAAGCAAAATTTTTCTTATTATTCTCTTTATTTTTCTTGACCTTTAATCGCAAATATCTCCATTTGGCAAATATGGACTTATCGGTTTTTGCGAACAAACTCTTCATATATGCATAACACATTCAACATTTTTAAAAAGGAACAGAAGATGTTAATATATAAGACTTTAAAAGGGAAGCATGATCTTTAAGACCACGCATGTGCTCAAAGGTTACACCAAACCACGAGGGTATCATGTACAGGTTACAATAATCATTATGAAGTATGGCACAATTATCACGGATTATCACTGAAAAACACAAATGATAACCTTCCGACTTCAAAAAAAAAAAAGTTGTATGGTTGAGGAATTTAACAGTGACCAAATCAACAATGATTAGCATAAGTTGGTATGTATTTAAGAGAAAAGGGGACTCGGGCTTTCGACCAAAATAGACTCTTTGTCAGAGACAAAGTGACAAGATGAAAAGGCACACTTGCACGCACGGTGACACGACGTATAACTTAGCTCCTGATGCGACATGATTGCCGGTGTTATATCCACAAAGACATTGGGTAGTATATAGGTTGACGGTTGTCACAGGGTATTAAGCTTAGTTTGATGTGAGGATTAGGATTAGGGTCAGGGTTATGCTGTGGGTAGGTTTTGGTCTATAGCATGCAGATATTTCATGAGAATATTCGTGGCAGGAGCATGGAACCCAAATGGGACCCAAATAAACATACAACAAGAGAACATGGACAGACTGGGAGTGGCTGGGGACACAGAACAATAAAACAAAAGGGCAAAATTGGATGTCATCAGCAAGGAGCCAATCAGTTATAGAAAGAGATAAAGCAATAACACGAAAGAGAGAGAGAGAGAGAGAGAGAGAGAGAGAGAGAGAGAGCAATCACAATACTAAGACCCAATAGTGGTACAACTGTAATATCAGTAAGGCCATACGCAGGATACACTGCAAAAAGTCCGGTGTTAAATATGAAACACCGAGCTGGTGTTAAATTTCCGGTGCTCATTCATGGTGTTAGATTAACACCTCCGGATGTCATTTCAAAATTCAAAATTGTTTTTTGAAGAGTTTCTTAGTTACTGCACTTCTTGTTAATTTTGAACCTCAACAAGACGATAAAGAATTTTCCGATAAAGTACTTGATTTTTGAAAAAAATGCGTAAACACATTTGCACCACAGTAACACCAGTTGATGTGGTCCCCTATTGAAGCTGGACGGGTGTTATACCATTGAGATTAACACCGCCAATATCAAATCAACACCATGCGGTGTCATTATTGAATTAACTCTAGCGCAGTGTCAAATTGACACCACGAAGTGCCAGGTGAACACTTTTTAACACAGTCACAATACATTTTCAACACCTGTGGGTGTGGTCCTGTATTGAAGTTTGATCGGTATTAGATTTAACACCCATGGTGTTAAATCTAACACCGATGTTTTTACAGTGTAAGGATGAATGGGGAGGCAACTGATCACCCAAGATCAGGAGCAATTCACATAGAAGATGATGGGTATCAAGCGGGTGAAAGAATAAGAACAGAATAGTAAAATCAAGGGGGGGGGGGTGGGGGGCTCAAACGTGCACACTATGCAAAAGCCTATATGATATACATAATTATGCTGACGTGAAAAAAAAAGTGCACATGCCATGAAGTATAGCTGTATAAAACGAATCACTGTACAAGTGAACATAAGTAAAAGCATAATCATACCAAGAAAACAAATTATGAAAAAGTCTGAGGGGAAAAATAGGCCCTATGGAAAAAAATTAGGGCCCAAAGTGCAATAAAATTAATACAAAGCCTATAGGAGATATCAAGAGACATAATACAGCCTGAGACACTACAGGAAATCAAAGTCCAAATACAAAATGAGGATTGCGTGAAAGTATAAAGATTGGCTGCGGGTAATATGACTTGCCTGTAGGCCTACACTTCTCAGGGGCGCTTTCAGGAATTCCGTAAAGAGAGGGCGCCTTCACATAATCAAAGGGGGCGCAGCACACCTCCCCCATTTTTTTCTTTTTATTACTTTTGCTATTTTACAAAAAAAAATAAAAGGGGGGAGGGGGCGCCCGGTGCGCTCCCCCTGGATCCGCCACTGCTTCTGGAAAACTACGGGCGGGCGAGATACGTGCTAGGTACTGTCAGTTGCGGGCCATCTGCGGGGACCTCCGGGTAGCAAAATAATTATCCCCCGCAACTCATAAGCAAGGCTTGCACGGAAAGGTGTGACAGGTCCTTGAGCATGCCCAAAACCTGTTCCGTGCGATTCGCGGGGATTGCCCGCAGCGACAGAGTTCCACGTAGAACACCACTATAAAATATACACTAGGAGGACGTACCATAGCGGCAGCACCTCGAAGACAACTCCCACTCAGGTAACACGCAGTTAGCAGCAACGAAGGTATAGGCCTGTATGCTTCGCAGTGCCCGTATGTCGCCCGTTACTAGAACGTAAGCAGCACGCGTCTAGCAGGTAAGATACACACGAAACGCCTTGTCTGCCCGCAGAACTATCCTGCGTGTTTGAAAAGCTCTACACGCAACAAGTCACGTATAGCTTGCCCGGAAAGGTGTGATAGGGCCTCAAGGCCGTGTCACACCTTTCCGGGCAAGCCTTGCTTGCGTATAATATGATCTCGCCCGTAGGTACTTGGCGTTGTGCACGCAAGTCCTATTTACTCGCAGTCAAGTTTAGGCCCTGTCACACCTTTCGGGCGAGCTACTCGGGCTTGTTGCGTGTGGGGACTTTCCAGCAAGCAGGAAAATTTTTGCGGGCGGACGAGGATTTGGACGAGTTTCGCGTGCGTTCTACATGCAGGACCCGTGCTACGCACGTTCTACTTACGTGCATTTCATGTGACCTGCGTGTCAGGCGCCGTCTCAGGCGCGTGGCGAGTGAGGGCTGACAACTTGGTGAAGGAATCCCTCTGAAGGAATTTGATATGGCAGAACCAGTCAGCAGAACTCCCACAGAATGCCATTATCTTTGCCGCAGCCGACTCTAACAACTCACCAGCAGAAAGGCAGTAACTGACCCTCAGATGGCACGCAGAACTTCACAAGCTACGCGTATATTGCCAGTTTCGACAACGTTCTTCGCCAGTAAAATACCCGTATTACGTTTGTAGAATGCCCGTCGCAAATAGGCATATAGATCCACGGGCAACTTACGTACTTCAAGCGCCGCGTCAATTAACTGCTTGTGACTTGGGGCAGCTACGGGCCTCCTACTGGTGTTCCACGTGGACCTCTGCGGGCAATCCCCTCGACTCACCTGGGAAAAGTTTTGGTCATGCTCAAAACTTGGCTGCGGGTAAATTGGACTACAGCGTGCGCACCTCCGGGCAACTACATACGAGATACGTTGTAAGTATACGTGCACTGTCAGGTGCGGGCCAACTGCGGGGAGCTCCGGGTAGTAAAAATTTTCCACGCCAGTCAACTCGCAAGGCTTCCCCAGACACGGTTTGGCAAGGCCTTGAGCATGCCCAAAATTGTTCTGGGTGAGTCGCGGGGGATTACCCGCAGAGAGGCACACGCATTAATATGTTGAAATTCTGATGTTTTACCAAAAATCTTCACCTGCATATCATAAGTTAGTACATCAATTTGCTGGAACCTTACACTACCTGTGGACTCTTTCCACTTCTCTGGAAAAACATTGTAAATATAATTTATCTTAAGTACACCATTTCCCATAATACCTGAATTTTGAAAATGCCCAAAGGGTTTAATAAAACCTCCTCGTAAAATATGGTGTATCACATTATAAATATCCTTTTCATATAAATCGCAATAAAAAATACTCTTCCCTTTTATACATATTTTTCTATAATTAAATATTACCGGATTCATCACTTCATCTTCAAAATTCCTACATTTATCAATTTCCTTCCATACCTTAACCATTTCTATATAAAAAGGTGGGACTGGGTTTATCAGTGTCAATCTAAACCATTCATAATCACATAGAAATAAAAACCTTCCTCCTACTGATCGAAAACTAAAATCAAAATACATTTTCCACCCAGATTTCTTCTCACCATACAATAAACGTTTCAACCACATAATACGTTGCGTTTTGACAAACAGCTTGAAATTTATCATTCGCAGTCCCCCATTAACACAAACAGACCATTACACACACACAAAAAAAATCAAAAATCATCTTATCCAATTCGGAAAATATCCATTGAGGAACCACTAATAGTCATGAAACATGATTTAACCCTAGATACTGCATGTTTTCAACAAATGAATTTTACCCATGAGTGTTAAATCACGCTGTTTCCACCATCCTATAACTTTTTTATTCTACTTAATATTTCTTTAAAATCTATCTCATTCTTCCCCCTCACATCGCGTGCAAAATAAACCCCCCAAATTTTAACTGCATCAACATATTTTCCAGATACAGATAATACAGGTTTCTCTGTGTCCTTACCCATCCACAAAAAATTTAATGTTTCTGTTTTTGTTTCAAAAATATACTGTCATATTTAAAGATTTCGTATCCTTTATAAACATCGAGATATCATCCGCATATAGATTTGCTTTATTTCATTTCCCCCCGAACATATTCCTTTAACAGCATTATCTTTCCTTACTACTTGTGCCAGTGTTTCAATAACTAATAAAAACAAATACGGAGATAAAGGATCACCCTATACCCCTCTCTTGATTTTGAAATAACATGCAGTAGAGTGCCCTCCATTCATAACACAACTGCTAATATCTTTATAAAGCACCTCAGGAACAAAACGAATTGCCGTATCCAAACCTATTTAAAACCCGAAATAAAAATTCTTGAGCAACTGAATCAAACGCTTTTTCAAAATCCTTTGTGACCAACAACCCACTTGTGTATTGCAAAGAATGAAATAACATATCATCTACTAATCTTACCGCTTCTCCTATATTCCTATTCTTAATATACCCAACTTGATCAAAATGAATAATTTCTCCCAGAACTTCTTTAATTCTATTTGACAACACCTTAAATAATATCTTATAATGTATAACATTCAACGGTGTAATTGGTCGATAATTTTTGATGTATAATACATCCCTATTTTTCTTTTTCTAATAAAGTAATAGCACCTTGCTTTTCTGATACTGATAATTCCCCTTCATCATATGCCTCATTCAGAGCATACGACCATTTGCCCCAGAACGGGCCAAAAAGTAAGATAAAACTCCACTGTGAAACCACCGTTTCCAGAAGCTTTACTATACATTTCATTTCATTTAAAACCATAAAACAGTCATTTATATTAATTTTCCCTTCACAACTTTCTCGACTCTCCTCACTTATTTCAGAATATCATTAAAAAATATACACAATTTCTATATAGCATAATTATCATCATTATTAAAATACAACTTTTCATGAAATAACCTAATTATTTTCATTATTCCATTTATATCCTTTATCAATAATTGTTCATTATTATCATATATTTCCACTTTTCTTTTTATTAGATTTCAACAATAATTGTTCAAAATATTGTGTTTTTGTTTCTCCTTCTTCAAACCATTCGGCCCGAGAAAGAACTCTCATACCTTGTCAAGAATACTCATATATTTTTCATAACTCCGATTTTTTTTCTTCTCTATATCACCGCATTGCGAGATGAAACTAATATCTGATTCTCAGGGGTGGTATTCTGAGCTCGTAAGTCTGTAATGTCCCTTTCTAACTCCTCTATTCTACTTTTTCTCAATCTTGCTTTATCTTTGGAATAACTTATAATATATTCCCTCTTTTTCATTTTCATAAAATCCCATAACAGTCGTTTATCCTGAATATTCAAAATCAATTCTTCCCTTAGTCTAATTATTTCATCACTAATTTTTTTTTAAAACAAATTCTCTATCCATACATAAACTGTTATTAAATTTCCAATATGACTTACCATAACAAAATATGAAGAGTTTGTTCGCAAAAACAGATAAGTCCATATTTGCCAAATGGAGATATTTGCGATTAAAGGTCAAGATACATAAAGAGAATAATAAGAAAATCTTTGCTTCTTTTGATCATAACTTCAAAAATGTACCTTTATATGTAGTGACTAATATATCATTTGAAAGGTATTATTTTGTACTTTATGACAGAGACAGTACTTCAAAATCTTCAAAAATGGACTTATCGGTTTTTGCGAACAAACTCTTCATATATCTACCAAATGTTCAACCTGTAACAAAACACCAGAGTGATCAGGCGTTATTGACGTTATTATTTCACACTTTTTTTCACAGTGTTGTAAACTAGACGAACAAAACCAATAACCAGTAATCAATAATCTAAACGGCCTAAACACACACACACACACACACACACACACACACGCACACACACACACACACACACACACACACACACACACACACATCTGAGACTTCTTGACTCGAACGGTGCTAGAGGAGAGGCGGAGGAGGAGGAGGAGGAGAAAGAGAAGAAGGAGGAGGGGTGAAGGGTATGCGTACAGTCCGTGTACTGATAGGACGTTTATCGCGACAGAGCAGTGTACAAAGCATCCGCGGACTGCAAAAGCGCGCACACAGTGTGGGCATGGGGTGCCCAAAGAGATGCCTGATGAGACGGAGACCATACGTCGTGTACTATGGTGGTACACCGTGTACCAGACGATGAGCGTTTTGTATGCGCCGGTGTAGTGCCGTACTTCCCCGTCCACAACACCACTTTACAACACATACATACGGCTTTCTATGCGCCGTCGGAATCCATCGAGATACGTAGGTAGGGGAATGCACATGTACGTACGCGCGGACGATCGTGATCGTGTCAATCCGCGATACATACAGTACTGTGTACATACTGTATACTGTGGATGATTGGCCGGTGGTATGGTCGATGGCGCTGCGCTGGAGCTTTACCTAGCAGCAGCTAGCTAGCTAGCAATCAGCATGCAGAGTACACTACTACTCCTCACACAGCTGCTGTGGATGCAGTATGCATATGTGTAACGTGTCGCGTCGTCGGTCAACGAAGAAAGGCGCGGATAAAATACTCGGGAACCGATGGACGAATTTGGTACATGCGACTGCTTTTCTCTTCTTTTGAAGGGTACGGACCTAAGCGATCACAAACAAAGTGTGTTACAGTAGTCCCAGCGGTGCGTGGAGAAATTTAAGGAAAATATGTCTCATTGTTGTACTTCTGCAACCGATTGTATCTCTGACGTTAAGCTTGGAATTGCTCCCTAACAACGCTTGCATTATTGACGGGTTAGGTTCGCAGATCCGATACCGTGGCGTTGCATGCTTGGCAAGGGTACGACGACACCAACAACGCGCATATTCACATCTTATGAAGATAGTAAAGCCCTAAAGGTGACGGATTGTTGCGTTTGTACAGTGTGATTGTACAAAATAATGCCGCAAAGCAGCAGTTTCACATTCGAAGGATCAGCTTAATGCAGGCTTAAAACGGAATGGCATCAATTTCTTAAACATAGTGTCTATCCACTGTTCTAAGGTTCCATACAGATCATGAGATACTAGTAGACGTTCGTCGAGAAGACTTTGTTGGGGGAAACGTGCGTACAGTACACTGTCACTGGCATTTGTCAATGTAGTCGTGAGTCGATCTGGAAATGACACAGAAATGCAATATTGAGATGTTTGTTGATGCTGAATTCGAACGGGCTTTCTGTTATGTGACCTTCCGTGAACACTAGAATAGAAAGAGCATTTCTTTCTACACCTGTTGACCAAGAGCAAACCAGCATTTAATACGGTGAGGTGCAGAATCTCAAGAGTGCTTTGGAACTTTTGAATCTGAAACGTTACATAGCCTATAGGCCTACCCAGCCATAAACTTGTAATTGTGGGGTCCTTGGGACCTTGCCAAGCGAGACATTTAAATTCTTATTCACATTCACTTTTTCCCCTAATCTATTGGAAAGTGATTGAGCAATATACTATTTAGGTAACATTAGAGGAACTGAATAAGGCATCGATCATGAATACCAAGGCTGATGTCAATTTGGACCGCATCATTGAACAGCTGCTGTCAGTGAAGTCCACACCAGGAAAGCAGGTGAGGCTGAACAATAAATGCTCTGGTATGTTAGGATTTACAATCGTGTATTAAAATACCATACAGTCTAGCCACAGCATTTGATGTGATATTTGGTACTCTAGGCCAGGGTACCCAATGAAAATTTACCATTTTGTTATATCATTTTTTCAGTGCTTTTTATCAGAGTAGTTATGCACAAAAATGGTTTCGTGTTTGTAATTATGCAGCAACTGACAGTGTTACTCATTTTCTTTCATTATTGTTCTTGCATTGAGAGAATGCATGATCAAGTGTGTGTTACGTTATCTCCGCGTGGATTTATGTCGGCGCTGATGATGAGAAAATGGTCACTATGACAACATTGCATGACTGTATAATAATGGACACAAGATGGCGCTACACAATGCCGTGCCCCGGGTTACGACGGTACCCCAGGGTACATACACAACACTGATGGTACCACCACTAGTATAGTTGGACCTATAGATATAATACAAAATTAACACCGCCAAAATAAGGGAGGAGGTTATGTTTTCCTTACCTTTGGTTGGTTGGTTGGTTGGTTTGTTTGTCAGTGTGCAAAATAAACTCAACTTGCACTGTTGCAGGAAAGGTTGATAACACAAGAAACAGATGATTGAATTTTGGTAGTGATCCTTGAATTTTTATTGATTTTATGAAGGATTTTTTATTTTTGGACTAGGGTCAATGAACTTGGGAGTTCAAGCTACATATATTTGAGGTCTTCATGCGTGCACTAGAGGCGTGCACTAGTTTCTGGTCCAGGGCATGGCACAACATGCAGCTGGCATTGATGACGTAACAAAAGGTTTCTACATTGGGAAATCAGGCGATTTTCAGCATGCATACGTTTGGGTAGAAATCACTGATCTCTGTGGAAGAATTAAATCAGTGATGGAAATTAGCTGCTTGGCAGAGGTCTGCACTCTCAGAGTGCTTCTCCAGTTATTGATGTTGATTAATATCAATAGTTGCTAAATCAACCATCTATTACATGTGGGGGCGCTGTGGCATAGTGGATAAGACTCCCGACTCCCGATCGGAGGACCCGAGTTTGAGTCCCGCCCAGTGCTTACGTCCTTGGACAACATGTTTTTACCCACAATGTCCCTCTTGACCCAGGTGTATAAATGGGTACCTGGCAATGCTGGGGTAATAATAATAGCAGGGCCCACTGGTAGAGCAGTGGCAACACTGAAGAGGCTACCCTGGATAAATAAGACATTATTATTTAATATTATTATCATTCAGATGTTAAAAGGAATCATTTTGTTGTGACACCCGAAGTGAAATCATAGCTCTCATATGCCTGCAGATCTGTCCATTTTTTTAGCACTAATACATATAGATGTTCTAAATGTATGATGTGTGAAATAACGCTGTAATAGCACAATTTCCATTGGGTAATAACACAATTTCCATTTGGTAATGACGAAAATGTGAAATACTAGCAGAAAAGGTGCCCTGATCGTAGTGCAGTCTCAGAGCATAGTTGATGATGATTGCAACATGATTGTTATGCCTCCACCATCAAGTGTCGCTCAGAGGCATGTTTTCGGGTTGTCTGTCCGTCCGTCCGTCCTTCTGTCCTTTCATTCGTCCGTAATCAATTTTGTGGACAATGTATTAGGTATCCTACTGAAACTTGGCATGTGGGGATATGTACACATTGTATGAGTGGGTGAAGTTGTGTCTTTCAACTTTTGGGTGGACATGCTAAAGGTCAAAAGGTCAAAGTCAACTATTTCCCCCATATCTATGCAATGCCTGAAGGTATTTTCTTGAAACTTAGTGTACATATGTATTACCATATAAAGATTTTCCAGAGAGAGTTTTGAGCCATGAGGTCAAAGGTCAAGTGAAAATGTTTAAATTTCACTTTATTCTCCATATCTCACAAATGGTTCAAGGTATCTTGATGGAACTTCGTACATGCATGTACATGTATTGGCTGGCAGTAATTATATAGGGAATTTTGGGGTCATAGGTCAAAGGTCAAGATCAACTCCTCAAAATTTTACTATCTAATACTCATATGTATGTAATACCTGCAGGATTTTTCTTGAAACTTGATATGTATTACCCAATAGAGACTCTCTGGGAAGTTTCTTGCCAAAAGGTCAAAGGTCAGGTGAAAGTGCTAAATTTCACCTCTTCCATATCTCGAAAGTGACTCAAGGTATTGTGAATCTTGTATAAATTTTATGCATGCTCTACCTGATTGATTGAAAGTATTTACTGAATTACATCCCTTGCAGACATTTTACAAGGATCAGCATGAATACATTCAAATATACAAACATACATTCAAAAAATATTAACTATTGCACAATAGAGCTAACCTTTACCATTAACAAAACAAAAAACAAATATTACAATTATAATTATTAACACCTCCGTTCTTATTTTCATAAATAATCTCTATTGTTTATACAAATAACCTGACTAAAAATCAACTTCTTTTTCATCTACTCATCTTCTTCTTCATCTTCTCTTTTCCCCTCCTTATAAACTTTTAGTGAGAATAGATGTGTATGTGTTTGTGTATTGTTCGTATTGCACAGCTGCAAGTATACACTCCACAACAACACCTACTCACTAATCAAAGTCGAATATAGAAAAATGAGACATCAGGCACTCCGGGATTGCATTGTAGATAGGAGGTTTTAATAGAGGCTCTGCACCGAGGCGAGTTGTCGGAGCAAGTACGAGTAACTGATGGAATTGTGACACACTGTGATATCTTCACACAAAGAGCACAGTATTTATACAAGCATATCAGCAGAGAGGTGACTCACCTCTCTGGTATCAAGCGGTAAAACAAGGGGATTAAAGAAAGTTAGAAAGCAGTGGTCAGTGTTGACAAGCGATTACCTTGTTTTGAGATTATTTATGGGTGGCCTTATTTATGTACATTACAGTGGCAGCCTAAAAGAGACGAGTGGACGTCAGGTGGGAGAGAATTTGTTCTGCTTAGAATATTAGGAATTGAATTTGTCATAACGCTGCGGACAGACACACTGGTGAGCAGAGGCTCGCAAATCATCATTAGATAATATGTTGAAATAATAGCCCTACATTGAGGAGAACCAGTGGAGAGGATCAATGACCCACAGAGAGAGGGGGAGATTGTGGAGGAGACAGAAATGGAGAAAAGTTTAGCTGCTACAAATTTTACCATCCTCTTCTTCACTTTCCCTCCTTCAACCTCTTCTTATTCCCTAAAATTATCATTACCATAATCACACATATTTTTCATCATAACAATTAAACTTCCATTTACTCTCTATTACAAAACATCAATCAATATTACATTCATCAAAAATGTACTATTACAATGTATTATACAAAACACTGAATTCATATCAATAAAGTTGTTCAAAATACAAAACTTCATATTTCACATGACACAGAAAAGAGGAACATGATATGGCAATCAAACTGAGCTAGAAATTCTTGCAGGTGAGAAAAAATTGAGATAGAATCAGAAATAAATGAATAAATGGAGGCCTAATAATCAAACACATCATTACACAGAGAGAGAGAAAAGAAAAACCTTAGCAATGGTGAATCAACATGCGGTTTTCAGCACAGATGAGTGTTTTATCGAAGAGAGAAAGTTTTGGTGTGCCTGCAAAGGGCCAACAGTAACTCTCTTGGGAATTTTAGGGTCATAGGGTCAAGAGTCAAGGGTCAAAGTCGAGGTTTAAATTCCAAAATTTTACTATTTAATACTGATTTTACTTTTTTTCTGTACACTTTGAAAATTACTCAATGCATAAACTTATAAAAAGATCAATAGTTAAGTAAAAATCCTCAAACCCCCAAAAACCTGCACTTGGACAATATACGGTAGTCATTCATCCAATTAAACCTAGTTCAAGGAAAGTAAACATTCAACACATTTGTGACAAAACCTGTGATTTCAATATTTTGCCAATTATGTGAAACTGTCATCACAGATTGTCAAGCCATTGTACTATAGACCTCTGTAGGAGAACCATTCATTATGGTGGAGGCATACCAGTAGCCATAGCAACATTTCTAGTTTGTTATCTACATTATCGGTAATTGACATACTGTATTAATAGGGCAACAGCAGTACTCGCCAATCTTCTGTGCTTAGTTGGATTGCATGGAGCTTGTTGGAAAATATGAGTGCTAGGACATGATCGATTGTCATGTATGGTACGGTCTACCCACAATGCTGAATGGGTAGGGCTCTCCTGAAATAAAAGTCATGTACTACGATCAAAATTCTACATCTTTAATCTCAAAATATTCAAAAACAAATTCCTTAACTTGTCATTGCAGGGGTCGCACTTGACTTTTTTTTTAACTAGCCAGGCGGACTACTTACAAGTGTAGAATCAATTTTGACACTGAAACAATATTTTGGCTAGCCAGACGGACTAGTAACTTCAGAATTTTATGATTTTTAGCTAGTCCGACGTGATTTTGGGTGGCCAATGGCCAGCGGACCATCGCCAATTTCGAACCCTGCATTGTATCCTGGCGAATTGTGTCAGCCAGGTAGGTTTCTTGGTACAGCTGTAGACCCTCTTGATGTATTGCAAGCAAATTCCAAATGGTGGAATATGAATTTTGAACCCTTCTGAGAATATTATACATCATTAAGTTTTTTTTTGTGTGTAAGTTAAGGCTATCAAAGACTTGTCATGATTTTAAACTAAAATCAGCCTTAGGACAGGATATGTACAGAGTATGCACAACTGACTTTAGTTGCATCTTTAGGGTTATTCAAATGTTGAACATTGAAGCAAAAGCAATACTAAATGTAATGTTTTTATGGGTCAACCTACCTAACCAGTCTTCTCGTGAGTTGGTGGAAAAAAACGTATTCTATTTGTGTCAATGCAATGAGCGGGATTTCATACACTAAAATACGCCCGTCTGACGTATTGTTGGTACGTTTTGTATTTAATAGTAAATCATCAGTGTGATATAGTCTTCTTTTTACTGTTTCCCCAGGGAATTAACTGGACTCTGACGGGACAAGGAGTTTCATGGCAGAAATATGTTTTGTCTCTTTCAATGCTCTCAAGAAACCAGAGGACAAGAAATATTTTGTGAGGGATATGATGCTTGATTGTGCATGCACTACACGTGTATTTGTATATAGACTGAGAGGGCTGCATGATTTGCAACCTGCTCTTAGTGTCTGTGTTATGATGAATTACATGGATTTTATTATACAATTATTGCAGTGAAAAATGATAACTCTTTTTAAAAGTGATGATTTTAACAGTCTTCTTTGGAACTGGACTATGGAGGACATAGTATGCTGTTTGAAACAGATGACATCTTGTCTTAATCTGTTGAGGATGAGCTGATTTTGATATAACACACATTTTCCATAGACACCTGCCCCAGGTAGTATACTCGGGACTAGCCTTCAGCGGGTTAATACTTCTAATACAAAGATGTCTGTTGTCTTTCAAGTTTGCATACTATGGTGGTCAATGGCAATGCCTAGAAAATATTTTTAAAGCAAGCATTCAAAAGGTGGTAGCTAAACACCATCAAGCTTGGAAGTGCGCAGGTAGTGTTGAAATGAAATGTCACACAGGTGGGCAGCGTGTGAAGGTGTTACAGCCTAAAGTGACAACCAGTTTGTCCCTTTATGAAGATGTACAGCAAACACACATTCCATTAAGTGTCTTTGCTTGTTTGCCCTCCACAAACACAATCCTGCTTGAACTGACTATGGAGACATCAATATCAAATCTACTTTTGCATAAATTTTACTTTCTGGAAATGATGACTTCACCAGAAAATAAATCACATGGTAGGTCTACCTCTTGGATGATGAAATGGTATGAACTGTATGCATTGGTTGTTTGATGCTGAATCCTCCAATCTGTTGCTATGCTCTTAACTATGTGTTGACATTTACTACTGTGCAAACATCGCATAATCCTTGTACCTGCAAGGTGTCTCAAACATAGGTCTGAAAACATGGTCATGATATGTAGTGTCATTGTGTATGTGTTGATGTCATTACTTGTGAACATTGCATTTCTTGCAACATTCTGAGTTTATGAACTTGCATTTAGGTAGGTCCCTGTAGAGCAGTATTAATGTATCAATCTGCCTAATCACTTCCACATGCAGTATGCAGATCTTCTGTTCGAATGTTGTGGTTGTAAAACAGCTTGATGTTTTCCCTGTCTGGCCTGTAGGTTCAGTTACCAGAGAACCAAATTCGACACCTATGCCAACTGTCCAGAGAGCAATTCTTGGAGGAACCCATGCTGGTTGAGCTTGAAGCACCTGTCAACATAGTAGGTGACATACATGGCCAGTATGGTGATCTGATTAGACACTTCGATAAGTGTGGTTTCCCGCCAGATACAAACTATCTCTTCTTGGGTGATTATGTTGATCGGTGAGTACCGCTAGCATTGGAGAGAAGTAAGGGTGCATTTTTGTGTGTGTGAGTGTGTGTGTGTGTGTGTGTGTGTGTGTGCAGTGAATATAAAGGCATTTCTGCTGTGTCATGCACACTAATACATTTGGTTTGTATGCATTACTGTCGTACAAATTGCCTAAATCTACGTATCCATCCCAGGAAATCACTCCTTTCCAGGCAGATCAGTTTTGCGTAAATTTAAACTTTGAATTTGATACTCTTTTATTTAATCATTAATACCTGGAGAGATTTGATAGTCTTCTATAACATTAAATCAAAATTAAACTCAAAAGGATAAAAAACACTTTTGCAAGAGTTAAGTGGAATTTTGTGGGAGGAATATCAAACTTTAATATTTAGTCTTTTTCAGGACAAAATCTAGGCTTTTTCTCTTCTTATCTCAATTATTTTCTGATATACCAAAGAAAATGCTTCTCTGTCAACATACATTGTAGTCTCCCCTATTCAGCAATGTACCGACCTCTGTTATTTTTTATACATTGGTATATCTATACCCCTGTTGCAGTTTTTTCATCAATGTGATGAGGACAGTACCTGGTAATCAAACCTGATCATTTATAAGTTCTGCAGGTTGAGACAGTAGGGAGCTTTAGATTTTAGACGCGCTGACGTTCAGAGGGAAAAAAACTTGTTCTGAGCGTGCGCAGAAGCGCGCGTCAAGTCGATCTATTTTTAGTTTGCGTCGCCTGAATTTTTCACTATGCGTACTGGGCTATTTTTACGTCCACACAGTTTGCTACGTAGAGAACTACTTCATGCACCGATCGTATGGGGGCGCGATTTTATTTTTGATACGTTGCGTCCCAGCATAATCTAAAGGTACTTTTCAACGCGACGCAGGGGAGAGGAGAACGTCCAGCGCACTCGTCGTTTCAAACGTCCGCGCATCAAAATCTAAAGCTCCCTAGTGCTGCTGAGCAGAGAGACAAAAACCTCAAAGTGTTCTACATCCCACTGATAAAGTAGCAGGCAAGAGACATGCTACACATAGGACAGTTCAAAGCACACAAACAACTCAAAGACAGATGACATGTACACAAATGTATAATGACGAGTGACTAGTACTGAAAGGAAGGCAGGAAATCTGTCCATCTACACTGATGTTGAATATTGAATGCACATTCATTTTCAGAGCTAAAACCTTTCTTTTTTAACTAATGGCCACATCAAATGAGGAAATGATTTTTTGTAGGGTAACAATGCATGAATGCTGATTGTTTCTACATTTTTGTTCAAGAATATTTCATTCTGATATGCATGTGTACACATATGTAATTTTTCGTGCCTCTAATGACTTGGAGATATTCTCCTGTTGCTTTGATTGTAAAATCATACATAACAAGAAAGTTGATGTGAACAAATTATTCTCCCACAGAAGATATTCACCCCATACTTACAATTATAGTGATGAAACCAGAACAAACTTTCCCCTACTTGTATGACCATCTTGACAAGAAGGACTGTGTTGATGAAACTGCACTGGTACGCAGAGAAGAAGGTAATAGCAAAAACTAAGCAGCAAGACCTCATTGCATGGGCTACCATGTTAGATGACACATGTATGCTGAACACCATGGTGTTGAAGACTGCTATGACTATCTGTACTAATATGTTCTGTGATGCATACAATGCTGGCCAGTGCAACATCAACTCTCTTAGAACACAAACATAAAGTACTATCATTGTGCCTAATGTTTTCTAATCAGTACCATATGCTGTTTACATTCCAATAGATTTCAGAAGCCTTTGGCATTGGAGATATTGTCTGACTTAGAAATTGAAAGAGCTTTGCGTGATAATACAATTGTGCACATAAAAGGGACAAAACATAAAAGGGAAATATGGGTCATTATTATATCATATGTTAAGATATATCGTGTATGCATTGTCCTTGGTTTGTCTGTGTGCTATGTCAAAGCAATGTGCAATATGGACAGAATAACAACACTGTTTTCCCCAGAGACCACTGTACTAATTACCAGGTCAGCATCTGTGGTACATGCATATTTTGCATTATCTCATAATATCCATGCGCAGAGATAGTGGAGTTTTTAGGGTGACTATTACCCGGTCGCCACCTAAAAGCTGTGTTATGGTAGTTTATAGGACTCCCATAGAGTTATAGATCATGTATGAAATGTCCAGACTTGCTCCATAACATGAGCAAACCAGCCTGTACACATGCAGTACATTACAGCAAATAATGTTGATATCCTACTGCTAATTTCAATCTCTGAAAAAGGGAAAAACTACCTGGTAGTTGTAATTCTGACAGGGTAAAGCATGAGGTAAAAGGACTTATGATTTTAGTGGATGATCTTCTTTCCTGAAATACCAGAAAATATTGTTGCCTGTAGGTACACATATTTGCTTCAAACTCATGCAATATTTTACACTTGTATGAGGCCAGCTTGCATGATTGTTGTTCCCATCTATTGCCATCTAATGTGATGACTCCTGAGATGTGAATGTTTCCACACAAATTGAAAGAGATGCAATGTACTCTCTTGTCCTCACACCCAGGAAGGCAGAATAACATACTGTAGGATGTGAGTTCTGCTTGCAGAATCATACTGGTGAATATCGTGACGTAAGAAAACTTCAGCAGTAAAACTAAATCTGAACTTGTTTTACCATGTCTTTGTTGCAGAGGAAAGCAGTCCCTGGAAACCATTTGCTTGTTGCTGGCATACAAACTGAAGTATCCAAACAATTTCTTCCTACTGCGTGGAAATCATGAGTGTGCTAGCATCAATAGGTAAGACTGGCCTAGTGTCATGGTTGGGTACTACATTATATTCATTTTTTTTTTTTTTAATAACAGTGAAATATAAATTGTCCATTCCTAGTAGCTTGAATATTTTTCTGAGTAGCCATCAGGCCTCGAATTAACTGACGGCCACCGATGGCCATGGCCGTCGATGCCTCTCTCGTTGGCCGCAATGCCTTTCTTTCCTTGATCAAAGTTACGGCCAAAAAAATGTGCCCTATTTCTTGTGGCAGTGGTGCCCCTTTTAGAATGAAAGTTATCATTTATGACGTATAATATGCCCTTTCTCATAGTCTACTCAAATATCATACCTTCAGTTCACTCGCGTCCCAGTATATCTGATTCAAACTCAAAGTATCTTTCCGAGATACGAGACGACATGTACGTACATGTGTCTACACCCGACCGGCTTTTACCGTCCCGACTGCCTCCGCAGCGCAGCGGCCATAGAGTTACTAGCTAGGCAGCGGCGAACCGGAGCAAGTGTTCGCAAGCCATGCTAAAAAATGCCAGGCCTGTCGGACGGCTGCGAGCATTGCCATCTCTCTCGCTACCCTCTGCATTCATGCCCGCCCGACCCGTGCCGCATGCTCAAAGTAAAATGGCGCCTGAAGTGCTCCAAAGCGAGCACGGCGTGTGCGTTGAGAACGTACTGTATTACAGAACCTACATCGTATTGCGTATGGCCTACTGCCTAACGTCATCTGCTGCGGAGAGATCTTATGCGTGCGTGCGCTGCTGGAGTGTAGCAGCACGATCGATAGCATACAGCTCTATGGGGCATTCATACCACGTATTCGAACACTCAACATGCCCTTTCGAATGTGGCCTTGGTGCCCCTCTGACTGACCCAAGTGCCCTGGCCTCTTGGTAAAAGTGCCCTTTTCTAAATGGCCTTGCCCCTCCAAAATCCTATTTCGAGGCCTGAGCCATGTCAGCAATAGCTTTTGATAAATCTGGTACAGGCGTCATAATGCATTGTGTCATCGTTGTACCTCATTTGTTTTTGGAATATCATTCTTGTTATTTTTTATGAATTTGTACTGAGTCTTATGCATATCAAAATCTGATTAAACTATTTCACATGTACATGTCCGTGACTTGAAGTCAGAATGACCATTGAACTAATGAAATGAAATAAAAAACGGTAGCCACAGTAATGTTAATTAAAGAAATGCTTACCAAAACAGTGAATATGAACATACTTTATAAGTTGAGTATGACTCATGTGCAGATGCATTTTATTCAGTGTTGCCTCAAAACATGGCAGTCAATACAAGTATGTACAGAGTTGGAGTAGCAGCATGTGATTGCAGTGCAGCATGACCTGCATGGTGCAGTGTAGCTGCACACTGGACATGGCTACATCATGTACTGATAGTGGAAGACCTGTCTTAGCTGATGTCAACTGTTAATAAATCCTGTCACTCAGGCTTGCAGTGTGTATTCCTGCTGGGCTTCCGAATGGAAGATGTGCGCAGTATTGCCCAGCTACAATGTACATCTATGTATGTCCATACATGATGCAGCTTGTGTCTTGGCACTTAATGTGATGTTATAATACACAATGTTCACTTGTACAAGCTACGAGTTACAGTGTATCTAGTGTTAGCATATTCATATCTTCGCCTGATAAAGGGTTAGCTGCAGATGGCTTTGTACAATCATGGAGCTAGCAGCTCCATGGTACAATCAGGTTAGCTAGTTACCGTCTCGTCAGATCTGATTATCATACGTGATTCACTCAAGTAGGATTGACCATGACAATCAGGATACCTTGGAAATGGTATCATCCATTTTCACTCTTGTGATGTACAGTAATAAATCTACTGAACTCTTTTTTTCCTCATGTATTGTAGCTTTCATGATAAAATGTATACTGCACAGTAAGCCTAGATGTTTATGAAATACACACCTTTGCAAACGTTTCTGAAATTTAATGTCTAACTACAGCTGTACATAAAGATTTCACATTCACAGGCATACACATTAAAAATGTGCACTTTTTGGTCTCTGATTTTAAACTGACATGTCAATTTCCATACTGAGAGCAAATTTAATCACTCGTGAAATTGTCGAGAAGTCTTGATTGCTGAAAAACTAGACCCGCTAGATATGTGGCGTATACAGTAATTGCATTTAGTAGAGTAAACACCATACAAACACACACATACACACACATACACACATATGTATGCATGCACGTATACAATGATGGAGTACAGGGAAGCCTCTAGACAGATGTTCCTTTGTCTACTTCCAAGTTTCTTCAAAGGAAGCTGTGCAGGATTGCATTCCTTAGGGCAAGTTTCAATAGTGAGGCAAGTCAGTAGAATGATGTTGATTGACATGGAGCTTTGGGTCTCAATATTTAGAAAAGCTGAGACCCTAGGCAATTGAATTATTTCAAAGTATACATTGCACCTGCTCAGTCTATATCACATAATCGTTTCAGAGACTGAGAGAGGGCGGTAGGCCTGCAATCGATAGGTCGTACAGTGTGCATATTTAAAGTAGAAACATCTAACAAGTCTTCAGAGACTAGTTAATGATGCCCTATTATCTAAAAACAGGATGAGCAGTCAAGTGTATGTCATTATCACTGTGAAGGAAGGTAGTTACATCATGAAGGAGGACTCTGTCTTGGGATAGGAGCAACACATGTTCAGGTTTAAATGTCAAATGTGTTTAATAATTGTCATTTCAAACTTCAGTTTTGGGATAGGGTTAGCAAAAAATAGGGAAACAACTGGTTGTCCATGAAAAGGATTCATGATTGGTGTCAACTGCAGTGATAAAGAGAATGTACAATGTACACAGTATATAGTAAGAGAGTAATTAACCCTTTTTCTGAAGAGTGTAGGTCTACCAAGCATTGGTAGGCATTATTGCCATGTGGATACAAGAACAGACTAAAATGGAGTCTGTCCAGCATACCATTTCTAGGAAAGATGATGTAATGAAAGCCATGTAGAATAATGATCAGTTTTGACAACTGTCTTTAATTTGGATAAACTGTCAATAAAATGAATTGAATTCATACAGTGGATTACACATTGGCAAATTTAACAACCTTTCTATTCCAATCCTGTGACTTTGGCATGAAATTTGTTTTTCTCCTTTCCTACTCTGCCTTTAGAATTTGGATTTTCAGTTCTTGTTTTATTCATCAATTACATTTATCATATGAGTATGATCTACAAATGTGAAATGTGAACAAAGTTTGTCAGCATCACAGATAGGATATGTAGGAACAGAGTGCGTGTTTCTATGGAATGACTTGACCTTCACTACAGTAAGATATCATAGATGGCAAGGACCTGCTGTTAGTGTACATGCAGAAAATTGCTTCAAATTTCAGGCCATGCAGTGAGTACATGTACATACGTAACTGGTGATGAGTGCAAAACATCTCTTGTCGTGGAAAATATTGCACGATGTAGTCAATTTATCTTTGAATTATGAAAACTGTAGTTGAATAGTATTACTCTTATGATATCCCAACATTAAGAACATGCATACAGTATAGATTCTCATGTGGTTATGAATAAAAAGCTGAAAAGAGCACCCTACTATGTGTAATTGTGTCATGATGATAATGGCACAGGTAAATTGAGCCTTCATTTTGTCATCCTAGTATTCTATTCATGATCAATACCCAGACTATACTCATTGGGACAAAGCATCAAAGCCTGTCTGTTGTCATGGTAGCAGCTGTCGATATTGATTTTTACTTCATGTCCAAATATGAAATGGACTGTGCTGCTCAAGGATTTCTTGTATTGTACCAGACACACAGGCCATTTGATTCTTACCCAAAGTCAAGGGAAATCTGTACCATCAATCAAAAGCTTATTTTGTGCATTCTTATTGTGATGTGACAAAGGTGGGTTTATATGATGTCAAAATTTTGCAAATTGCAAATCCTATGGTAGAGCTGAAGTGTGCAAAATTAGCTACTTTTCATAATTGTCTACATGCATCAGCTGGAAGCTGAATTTCGGCCATACATGGCAGGAATCATAAGTTGTATAGGGAAAGAGGATGGTGGTTTACACTAAAATGATGGGAGTGCCCTCGGGAGCCCCTAGGGCAGGGCCCTAATATCCCAAATTAGGAGGATATTATTGCCAAAGAAGCTTGCAATATTTCATGAAACTCAAGATATTTCAAGTAGTTTGCCTCAGAGTGCCATGAAGCTTAAAGCCGAAACATAGTTCTGGTACGCCAGCAAAATTGTCAAATTTTGCTCCGAAATGTACACTTATGCCTAAGAAATGAGTGGAATAATGCTGTAATAACAAGATATTCCTTGGGTAATGACGAATATGCGAAATATCAACTAAAAATGTTCGCATCTCAGAACTTACCCTATGGGGGTCAGGCTGACTCGGGGACAACTCGGCCCTCTGTATTTGTCAGTGTTGTACTATGGAAGTGTTTCGCGTTCTTGCTGGTCGCTGTTAGGGGCTGAGTTAATTCAACGCATGCATCAAAGAACCTTTGGTGTGCCTACAAAAATGAACGTGCGCCTATGTATAGAATAATGGCGATTACGAACTGCATAAAAATTGTCTGAAATAGGGCTGAGTTGTCCCTGAGACCGAGTTAACCTGGATCCTTCTGGAATGAAAGTCGGTATACCAACTTTTATTTTTGATCTCAAAATACTCCGAAACAACTCATCATCCTTGCAAACCGCGTCAGCCAGGTAAGTTTCTTGGTAGACTCCATCAATATATTGCTAGCAAATATGAAATGGTGCAATTAGACGGCCGGGTTCTCAGACCCTTACCAAAACTATGTTTTCACTTTAAAGTGCTCCAGTTGTTCAGTCTCTTTTTATCCTTTCCTTTACTGATTTTTCACCAATAATCTCCTGACTGTGATATATCATTTGGTAAATTACAAAGCAATGGGGTGGGAATGTTCCATTTTATTTGCAGGTGTATATCAGATCCTGTAAAGTTGGAAGACATGAACTCAACATTTATCCTCCCGAGGTGAACTTACTACTTCAAAGGTTATTGCATTAAACAACACATACAGTTTTAACAGTAATAACAGGTACTTTAATCCAAGGAACCCTTAATTTCACACATGTATGCAGGCAGAAAGAGAATAATGAATCAGTGTGAAAAACTGTCAGAGAAGATATCTAAAGATACAGCATGTGATTACAACTCGATAGGTTCAGGTTTAGAGGAGTGTGTCTTCTGTATAACTGATTCCTACTGAGATAATCCCATGATTGCTGGATTTGATTGATGATACATGTGTATGGCAGTTTGACTCGATCATGATGAGTGCAGTCATACCTGTGATAGGTTGAAAATGATTCAGGGATGTGGTTTAGAATGACATGCACTTCGAAGTGAGCTGCTGTTTGGAAATGATTCTGGGGTCATACCATACAATTGCTTGCTTTTTTTAAAAAAGGAAATTGTGAATATCCCATCAACGGTTTTCATGGAACCCTGCAGGTTTCTGAAGAATTGATTAAAGCTTAAACAAATTTTTAATGCAACTGCAGAAACTGTTGATTCTTGCATGCTCTTATGCATATGAAATGCTGGAAATAATGTTGGATATAACACAATTTCACTTGACTAATGAGAACAAAAAATTGATGCATTGCCCACAAGGTACACCAGAAGTATCGCAGTCTGAGAGCATTCCCGATTGTGGCTTCTATGTGATGTTTCATAATCAATTACAACAATTTATCGGGCCATAGCAGTATCCATCATTCACATATGAGAATAAATTGCATTGTGTGCAGCATATGATGACATAAATGGTATCCCGAGGCACCGAATAAAAATCGGCCATTTTGTTGAATTATTTATTTTTTTAAAAAGGTTATACCCTGGGTTGCCAAAAAGTGGAATTTATTTTGGTGCTGGAGCTAGCGCACGCTAGGCACTGCACTGCACTGCAGTCACTGCACGCTATTGCTAGCACAGCATGCCATGCATGCGTAGTATAACATGCAGTGGCATGGGAATGACTATGCAGAGACTCCAACCCCAAGCACCTTCTGATCGGGAGATTCTCCCGCCTGAAACCCCTAGCAAACGGGAGACTCCAACTTGATGTGCACGAAGCGCACATCACGAGCACAAAGCGTGAAGTTCCTTGCGGCCGGAGTCCAGGGCCCATTTAAGGGCCCTGGAAGCTCTAGGGTTCTAGATGCTCTCTCGTGCTATCTAAGGCTTATTTTTTAACATACAATGATATTAAGTAAGAAATCTTTTCAAGCGGGAGACACAGAGCCAGGGCGGGAGAAATTAAATCTCAAGCGGGAGAACGGGAGATTTTGCAAAAATGGGCTTTCGGCGGGAGATCTCCCGTCGAAAACGGGAGAGTTGGAGTCTCTGACTATGTACAATTGTACAATCATGCACACACAGTGCATGCATTTCTCTGTGGCTGTCCTCGAGTGGACGTGAGGTGCGTTACATAACGTGGTACCCTGGGGTACTACGGTACCCCGGGGTAACGCGTGATGCATCATATATACACTTTTGTAGTAGCATGCAATTCAGTACTACTGGCAGGGTGCGATTTGATCCTTACATACTAGCAGCTTTTTACGTACCCACTACTGAACAGGCTGGGCGCTTCAAGAATAAAATTTGGGTATACCAAATGTTATTATTTCGTACCTTTGATCCCAAAACACTCCAAAACAACTAATTATCCTGGCAAAGCACATCAGCCAGACGATTTTTTTTTTGATAGAGTCCTGTGGTATTACATGAAAATACCAAATGGTGGTATATGAATTTTGAGCCCTAATAGAAGAACTATGTTTCAGCTTTATATCACATTGCATTTCACTCTTGTCGGCTTAGATACACTTCAGTCGTTGCAGCCAAACTGAAAAGCCATGTCAAGTTGCATGTGCATCACACAGACCTGGTTTAAAACAGTATTGCCACAAATCTTCCAAAAGTCAATAAGTGGTAAATCATGGATGGCATATTTGTTAGCATGGGTAGTATTTGTCAATTCCCACTATTACATACAACGTGTATAAACTCAAATGGTGACAGCACTATTTAATTTCCAAATTTCCATAAAAATGAATCAACTAGATGTACGCGGTATGTATGTTTAGTGCACAGCACAAGCTCTTTTTGATCATACACAAATAACACAGAGTACTATATAATATCTCGAAACTGCAATAATGTAGATTTTCGTAGTAACTGCAACGTGTTAGGAAAAATGTATTTCTATTCAGAAGTGAGAATATTTCAGTAATGATAAAAACAGAAAAATTAGACGTGATTACTGCATGTGCACTCATGCCCGTACCTGCTGCACAGTAAACTCGCTCTTCCTACTGGAATTGCTGTATGTGATCCAAACCACAAAAGTGTGACTCCGTGTGTTGCATGCGGGTGCATGAGATCACCTCATTCATTTGCACATAGCGTATGGTGCCAGTGTACGGACCCAACCACTAGCCATTGATTGTGTCCTTAATGCAATCCATTGACTTCTCTCTCCTGAGATACAGTGTATGATTACAGTATCAATAGTATGTAAGGTACTCTTCAATCCAGGACTATGGCACCTGCATTCCTAGTATGCCCCCTAATTGTACCATAATACATAAACTGCACTTGCTTTTGCTCTAACGTCATTGTTTGTTATAAATCCGCTCTCTTTGTTCTTTTGTAAATCTTGCACACTATGTTGTCATATAAACGATCATATTGAAGTTGACCAATGCATATGGGTTGTTATAATTTACATTATACATGTACACTGTATGTTCTTTTTCGACTGCATACATCTATTATAGTGTTTATTTTGGACATAAATTCTTCTCTTTATGTGACAGTTCATGTGCTATATAATAAATGGGAAGAAAAATGTGTTACCTTGATAGTGCAATTTGCAGCTTCATGAATGAATTTCTATGTCGCTTCTAATATACATGTAGTTCATACTTATTCCATATAAATGGTTTTTGCTCTCCTACTGTAGTATACTCTGTACTATATCATATTGTCTTGACAGCATGTGAAATTGATGTGATTACATGGGATATTTGTCTTTCTTTAATAGCTGAGTGCAAAAATTTCCACCTTTTCAGCATACAGCTGTAATTTAATCAGCGACACTGACGGTAAATTTGCTCTATGGTATTGTGATGTAAATTATACATTCATGGGTAGCATTTTAATACATCCAATTATAATGTGAGGCAGGCACATACATGTACTTGATGTGATGCTAGAAAAAGGAGCATTCAGAAACTTCTGCTATCCCTCCCTCCCTCTCTTCCCACATCTGACGTACATATCAGATGCGTAAGTGTTGTTACCAAGTAGAAGTCACGTATAACTCAACAGGCATCTGGGCAGATGTTTTGCTATCCCTCTGAGCACTGGATTAATAGTCCATTTGCTAGTTGCCCTGTGAAATCCACAAATGCTGCCGGAAACAGTACTGGATGCTGGAGGCTTGTATAGATGTCATACCTCATCTATGTTTGGGCAGTAAAAAGACAAAGTTATTCAGCTACCCATGTTTCTCCTCTTTATGTTCCATTCAGCTGAACTGCTGTCCTCTTTGGCACATACAGTGTATATAAAAAAAAAAAAAAAAAAAAATCTTATATCCTTATTCTTCATCTACTGTGATTTAAATCTCATCAGTTGGTTTTGGTTTCTTTACCGCTGCTACTATCTTGTTGTTTCTGTCAATAACAGTAACAAAATGTATGTCAAAACTATGGATGTTTGTTTCCATTTAAAGATATCAATATTACATTCTTATTTTATTTCTTATCAGCCGTATATGGCAATGTTTAAATCACAGATTTGTTATGCTTTGCAAAGAATATTTCCTTCTGGTAATAGCATTTCTCAATGAAAGAATTCTTTCTTACAAAAATAGATGTGTTTGAGAGTGCAGTACCGTATAGTTATGATGGAAGAGATGTGCATTTTTTATAGTACCGTGGACACTATCACAGAGTTTGATGGGATTAATGGGGGCATCTTAAAAATATATGTGTTATCAACTCATTACAGTGTATACAGGGTTTGAGCAGGTGCTTGCTGCAGCCAGAGCATGGAAAGTTTATGTGCACAGAAACTGCTCCCTGTGTAGGCTTATTCTCTGACCCTATTTCAGTGTAGCATGTCTGGATTTATAGCCATTTCCCCCCAAATATACATGTACACATACTGTGTGTACATATGATGTGTGCTGAAGTCAAGAGGCCTAGCTTGAACAGATAGATTATATTGTACACATACAGTACCAGTATGTAAGATTAGGCATTTTATTGTTCTGAATGTATACTGTGCACATTTCTGTGCAGATGAGCCTTAATTCTGTCCATGAAAGCAGGCCAGCACAGCTAGTCTTACTTAGGTGGCTTGATATGATGTTCATCCCTTGTGTCTCTGTCACATTTGATACAACCTACCTAAACGTAGCTACCTCTGACTGGTGGATGTGATCATGTGTGCAAAAAGTGCACAAGGCATGTCATTCCCCTATTCTTTTATGTCTATTAAACAACAGGATCCCTGAGCAAGTTATAAGTATACAAATTTTGGCATCCAAGCTAATAGCAACTACACTGATACATCATTTTGTGCATGTGTAGATGGTCTCGTCATTATTTTTATTGCCTTATTCTACTTTAGATTATAGGCTGGACCTCCAGGCCAAGCAAGAGTTATTGTTTATTTAGCTTTGCTTTAAAAACACATGCCAATGAAATAGAGCATGGCTATAATTTCTGTGGGAAAAAAAGGGTGATGATCGATGACATTTACGGAATTTATCACAAATATGTCAAGTTATATATATATGTGAATATCGTGTAATTTTCCTATTCATGCATTTTTCACCTGTGTCTCATCTCTTGGTACTTTTGCAACAACAGCAGAGGTAGGCAAAATGCAGTAGAAAAAGGAAATATTGAGGTCTTATATTCCCCTCATTTATTCTATCTCAGACTTTCATAGATCTGTGCTCTTTTTTTTTTTAATGCATAGTATGAATTATCACAGGTGTACCACTTTGGCAGACCATGTAAATAGTTGATTTTGATTTGTTGATGATTGAATGCAGTTGTGAAAGTTCTGATGAACAGACATCAAATACAATGTATATATGGGACTGCTAGTAATGTAGAAAACAATACTCGTAAAGAGGTTTCTTGAACGGGTGTAATTGTTTACAAGTCACATACAGTGTAGTTGATTCAACAAAACATGGGTAATTTTGAGCAGCACCAAGTTTACATGCCTCAGAACATCGGGTCACAACTCAGGCACAAATGTACCATAGATATATAAACTAGTTATGTTATCAGACATTCCTTTTGCATTGGTTGCGAATGAAAGCACACAGAGCCATGAAGAATATATCGATCTATGTTTGTATGTTACATGATTGCATCAACTGATGTGTCATTACAGGGTGTCAAAAATTTTTTTGCAAATGTTGTCCTGTGAAGCTGGTAGGAATTTTTGAGATAAAAAAGAAAAAAAAAATGTGATATATGATTTTGATTGTTGTATCTGTCATGTTGCAAAAACAAAATCTCAGCCTGATGGTATGCTTTCATGGTAAAATTACAAAGCATGAGGTCTTTTATTCTAATTTAAAGAAAATGTGCATCACTTGAAATAAAAAGAAAAAAAAACGGTTGAAATACAATTAAATTATATATGTCCTAATGCTATTATCACTGTTTAATTGGGGGTCATATGTATAATATATAGGGAATGCTTCTTTTAAAGAACAAAATCAGTTCAACAGTTTCAAGGCATGTCACATTATACATTCTGTCTGACACTAGTGTTGAGCTACACGGTGTACAACATGTCTACACAACACCCTCAATTTTGAAGGACTTGTCATTCTGCCACCTAGTCACAAACTGCACTCAAATGTAGGAACAATATTATTACCCACGCCGATGAAAATCGGCAGGGGGTTATGTAAAGGGTTCCGTATGTTTGTTTGTTTGTTTGTTTGTTTGTTTGTTTGTTTGTTTGTATGTTTGTTTGTTTGTATGTTTGTTTGTTTGTTTGTTTGTTTGTTTGTGTACAAGATAACAAGAGAACGGGTAAACGGATTTGCACGAAATGTTCAGGGAATGTTTGGATAATGACAGGAAAGAATCGATTAGATTTTGGTGAGAATCGATTAGATTTTGGTGATAATCGGTTGACCCTTGCAAATTCTGTGTGACCTTGAAGTTTTGACCCCATGGTATAGTGACCATTCCGAAAATTTCCCGTTTCTCACTTTGCGATTTTCCGCTACCATACGAAAACATAAACTCCCCAACGATCCGACTTCGCTGCTCAAATGTTCGTAAGAATTCCAAAATTTACGTTTAGGCCTATTTGAGGGACTATGTCCTTCTAGATTTATGAAAGTTCGTTCTCCGTCATCACAAACTGGCCCGTATTTTGATGATTTTTCAAATTAACATTGATTGTTTTTTTCGTTGGAGGAGCATTTTGCTCGGTCGCAGTCACACTGCACGATATGCGTGCTCAATGTCAATGCGTGTGCAAGGCCGCTGAAAATGCATCGCGCTCTACACTGTTGGTGCAAAATTGCACCGGGGACGTTGCGGCGCTCGTTGGTGGCCGAATACTGGTGCAGTAGACATTTGCATTCAACCCTTGCATTGAATAATTCCCGTAGACACTAATCATAGGGGTAATTGCCTAGGGGGTACGTAAATTTTCTTTTTCTTTTTTGCTTTTGTGGATACCATCAAAGATCGTACACTCATACGACCTTTGATATTTGATGATTTTTCAAATTAACATTGATTGTTTTTTTCGTTGGAGGAGCATTTTGCTCGGTCGCAGTCACACTGCACGATATGCGTGCTCAATGTCAATGCGTGTGCAAGGCCGCTGAAAATGCATCGCGCTCTACACTGTTGGTGCAAAATTGCACCGCGGACGTTGCGGCGCTCGTTGGTGGCCGAATACTGGTGCAGTAGACATTTGCATTCAACCCTTGCATTGAATAATTCCCGTAGACACTAATCATAGGGGTAATTGCCTAGGGGGTACGTAAATTTTGTTTTTCTTTTTTGCTTTTGTGGATACCATCAAAGATCGTACACTCATACGACCTTTGATATCATCACACTCTCGGCTTGCTATAATCAAAATATCCCGCAAGAAAACGGCGTATTTCTCGATTTTTAGCGCTTTTTCCGCGACCCGTCGCGTAGACAATACTCTTAATTCGCGCGCGCTTGGAAAAGTTCCGATTCTGCACTTTTGACGGTGGAATTTGGGATTTTCGATGGATTTTTGGAGGAGACTTAAGGACTTTCCTGTACGTGAATGAGTGTTAATACCGTATGTGTAATGATGTGATTTGCGTGTGATGTGACTGTAGAACCAAAGATCGTACACTTCAGTGTACGATCTTTGGTAGAACTCACTGGCTGGTGATAAAGCACACTGGCAATTAAGTGGCCGAATTCTGGTAGATGACCGAATGCACATTATGTTTACCCCGACTTTGTACTTAGGCGTGGGTCTGCCGCCTTTGACGGCCCCTCTCTAGTCATCATTGTATTTCTTCCTTTCTCTACATTTCCTATTTATATGTGATTCAAGTAAGGATAATTAGAGAGAGAGAGAGAGAGAGAGAGAGAGAAAGAAAAAAAAACGGAAATCTCAACACAACACAAAATAGCATGATGAATTGAATGTATTCTTTCTGGAAAATGTGGTGGCCCTGATAAGGGCCGTTTGGTTGAAAAGAGCCGTGAAGTCTCTAACTGGACTTTGCAGTCTTCTTCGGCAGAAGCACGGCCTGGATGTTTGGCAGTACACCACCCTGAGCGATTGTCACACCTCCCAGCAGCTTGTTATGTATTGTGGCAGTATGACATTCCTATTTTGAGAGACTGCGAAGAGGATGGTTATTTGTAAAAACATTATAACCTGAAGAGAAATGCACCGGGGGTAATATGACAATATAATAATAATTTTTTTTTCGCAGCTGAAGAGCAATAAAGCTAGTGTATGATCATGTGTGAACCACAACATTTGCCTTGATATTGCATCTGTCTTGTGTACAGCTGTACCACAATTTTCTCGGACCTAAAGGAAAAAGTGCATTAAATTGCACTATGTTCTACAGCTGTTACAGAGAATAAAGAGCTCTGATTACCTTGCACATTGGTCTTGAAAAGGATTTTTTTTTTTCAAAATAGAAAATAAGTTCAGCTAGTAACAGGTCAAATATTAGTGTACGTGTACAGCCATAGGATTAACTTTAATTGTATACCCTAATATATTTCACTTTCGTGTAAAAACTTATTTTCATGAGGATTTAATTTTCATGAATTTTGCAAAACACAGTTGGGCAGCAACTTTTACAACACTTGAGAATATAACCACCTGATCTTGATCACATTAAATTTGTGGAGTGAATGGACAAGGCATTAGTGCACTTATGATAGCCTCGGTGTCAAGTCACAAAAACAACATCTCGTGAAAATATCTGTGACCTCATTCGTAAAAATATCCTGTACGCCAAAATAACAGTTTTTACACCATGAAAATTGTAGTAGCAAGAAGTAAGTATTTTAAGGGTAGGAGAATGATTGTTAGTTCTTGCCAAATATCCATGAGACAAAGTGTCATACATTGGTTGATGGATACAGATCTAGAATTCTTTGATCTTGTGTGTGTGTGTGTGGGTTTTTTTTCCCCCGAGTGTTTCAATTCCCTGTTCTTTTTTCCCCTTCTAAACTTAAAAAGAGTATACACTGAAGTACATGTACTGGTATCCATGGACAGTACGGCACGAGTGTATAATGACATCCTAGCTCTAGGTATACACTTGTTTCAATAGAGAGAACAAAAAACATGCAAAGTAAAACATGTGCATTGCACCACATTGCACATTATGCATATAGGATTCTTACCGCTTCCCGCATGGTACGGTATATAAAGTATGAAGATGTCTACTCACCAGATTATGTGCATATAAATGTAAATGGTATTCAGGCAAATGTACAGTACAGACCGCCAATAGTTTTAAGTGCAAACGCGTTCAGTGCCTTATCATGAAACACTGCTTAGTCAAATGTTAATGCTAAAAGTTAATGTCATGTGCATCTAGTATTATTCATGACCCACAAGCTGTGATATACGAGGGTAATTCCGTGAAGTTGGGGCACAAAGTGTTACATTTTAGCATAACTCAATACTAATTATGCTATACATATATTCTTTATAGGCTTTACATTTGTATCGAGACCATACATTTTCCTGGAAATTTTGTGCCATTCAGACTCAATTTTGATGAAGTTATTCAAAAAAAATGTAACGGTGTCCTGTAGCATCGTGACGTGTCCATGTAGCATCGTGATAGTTAAAATCTGGTCCTAAAAGACAAATTAATGCAATTAGCTTGACCAAAATTTGATATAATATGCATAATTACTAGATTAGTCAGATAACTAAATATCTTAACTCTATTTTCCACAGTTTTACTTTTACAAGAAAATTACACAATGTGTCACTATGCTACACGGTGTCCACCAAATGTAACAAAAAAGGACACCGCGTAGCATCGTGATACATTTTGTAATTTTCTTTTAAAATTAAAACTGTGTACAGGAAATTTGAGATATTTAGCTTTCTGACTAATCTAGTAAATATGCATATTGCATCAAATTTTGGTCAAGCTAATTGCCATAATTTGTCTCTTACGACCAAATGTTAAAATTTCACTATGCTACATGGACACATCACGATGCTACAGGACACCGTTACATATTGTTTAATAACTTCATCAAAATTGAGTCTGAATGGCACAAAATTTCCGGGAAAATGTGTGGCCTCAATGCAAATGTAAAGCCTACAAACAATAAATGTATAGCATAATTAATATTGAGTTATGCTGAAATGTATTTTTCAAATATCACGATGCTACATGGACACTGCCCCAACTTCATGGAATTACCCACATACTACATCAAAGTGCCCAGACGTTCGTATTGTCAGAGTATGGTTACATGTTTGTACACAAAGGTGTTGCAAAACCTTCATCCATCTTAACTTTGTCCTCCCTTTCAGGCTTTTAAGGCTACACGATGCCTTAAAAACCATGCTTTCAGGTTAAATGGACAACAGCATTGTGCATACAAATGGAATGCATGCACACTGAATGTATTCTTTTTCATTGTTGTTGCTGTATCCTTATAGATTCTGACAATTCTCACAAAATACTGTACACTGCATCATTTCCAGGCAGTTGATATACATCAGTGTGAATAAAAATGTTTTCTTTAGAAACTTGCTTGTGAATTGTATCGACAGCTAAGCTTTACTACCTACAGTAAAGTGATGCATTTGATGGCACAATGAATGATGTACCTGACAAACAACTAGTTAAATTTGAACTGATCATCAATGTTTGCGTATGCATGTAAGTATCATACCTGGCAAGCAATCAGCTATTATGGATTTAGATAGCAGCTTACATGTTATTAAACAAAATAATAAACATTGCAGCAGAAAAAAAATTAATCTCCAGCACATTTTCCATAAACTATGGTTGACTTGAGAACAGAAAAAGAGATATAAACTATGGTTGACTTGAGAACAGAAAAAGAGATATAAACTATGGTTGACTTGAGAACAGAAAAAGAGATTAAAACTGAAATTGTTAAATCCAATGCACAAGATACAGCTTGTAGCAATGACTCTCTCCATTAGTCAGGTGGATGAAATAGTCTTATCTCAACAAACATCAGTCCAGCAAAAGCATTCCACATCCAGTGTAGATCAGAGTCTGGATACACCCCTTTTTGTATCCCTTTGTCTATGGAAGCAATTCATGGCATAACAGTGTACGAAATGTACTCATTTTGATATCACAAAATGCATCAGCTGTCATCCTCGCTCCCAATAACATGAAAATATAATTCTCTATGCTTCACAGGATATATGGGTTCTATGATGAATGCAAGCGGCGCTATAACATCAAGCTATGGAAAACCTTCACAGACTGTTTCAACTGCCTGCCAATTGGTAAGTTTATACAGGGCTACACACTAACTCATTTTTTCTACTGGTCCAACCTGTCTGTTGGACCAGTAGGTACCCAGTTTTTCCATGTTTTACTGGTCCATTCCCGAAAAAGTTTCTGGTCCGACAGTGATTTTTACTAGTTAGGGACCATCAGACCAGTGCCAGTATGCAGCATTGGTTTATAGCACATCCGAACAACCACTTGTGACAATTTTGCAGTCATAGGGATTTTAATCTAAAGATCTCATGTCCAATTTGTATCACACTGATCCACTTTGAATCACTCCTGAGAGTTGGCAATGTACAGTTTTATGCAATTGAATAACAGCATGCATCACATGCTTTATTAACTTTGTCATGTTAAACTGCATCACACTGAGAACACATTGCTATGATTTGAGACAGAGTCAGAAATAATTTTAATAATCATTCAGGCACAACATTTGCAGTCAGTTGGAATTCTTTTTGTTTTGATTTGTTTTCTGGCTAAGTGACCAATCTACACGATGTTAACACGTTGAGGACGGTTTGATTTGCAATATACAGAGGATGTTCACGTGTAGTCTGTGAGAGGAGTTGATTGTGCATGCTCATCTCCTATCCATTTGTCATTCAGTGACCCTCAATACTTTGGCAATCATTCTTTAGAGTGGTTCTCCTAATTATGATATATAATTAATATGATGCTGATAAATCTTTCATTGACACTTGAGAAATAATGCATCACATGAATGCATGCATGCTGATTGTATCCCCCAGATCAGATGACGGAGAGTCCACAAGATACTTTGGATTCAACAATTCTCACATGAACATGAATTCATCATGCAGAAAAGAATGCAGTCCTGAATTCTTTGATGTCATGGTAGAATCTATGTACAGTAATCCCTAGATTGGTGGCCTACAACAATGAGTGATGTCATTACATTACAATGATATAAAGAAAATATCAAGAGAATTCCATAGAATTTCTCTTTTTTTTTTAATTAAAAGTGCATATTTCCTTGATTAGTTATTGTCATGTATTGGGAAATAGTATTCCCTCTGTCTTCTGAAGGAGATGTATCTAAAGTGCTCTTTCATTATGCTAGAAAAACCAAATGTGTGGAATTTTCTTACATAACCTGCTTTCTTTTTGTTTATTGTTTGTTATTTTGCACCTGATTGTTTTACTGCTACTGTACCTGGCATCATGGATTGTTGTAGTCTACATGATACACTGATTACAGCACATAAGTTTAAACCTGAAAAAAAAAAATGATTTTCTCAACTTCCTCTAACTTCACTGATGCATCATAGTTTTCTGCATTCATGGAATTAATATGAATTATTCAGGGTTGTGGTAAATTACTCTTTGAAGTGTAATGAATGTATGATTAAGTGATACCTTGGCTTGGTGACTGTGAAAAAGTAAGGCAACTAGTATCATGCCCCAGATAAATACCTAAGTTGAAACAGTTTTATTAAATGCAGGATGCAGTTTTCTTGTTCTTTTCCAAATGGCCTAAAGCAGGGTAAGATTTGCGACTCTGGTGACATTTTGCTGAGCAAATCCTCTTCCTCCAAGACTCCCACACCACTTAACATACCTTCAATGTGACAGTCAGTTCTATGGCTTGTCTCCATATCCCAGTGAGTGTGCACTCAGTTTCCTTCTCTACTCCACTATCATTATAGCCTCCCTCATTCCTCCCACTCAATTTTCTTCCCATCCACACACGATTTAGCCAAACAGTGAAGCTCACTTTAAAGGCCTCTCTTTGGCAGAAAATTGTCATGAGGTGAACCAGCTGCCTCCATCTAGATACACAGTTTATTACAACACAGTAAAATGCTCTTTCTATGCTAGCTCAAGGTGCATTGTGGATACCATGGCCAGATTTGGTATCCATTTTATTTTTTTGTAAGCCTTTGAGCTGCATGACACTAGCAGTAAATAGTGATGGAGAGAAATAAAGATTGACCTAATAGCCAGCAAGGGGAAATTCCTGAAATAGAGTCATAAGGCAAGGAAGGAAATCCCAGTGAGTGACTGATGGCTTTGAGCTGGCAAGCAGTGAAGACAGTATCTGCCATGTGAGATGAGTAAAGAGGATGCAGACGAATGTTTGAAGTGTGTGAAATGTAATTACTTTCTCACCACTAGGTAATGAGCTAGTGAGTATCATCACACGGTTACTACAAGGCAAAGTTGTTGCAATTTGACAAGAGAAATCGCATGGAGTAGAAGCTGTAGAATGTATATTGATGGAATAAATCATTCAAGGTAAAGGTATTAAATCCTCACCAAATTCAACATTCCTTTACCACATACTGGTGTGATCTATTAGGAACTTTATAGGCATCTGTGCATTCCTGGTATTATATGTGTTAACTCCTATTGCAATGCAATCCCTTACATGTACAGTTGTACCTCTATGCTTTCTTTATGTTACAATCATAAAATCTAGATATCGTGATTCAACATATTGTAAATATGGTTACAGCTCATTATTCCGAAGGTTCTTTAGTCCGAAGGTTCGTTATTCCAAAGGTTCCTTATTCCGAAGATTCGTTATTCTGAAGGTTCGTTAATCCGATAATGTGATGAGGTTTGCTATTCCGAAGGTTTATCAATCCAATAATGAAATAAGGTTCGTTATTCCGAAGGTTCGTTGATCTGAAAATGAAACAAAGCTTGTTATTCCGAAGGTTTGTTACGGACCCTATATCATTTTCGGATTAACGAACCTTTGGAATAACGAACCCTTTTTCATTTTCAGATAAACGAGCCTTCGGAATAACGAACCCTTTTTTATTTTCGGATAAACAAGCCTTCGGAATAGCGAACCCTATTTCATTTTCGGATTAACGAACTTTCCGAATAACGCCACAAATGTTCGGATTAATGAACCCTATTTCATTTTCGGATTAACAAACCTCTAGGTATAGGGAATTTGTGTGTTTCGGATTAACAAACCTTCGGAATAACGAACCTTCGGAATACCGAACAGCACCCGTAAATATACTGATTGCCACACAGAAGCTTTAAATTCACGTGTAAGGCTTGACATGAACTTTTTTTCTTTTTTGGCCACCCAAACCATTGGATTGGTGGGGGGGTTTTCTTGGTGCCCTCCCCCTCCCACAAAAAAAAAAGAAGAAAAAAGAGTGAAAAAGGTTAGGAAGTAGAAGTAAGGAATAAAAATTTCAATGATTTTGATAAAACATTGAAATTATGAAAAAGTTATTTTTACATGTATGTGAAAAATTGGCAGGTACTTTGTATGCTTAAAAGGGCATTGTACCGGTTTTTTATTCTTTTATATGTTGTTCTTTTAATTCTAAAAGACCCAGCGGTGCAAACAGAATCAAAATTTCATAACAATTTAGTCCGTAATTTCATGTTGAAAATGGAAATTTTTGGGCGAGAATTATGCTAATGAGCTGAAGAGCCCGGATGTTGTGATGTCACAGGTGCCAAATGTTTCACTGATTACAGGCCCTTGCATACGCGTGGGCAAGTCCAAGATAAGGTCCCCTCAGAAGGCAAAATTTCATCTTTGCTCAATATTGACAAGTTTGGTATCATTTTGAAGCTTATGAGTTGAAGTTTTGATTTCCGTAGAGGAAAAAATGATATTATGTAAATTTATGCAAATTTCAAGGGCTTCATTTGCATAAATGTGAAACACAGCGTTACGTATGGGACATTTATAAAAATTCATATTAATTCAAAGGAAAGCAAATGATATTTGATTAATATGTGGACATAAGAACTTCATCACATAGTTTAACTTTGTATGAAAATTTAGGGATTATGCAAATGATTATGCAAATTAGCTCGTGTCCTATCATGAGATGTCCCATACGTAACAAAATGAGGTCATTTTTTTAGGTTTTTTCTGAAATTGCTAAGGTTATTTTAATGCCCTTTTGGAAAGTTCTAATTTATTGTTTAGAGAAATTAAATACCAGAGAAAAAAGAAAAAAAAGCAAAAGAAATATTTTTTATTAGGCATTGAAATAATGTTACGTATGGGACAAATGCGTTACGTATGGGACATCCTCATACATATTGCATGTGAATGCATGTAGCTAGCTGGGAAGGTCTCTCAGTACACAAATGGTCAATCATCCTGAAGAAAGCATCCCAACATTGTAGCTACTTTTTGAGTTACAGACACTTGAAACAATACATGAACTTGACTGAACAATTTTTAGAAAGGGGGAGGGGAAAATGGCAAAATACACGATGAAAAATCAGTATTAAAGGGATGGTATAGTTTTTTGTAGAAATGGGGATTCAGTTTTCAACATTTAAAGAGATGATTGGAAACCAATTATATGAATTACTTAAGAGCATAAAATCCTAACACTAGAGGAATTCAAAGTTTATGTGATGGAGACCCAATTTGAAACGGTTGTGATATATATAGAAAAAAATAAAAAGTAAAATTATTTTTTTTATTGCAAGTGATACACAAATTGTCCTTATTCAGTTTTCAGTAGTAGCCACAACAAAATTCATGGGTATACATACTGAGGTGTGACTCGAATCAATGACCTGACTGCTAGACAGATCTACTCGATCACTGGGGTTCCACGCAGCAGGTATTGCTTATTTATTAAACTTAATATTTCTTGTGTCAAGTTGTTTTTGAATGAAACTAAATGGCAAACTGCCCTTCATCAATGGAAGTAAACACTTTAAACTATTCAATTTTTCAGGAGTAACTCTCCTGATAAAAACAGGGTATACATACTCAGGTTGGTCATAAAAAATATAAAATATGATTGAATGTGATTATGATGGTAAATATCTGGGGAATATTGTTCCCTTGTCAATCTGGATCAGTATTTGAGTATTTTCAACTGATTCCACCTCAATAATTATGCAAAAATTTGTTTATGGGTATTTTGCAAAATTATTTTGCAAAATACCCATAAACATGGTTCTCCACACACTAAACGAATGGGGGACAGAGGACATGCATACCCAGGTTGGTCATAAAAATATAAAAATATGATTGAATATGATTATGATGGTGAATATTTGGGGAATATTGTTTCCTTGACAATCTGGATCAGTATTTGAGTAGTTTCAACTGATTTTACTTTAATAATTATGCAAAATACCCATAAACATGGTTCTTCACACACTAAATGAATGGGGGACAAACTGTCCCATACGTAACTGTCCCATACGTAACACGTCATGTCTGTCTTTAATTAGAACCTGTAATTAGAGCTTTTTGCCTAATGACATGAAACTTACCTGTGATAATCTTGAGTGTTGTGACTTTCGTCACAGTGAGTTACAAGTCGTAGAATGATATACTTTCAGAGAGTTTTGAGGTTGAAAAAAATGTTCAAAAAAACAAAATTTTTCTGGTCCCATACGTAACGGCACATATTTTCTCCTCTAGAATATAATTGTCAAGGTCATTTTTCTCCATTTTTTACATGATTATACTTCTCCTAGATATCAGTCACCATAAAAAAGTTCAATATGATCAAAGGCCATTAACACTATTTTTCAGGTCATAAAAGTCTCTGAATGTCCCATACGTAACGTGCGCATTATCTTGGACTTGCCCGCGTGCGTTAAATCGTGCCGAGTAGCAGACGACGCTTAGGCCCAATTTAGCTAGCAGGCGGCACATGTGTACTGTCCTATCCATGCAGCTGTCTCAAATTTCGCTGAACCAAATCGCACCAAAATTACAGGATATACTTCTAAGCATATTTCAAAATACCGTATTATATTTGAACGAAATCGGTAATCGAGAAGTATCAATATTGACGCCGAATTTCAAGTTGTCACTAAAAAAAAACCTCACTCTTCGCGAGAGATCTTGGTAAACGCGATATGCACAATCTAGAACTGAAGTTAGCCGACTAGTGCTGTGCGAACGGGGAATTTATGCGGGAACTAAATTTAAAAATGTCATGATTTTAGCGATTTGTGTGATTTACAAACTTTATTTTTCATTCAACTTCGCTCAAATAATTTATAAATTGATTTTTTGCTCCCGATTACTTGAAAGATTTGTCTCATGATATTAGATGGCTAACTTCAGTCTGTGCGTGCGCAGGCAAGTAGGGCTACTACGCCGCGATCACTCTTGTTTAGTCGTACAGAGCAGATGTTTTTAGCGACGACAGGAAAGTCGACAACTTCACTTACGCTTCTCAACTTGCAATTTGGTTCCAATTAGCGTGAGCAAGTGGACATGAGTCATAAAATACTTCTTGTGATTTTGTTGCAATTTGGTTGGGTGAATTTTGAGATATCTACATGGAAACGGAAGTACTAGCACTATGCCTACACCAGCGCTTGGATCGCGAAGCGGTGGCACTGTTTGTATCTACGTGGTCGGGCCACTCTTCCGAGGTATGGGTCCTACTAAAACTAGATCTAATAGTCCTTGGTGTTAATACGACCACCGTGAGATTTATCTCGACCACAAAAACATTGAAAATCCATAAAGCAGATACCTTACCTGCAAAATTCAGCACAGAAACAACAGGGCCTGCAGCACAAGGGCCTCTAGCGGCAACGCTAGACCTTGGAATCTGGACTTTCGTCTGGACTTTCTTCAAGTTCTGGCAGCAGGGTTATGTATTGCATACGAAACGTTTACGCTGTGCCTATTATTAGCGCTGTGCACGTACAGCTGTCGACGGAGCGGCGAGTAGAATCTTCTCGGTCCTTGACTGCTCACTAGTCCTAGTCCTAGTTCTAGTCTAGAGTCTATATGTACTGAGTGCCGTTTTCTTCTAACTAGGCGTAAACCGTGATTGCCGTTGACTATTTTTTGGATTTAGATTTTAAGAATCACTCAGTCCTCATCTTCGTTAGATAGTTTGAACTGTGATGTCGAGCCATTATTTATCGCTCATCATCAATGCATAGTTAGTGCAACGTTACTTACACACAGTTTTATATGGGCAGAATGTTCGGACAACGATGCCAATTTCATTTTGCATATCTGGAATATTCCCCAAAAATTTGATCTAAATAAAAAGCTTTAGAAGAGATTCCTTTTAAAAATTAATAAATATTGTTTAACATGTTTATTTCAGCTCCATATTGCAATTTTACTAAATAACAGTTTTTGCAGTACTTCGTGTGAGATTTCATCAGTAAATCGACATGTGTAGAACCTTTCTAGTTCGTTTTGCTAAAGTCGGAGGTTGGCACCTGTGACGTATGCCAAATTGTGTGGATCGTTCCTTGGCTTGCTCGTTTTCATTTTTTTCAAAAAATCATTACAGGCTTATCCTGGGTTTTAGAATCCTCTCTTTCCAGTTGTAGGCATCAAAACATGTAGATTAGAATTATCAGACAAGTAGAAAATGTCAGTACAGGTTTCTTTAAAGGGGCTTCAAATGTCACATTATAGGTCTACTGTAGCTAAGTCTAACATCAGATGTTTAATATTGAATGGAGGCATGAACATGAATCCATGACACCACATATTCATGAAATTATCATATTTAAGATACATGTGTAGGATTGACTATAAACTTTTATTGTTTGATAGATAAGATTTAGAGGAAAGATAGAAAAAAAAGAGCTTGTAAAGCAGACTGAGATCGGCCCTAAAGATTATTTTGCAACACTATTCGCTGCGGCTGCTGGAATGCATGCAGTTATGATGCACTGAGCCATGAGTTATAAATTCTACTCCCCCTCCCTGGATGAGGAAAACACAAAATCTACGTACACACTTACCAAATTTTGATGGCCTGTGATTCTCCCATCTTCCTGATGAGAAGAGTACATATTCAAGCTCATACACTCACAAATAACCCACATGTATGTAGACATATCTGATGGCCCCAGGCCACTGCTAATACATGTACCAATTTTTGATTTATGGGTAAGATTTCAAACTATTAGAATAAAGGATAAACCTTAAAAATCATCTCCAAGCTGCACACTGTCTTGATATACCTTGAGGCCAGTGCTGGAGACCAAAGACTGCAGAAAACCTGATTATGGCTATTGTAATAGACATATGTGACCCGCTACAACAAAATGATCCTAAAGTCGGGCGAGGTCGATTATTTGAAAATTGCATGATATAATCCCCTAATCATTGTGCTTTAAATTGATATATAACACATTTTATAAAAATAATCGGCTGCGGAGATATCAATGTTTAAAAATGAGCATGTCGAGACGTCTAGAAAATCACTGTTTCGAGAAAAGCGTCCTAAAAGTCTTCCTTTTGACGCAATCGCGATCAAGGGACACGCAAGTCATTTTTCACCTCTGGACAATAGACGGTATTAGCCCTAGCAACCCCCGAAGAGTTCATTCAAGCACATCAGCGTCGGCAGTCTCCTCACCAACCAATCAGTGACCAGGATGTGAGAAGCATAGCGCACCCCGCCCGCACGCACCAGTCGACTGGGCAGTGTGCGAGCTTCACGCTTCGGTTAGCAGCAAGCAGCAAACTGACCAATGAGATCACCCTGGTCGTTGTTAGGGGCGGAGCCTATCTGTGGTGCTCAATCCAAATTTTCGAACCAGTTTCTGCTTCGTTGAAACGCCAAAAAACATGGCTCAGAAAAACACTATTTTTTAATCTTTCCTTTGATCATTTTGCTTCAAAATTTCGACAGATGATAGAAGACATGTTAGACTCCAATAGTATATCAAAATCAGAAAATCGTAAGTTTTGACCAATTTCAATGCTCTGACTTCAAACTCGATTTTCACGGCTTCGACCGTGCGCGACTTTAGGACCTTTTTGTTGTAGCGGGTCACATATTCACAACCATTCAGCAGAGAGGAATAGCTCCGGAGAACATGGAGATACTGGACAACATGTGCCTTTGTAGATTGCTATCTAATGACTTTTGCGGACTACTCTTATCAGTAGTAAATGTTTCATTGAGCTGGAAGTGACTTGACACACGAGAAGCCTTTAATGTGTAATGTCTATTTTCAGAAGTTAGTACATTGATAGATAATAATATGCTTATTTTAACCAAATCATCAATTCCACCGTATTTTCAGCTCTAGTGTTTACAATTGCTTTATGTATTAAGTGTCTGGACCTCACACACTTTGACTGGATATAAAGCACTTTCATGTACTAATTGTATCGCTGAGTTACTATAGCAGAAATTTATTGAGATATTATGTTTATTGCTCAGCTGTCTATAAAAAATGATTAAAAAATTAATATTTAATATTTTGAAGAAGCTGAATGAATCATACATAATCTAACAGTTATCTTATGGTACATGTATGACTGTTATAGTTGTATTTGTTTTTATAATTGTTCATATGATAAATAAGCATTTTTCACAATTTTGTCTGGGATTTCATCCTTAAAGAGGTCTTTTGTGAGGTTTATTGCAAGAAGAATAACACAAGTCAATAGAAATAGTTCAGAAAGGAGATGAGGAAACCTTGACAGACAAGATTCATGAATGCTGGATAAAAGCAACTTTTACAAGTGGAGGAAAGGGCATGGAAGAGAGGGAATCAAATACAGCTTAGTGCTGTCAAATTTAGCACTCAAGTACAACCAAGGGTCATTCAAAGCAATGGCAGCCCTACTGCGTGCTTTATGCAGATAGCTCTCTTCTAGCCTGCCTGCAGGTCAGTGCACTCTTGAGGAGGAAGTTAACAGCAGCTTGCAGTCGCAGTTATTGATATTTCAGTCATTTCAAATACTCGGCCATTTGTGCATGCTAGTGGTACACTGTAGATGGGATTTGTTATGTCCTTGAGTTTTCTCCTTTGAATACAATTATAATAACTACATTATAATTTTTTTTTTTTTTTTGCTGTCTGTAAAGTATTATTGGGTAACTGTATCAATAGATTACACTGATAGTTAAGTGAACCTTTGATGGAGATATACACTGTATCAGCCAGACAAATCATACATGCATTTTACACATGGAATGTACATAGGATCCAACTTTCTTATCATGTTGATGAAATAAGTTTCTTACATTTGTGCATAGTGATTCTTGTTCAAGTTCATATTAGCCCTTTACGAGTGCAGGCGCTAAGCTTAACTTGCCTAGCTTTTTCAACAGCATTCAGGAAGC
The DNA here is from genome assembly GCF_040938485.1 of Diadema antillarum. Taxonomy (NCBI): domain Eukaryota; kingdom Metazoa; phylum Echinodermata; class Echinoidea; order Diadematoida; family Diadematidae; genus Diadema; species Diadema antillarum. The sequence continues at coordinate 75,659 of NW_027272016.1, read as the reverse complement.
CATGTATACAGACTTGAGCCAGTCATAAATGTTGTATGTAACAAGCTTGTATATCATACTACCAAAAAAAAAAAAAGAAATATATATATATATATATATTTGTGTGCTTCTATTTTTGCACTAGTTTCCTGTTGCACAAAATGCATCAAAATTTCTACAACGCAAAAATATCCACTTTTGCAGCATCCCAATTACGTGGTGGCAAATGCCCTTTAAGCAACCATGCTAGGCCAATTCTAGAGGATTCTCTCTTGTTTGTAATTTCTGTGATGAGGTAATATTCTAACATTTCAATGTTTTCGAGAAATTTTAGTGTGCATTCATTTTCACATAACCATACAGCAGATATTCAACAATTATTGTGTTAAACCAAATTTTGTTAAAAAAGTAATTTCTTGTCAGATTTTTGGAGAGAGGTGATACTGGAGATCCTTTAACTATTTGATATCTATTCTCCAGATGTGAAGCCACTACACATATGTGTAGGTAAAAGTTAGGTAAAAGTTTCATATTTGCTGTTACTTTTGACACTTTTGACACTTTTTACACATTCAGAATAACTTTACAATGCTGCTGTCTGCGTTGTACGTATTGTACTGACAGCTGCACTATCGTGTACATGTAATAAATCATGGTAGCAGGTATCATACTATGACTAACTGCCCAGTACAGCACAGAGCTTCTGTTGAAACAACAGTCATTCTGTAATGTGTGAAAGAGTTTTAAAGTGTCTTCTACCAGACATTGCAGACTCAGATGCAAGTGTGATAGGTTTGGAAATATTCAGGGTGAGTTTGGACATGTTTGAAAATCACTCATGAGGCCCTGCGTCCTAGCGCAGTAGCGGGCATGAGTATCATATCCATTGTAACCAAGCCAGGCTCATAATATGCATACAATGTACACAAGTGTGTGGAGACAACGTGTCCATTCACGACGCACTGAGTACGTGCTGATGTTCTCTTACAGCATGTCTCGTCCATGCCCACAAACATTACATACCATGGCTGGTTTGTAGATCATTCTTGCCTAGCACAATAGTGCATGCACACGATCAGAATGCATGCATGACATCACAATCATTAGGTGAATTTCCAGTGTTTTTTACAGCTGCCCAAAAGCAGTAAATAGGAATAAAGTTGATGGCAACTCAAAAAGAATGCGGGCAGGGACATGAAACACAATTTTTTTAAAATATTTTCATTGGCATTTTGAAGAATAGTAAATAGTAAAAAAAAAAAAAGAGAGAGATGCAGAGCCAAAATCAAATATGCATGGGGGCAACAAGCTACTTTTTTTTTTGTATAAACCTTATTTTAGTTAATGATCATATTTGCTTTAATGTACTGAAGCCGTTGAGGGAAATTGAAGCATTGATCCCTAAGTGTCAATATTAAGGGCTTTAATAGAATGGGAGCTAAGCACAAGATTAACTACTCTAGAAGTGATTTTGTTTTTGTCTTTCATGTGTAATATGACATGTGATACCAACATATTTTGAGGATGTCTGTTTTTCGTCCACCTATGCTTCAGTATTTGTTATTAACCCATTCAAACGTTAACAGGAACGAGACAAGTACCCCGTATATTCAAAATCACAAAGTTGCATGTTCTTAAATAAACCACAAGACATCAATTACATCCATTTTTGGACAAATCAAAGTCTTGACTTATATTTCTCTTTCTGTACAATGCTTTTACCCCGTTGAGGACGAGTCCCGAGTATACTCGGGCAAGTGTCAATGGGAAATGCGTGTTGTAGCAAAATCAGCCCATCCTCAACAGGTTAATTAGATTTTGATCAACAGACCTGCCAAATCAAGCTTTTAGAAAAAGTCAGAAATGTGTATAGATATTCTTAGTGGGATACCATTTCTACAAAATGTATGTCTAAGGCTGGAAGTAAAAAATTAAGTTCTGCAAGAATTCTTCATTATGTAATGTCTGAAACATGTCAAAAATGAAGTTTGATATTGAGAAAAGCTACCAACTAAATAGAAGTTGTATTACCAGTGATTCTGTTTTGGGCTTAGTGTCTCAAAATGTCAGTGGTCAAAAGATGGGAATAAAGTATGATGGAGAATTTGTGACAAGTTTGGTTTGGGTCAAAGCAACCAAAAAAAAAATTCGACTTTTTTAAAAACATTTTAAAGCAGCTCTGCAGTCCTTTGTTGGGGAGGGTCATCAGCAAATTATAGATATTATTTGATTTGAAAATTCAGAGTAGGGGGTGGTGGCAGTTATTGAGCTGTGTGTATGATGCAGGTCTAGCCTTTGATTAACAAAGCAGGTCAGTCTGCCTTTCATGGCCGCCAGCTTTATACCTTCTCATACTTCGACCGGAAAATTGAGAGCGGCCTTTCGTGGTCTGCGGGGTGCAATAATGCGGAATTCATGATGCAGTGAATTGAAACGGAGAGGTAAAATTGTGTGCAGCTTAGACTTTGCCAGACACTGAGGGCTATGGCATGATTATTTAGGTTTGCACGGCCCAAGATAGAATGGAGAGCCATGCATTTGATTTGTTTTCCTCCCACATTCATCATTTTGAAGATAATGGAGGAGAGGGAATTGATTTCTGAGTTTGATGTATAGTGTTTCATTGTTATGGCCTTTATTTTGTCAATTCGGTGATCTAATTAAAGCACTTTTTGAGTGTTTAAATGTACAGCCAGTAGTCAAAGTACAGTATGTCTTTAATGTATGATTACTAAGTGTATTGATGAAAAAAAAAACTGTACATGTATACTGACACAGAAACAGTGGTGGCATTAAAGAAACCATGAACACTGCCAAATGTTCATGTAATGCTGTGCACTGTGGTTTGCGTCTTTTCCTGTTGTATAGAATAGAGAGGAAAGATGAGATTCAAGGGGTGTAGATACACATGTAGCTGTTTGGCGCCATGTGAATTACATTCAATGATTGACTGTTAGCATGATTGATCCATATGTTCAGTTTGTTTTTCAATGCAACGTAAGAGTACTTTTCTTTTTGCAGTGCAGCTTCAATGCGGAAAGCAGAAAAAGGGCAAAATACTTATCAAACCAGGTTCAGTGTATTGAAGAAAAAAAATCAAAATAGAACAGTGTCTAGGAGATAGATCTGTAGTTACTTGAAGATTTTCCATTTTTGCAGAAACAAATGAATTATGGTAGATCAAACAGTGGAAAAAAAATAATTCAGCCATTTCCATTAGTTGAAGCACCACATGAGGGTGTCATGTTCATGAGTTGATATGACTAATGCTGTCAACTCTTATTCTTTATCATTAGAACTGGCTATCAAGGGTCATATCGAGCATGACATTAAGCACATGTCACACAGTATATATTTGGATAGCTCTTGTATTCAAACAGCTCATTCTCTCTCTAAAGGAGATGTTTCTCATTGTTATGCCTCTACCCAAATGGGTGCCAGAGGTATTGTATTTAGGGAGCTGTTTATCCGTTTGTCCCATATCTTGCTATGCAGACTTTTAGAAAGCCTGCTCCACGGATTTTCTCCTAAGTGGTACCTCTGTTAAAAGACTTATCTTATCACGCTATTGTAAAAAAAAAAAAAAGTGTTGTAGAAAAACTGCAAAAAACGTGATTTCCCATTAATTTCTTTATCCCAAACCGTAGAATTATGTAGGAGAATGCTCGTTCAGAGGATATATGAAAAGTAAAGATTGATGAGGTTGACTTGTTTCACCTATTTTGAGTCCTCATGTTATTGTAAAATCAGGGCATGTGACTCTTTGTTGGTTTTGCGATGCATTGTCACATATTTAACTTACAAAAAACTGGGAGAAAGTATGTCTTAAGTGGAAGACACACAACTAGAGAGGGAAAAATTCAAGTACGAGGGTGGGAGATTTTGTGAAAATGGCATCAAAGCAGTAGAGTTGGAGTCTCTGCAGTTAAATTGCTACAGCTTGCTTGTGTTTTGCATTTGGCTCCTGGTAACAATTTCTCAGTGTCAATTGTTAATCATACAGGCATTCAATATTAATCCATATCAACAGGCTCTCTCCCTATCCCATCACATTTTACACGTCCATCAATGGTTGAAGTGGGATAAAAGGCTCGCGTGCATGTTAGTGTACTTGCAGGTGCTACCATGTGTGATGGATGGCAACAGCAACTGAAACCATGGTCAGAAGATGATGTCATGACAGACCTGCTATGGAAACACGCAGATTTATGCACAAATTATACCTCGTGTGTCCAGAGTGGAGAAGATAATTCAGTTTGCATATTGTGCAGTAGTTTCCTATTATATTTATTCTTTAAGGATGACTGAAAGATGAAAGGAGGAATACAGTATTTATGTGGTTACAAACTTTTGTAGCTGTCGTCTAATGAAGATGTGAAACAATGTACAATCTACTGTGGCAGTCTGTCGTGGCATTAGAAGATATCATCTATTCAGAGGAAAAATACTTGTGCAAGAGCAAATCTATTGTTGAGTTCCAACAATATTACTCCTAGACGAAAGCAAAACATGCTGTATAGAAGTGAAACTACTTTGGACATCTGTGAACTCTCCAATTTTTCGGTATCATTTCAGCTGTAGAAGAACCTGTGGTGTACTTGCTTTGCACATTATTTAAGATGAGAGTATTGCCTCCTCCTATCAGACATAAATGGTAACTGTGGTAAGTACTTTGTGGTGTCTTGATTACATTAAAGTTGCTCAGACATAAATGATTTCAATTTATATCATTCACCATGAGTGGGATCCATGTTTCTTGTGCATCATCCCCTCATCTGTATTATAAAGCCCACTGATGTATATTATATTGATTGTCTAATGCCAAGACATTGATTCTTTATTGTACAGCTGCTGTGGTTGAAGGGACCATATTCTGTATGCATGGAGGTCTTTCTCCTGACCTCAGCAATGTTGATCAGTTGAGACACATCAACCGGCCACTGGACATCCCAGACCATGGGCTAGTGTGTGATCTGCTCTGGGCAGATCCAGATGAGGTAAGTAAAGAGGATTTTTATGGTTTTATGTTTTATTTGGTTTTTATGGTATGGAGATTCGTTTTCTATTAAAAATAAAATCACAAAAAACTCAGATGAAAACATGCTGATAGTCGAAGGGTTTCAGTTTGTGTATCAATTGTAATGAATGAGAAGTTTAAAATTTTAGCCTTTTATTCCATGCTCTGTGGTAGTGTGCTACACAGGAAGGAAAAAAACAATCCTTGCACAAATGTTTTAAAACACCTCGAGAAATCATTTAATTGATCTTGTACAATTTTGAACTATTTCCTTGGTATAAGTATGTAGCTACCAAGGAATCACCAATGCTGTAGATACATTTCATTGGATCAGTATGGTTTGATGGCATTGCCTCATGTGCAACAGTTGCTGTAGCATACAGTGTACCTCATAAGTTATGTCAATGTAGAGTGTATCCTATGCTTCAGTGGCTTAAACGGTATAAATTTTTGAATGTTCAAAGATGCAGCTACCAAGTATTGACAGTCCTAACCATGCAAGCACTTCACACTGTATCAGACGTGTCCAAATAAACATTTTACCACTGTGATTGAGGATTGGTGATAGCGATGCTGTGTAAATTGTTTAATGCAGTGGTTATCATTCCCAGCTGAATGGCTGCCCTGTTTACTGCAACGTTCCATCTGGAAACAAGATACCTGTTTGTGAAGGAATGACATTTAGGAATGCAGGGCATTTGTGTACACCACAGGGGAATAGTATAACCACAAGCCGCCGTGTACTGTGCTTAGGCAGAGTACCCTTGTAAATGGACCCTGCTTTAGTTGCATCTGTGGTTTGGTGGATTCTCATACTACATAACAACACAAATCCAACATCAATATCTGGTGTGTGCTGCTCCTACCACATGTGTCATGTCATAGAGGGGAAAAGAAGCAGGGTACCAAGATAGCAGTAGACACCCCACTGCCTCTCATCAGGAAGGGAGACAGATGGATTGACTGTATCGGCCAGGATTCAAGGGAATGGATAGATTGGATGAGAGAAATGCACCTCTGGATTTAAAATGACAGCCAGTGCTTGAAAGAGAGAGGGGGGAAAAAACTCCATTGTACACCATAGGATTGTATTGCAGTGTACAGCAGTATAACAGTTTATACAAAGGAGGTACTTTCTCTGTGTAGATTAGGTAGGGAACCCCCCCCCCCCCAAAAAAAAAAAAAAAAAATCTTTTTTTTGATATACAGCATAAATACAAGGTGATACAGAATCTGCAAGTGCTTTCTCTTAATACTGGAATGATAGAATAATAATAACAATGATAATAATAATAATGATAATGATGATGATGATAATAATAATAATAATGATAATAATAATGATAATTTCTAGACATTTGTAACGCACAACATTTCCACACAAAGTTGCTCAAAGCGCTCACAATCAATGTTTATAACCAATGTTATGTTACCAATTGATAAACAACTCTATCTTAGCCAGCACAAAATTTAGATTCAAAACCAAATATGAAGACAATACCCAAAAAATTATTGCTTGCAAGATGAACATACAGACATTTCTACTGTCTTGTGATGAAAAAGATTTGATGGGGAACAAACACATGAAAATAACTGCAGGATGTGTCATAAATTATAGGTACACTTTGCAGTAATTAGAGTTGTTTATAAACAAATGTGTACAATTACACATTTGTTGAGACATATTTGGAAAGACAGACAGGACGCTCTATATAGAAGTACAAAAATCTCTCAGAAAATCAGAAAAAAAGGAGGAATGTGTACACATTCAATAGAAAGCAATTTCACTAGAGATTGATGGAAAAAGGCTTTAAGGTGCAGATTTTCAAAAAATAGGCCATTGATCAAGAGGTAAAAGTTCTGAGGTCTTACAGAGAGCACCTGTTTGTCATTATGTACCTAAATTCACATTTGTCTTGTGTGTTGGAATGAGACATGCCCTAGGCAATGGAGAAAAAATGTGATAAAACAGATGTAAATTGCTCTCTTGGAGTGATTGCAAGGGCTTTAGTTATGACACATTGAGATATATAATAGCTTTTATTGATAAGCTGAGAACCATTGCTTGGTTTCCATTTCTCAAATGGGAGAATTGTCTGAAATTCATTGACAAAGACAACAAAACACAACAAGGTTCAGCTTGTTATAAAGAACCTATATTATGCTGTTCCATGAAGTGCAAGCAGTTCTTAACATAATATCTTGCTTTAAATTCAAAGGTATTAGAAGGAATGCGTATGTCTGTGTGTGTGTGTGTGTGTGTGTGTGTGTGTGTGTGTGTGTGTGCTTAAGCTGCATCACAAAATCTACAAATCCTGCCAGGTAAGACTTCTAAGTTAAGGACAAATTGAAAAGAAGAAGAAGAAAAAGAAAAAAAAAATTCTCAGCATTACAATCATATTCAATTAACTCATCCAGACTGGATGTTCTCTTCCTATCAAAATGTTTCATGAAAATTCTTACACAGGAGTTCTATATAGATAGTTTCAATGTAAGAGTCTTAGTAGACTCTTGTTCATGGAACAATGAGTGGAATTACCCACTCTGAAGACTTGGTTCATGCTGTAGCGACATTTTATTCATGAGTATGTCCAAATTTCATAGCTGCTGGTTACTTTAAACACAAACATTTTTGTGGTACATTTTTGTGTGTGCATATTTTGTGCTACTTCTGATTAGCATGATTTATAAAACCCGCAAAAATATCTTCATAACTTTCTCTGCACATTTGATTGGGTTGAGAATTCAAGAACCCGCAAATATGTTTTTGATCACGCAAAAAATTGACATTTTACAGTATTGTACTGTTTGTACATTCACATCATGGCTGGAAAACAGGCAAACCGATTTGAGACTGACTAATAAAGGGCCGTAACCCGTTGCAGACTAGTCCAGAGTATCCTTGGGCTGAGGTTAATGGGAAATGCATTTGATGTTTGATAAAAATTTGAATGTACCTGAGTAAAACATATTTGCAGCAGGAATTTTGCTTGTAAATGTCAGGTCAGTTTCTAGCATTAATGAGTTCAGTTGTTTCCATCACGTGACATGCTATCTTTAGCAAGCCTTTTAGGAATTTTAAAAATCTTCATTACTATTATTATTGTTATCTTCTATTAATGGCAGTATTCTCACAGTAGTATTTGAAATGACCTTAGATGCACACTAATGTCAAATATTTACCTGCAGTAGTATTGGCTTTCATGCAGTATGGGTAATTCCTTTGAAAAGTACTGTTGCGTGCAGTTTCTCAGCTGAACAGACAAAATACACATTTCTGATAGAATACTGTGCCATCTAATTGCACTTTTTGAACCTTATGTTCGTGCAAGCTTTTAAACCTTATAAATGCAGTATTAAATTCATTGAGGGAATTTACATCACAAAGGAATTCTGGCCTTGTTTGCATGCAGTGTAGTTTTGACTGAGTGTGTATGCTTCAAACAAGATTGTTGAAATTAACATGTTCCTTGAGGTAGACATTGAAATTCAAGCTCGAACACATTATACTACTCTTATTATAAAGGTTTGTTTTTTTTGTTCTTATGATTATTAAAAGAGCTGGAAACATTCTTCTGTTTGCATTGTGTTTTCAATTACCTCTGCTGCTGTTGGAAAGTGCTGTGGTCAAAGTATACTTTAATTCCATGCACAGTTTTAATGATTGTGACTGTTCATATTGGAAGAAAAACAGAAATCCCCTCATAACTTAACTGCAAATCTAGCAGCTTACAAGCTGAATGTGCCGGAGCTCTCTACAGCTCCAGTAATTAAATCATCAGTCAAGGTGAGACCAAAGTGCTGCAGTCCTCACATTTACTTCTCACATAGTGCGTCATGATTCACCTGTTCACTGCCGTCAAAATTATACATTTTCATTACAAGTTTGAGTGTTTAAATCACTAAATCACATATCATCAGCTGAGAACCAGTTGGGCAGTATTGCATTAATATTTCAGCACAAACAAAAACAGAACAATCACTTTTCATGAAATAAAAAGTTTACTAACTCAAAAGTGGGTAGATTTATAAACATTGTCCCAAAATCAGTCAAAATATTATTCTTGTAGGTTTTTATCTTTAGCATTTTAATGACAATGAAAACAACCAAAAATTTACGCTATGACATAGAGGAGATTAAGCTTTACAGTGTGATACCAATAACTCGATACCCCCAAATTTGGGTAACACCCTTCTTGTTCTCAGGCAATGATATTTTGCTTTGTGGCCTTTTTGTGGACAAATGTACAATTAACAAAGGAACAACATATGTGTACACTGTAAGAATGGAGACTTATGCACAGAGCATTAACACTGCATTCATACACTTGTAGAATCAACAGGCCCCTGACTGGGTCTTATACCATTCACTGTGGTGTATATGTCTCAACTTTCATGCAGTATGGCAGTCCTATAGTTTTCCCCTGAAAAAAATTTGATCACATGATTGTGGATCTAGAAGTAATTGTATGCTGCAGAGCATACTAGAAACGTATCTGTCCTCCTGCAGCTATATATAGCTTGTTCCTATGTAAACAGAGACGAGAAAGGCAAGGCCTACAGGCAAATGGTCTTTGCTCAGCAGTTCATCTACATCTCCTATTAAAAGGCAAACCAGTCTATAGTAAGATTAGTCGTGGCAGAGTCATTGAATACTTTGTGATCTTGTTACACACATCACCTAAAAGTTTGTCTAAGTATATGTATTATAAAGCTGTCAATGCAAGAATTGGGAAATTGATGAAGATTTTACATGATGTAAAGAAGAAGTGTCATTTGAAGGCATTTTCTGTGAACATGACAATAACTGCCACAAACCTTACTACTGTGCAATTGTTTTATTAGCTTTAAATTCTTTATTTTGATTCTGGGAAATGTTTGTGTTGCTGTTACACAATTTGGCACATAACTGATACCTCAACAGTGTCCTCTGCTATCTAGATGGATACTATTAAAGCTTAGTGCTGTCCATGTTACGATAAGGAATTAGAACATTAAAAAAATCCCCTAGCTATTCATACAAGTGTCTTAAATTGAAATGTAAAGTGACATAAATTTCTACCTTTAAGTGCAAATTGCATTGCCTGCTTGTTCTCATAATCCTTTATCATTTCAGTTTGATGCTGATTATTGCAATTTCGCTGCTGCCACCATGCTAGTTTAGAAGGACACAATTAAACAATTTCATTGCAGTTCTCCAGGAAGCAACTCACAGACATGGCCAGCATAGTGCACCATAACACAAGAGGGTGACACCACCAATTGCAAAATATTGAATTTGCCATCTTATTTCTGTGTGACTTTGGTGTTTAATGACCAGATTGAATTTCCCAAATGTAAACTACCATAAGCTGCCATTGTTCTGTAGAGTCCGCAGGAGAACAGTATGAAATTGTGCTGTATGTTAGAGTTCATCGGAGTGTGAATTGTGGTATGGCTGCTTTAATGCTGCTTCGACTAAGTGCCAATTTGTCAAAAGCCTGTTACCTTTACTTTATCCGAATGACAGTCAATGTTTATGTAGCTCCTCCCCTGCTGATTAACTATCGTCCATAATTGGCTAATTTGTCATAGAGAGCTTTTATAGGATAATTGCTCATAACTTCCAAAGGGATGTGGCGTATATGTTGATGCTAGGTGTGCTGTGAAACACTGCCCAGTTGGTTTATATAGCATGCTGTTTGATACCTGATATTCCCTTATCTGGAAACCGAACATAACCAATTTATTATACCCCCACCAACACATAGTGTGTATGGGGGTATACTCTATATAAAGTGGTTATTTTTGCGAGGGTTTAATCTATATTTCGTCATCGTTGAACAATATGTTGCCATGGTAACAGTATATTTTTAATGAAAATTATACAATTTTGGTTCAGCTGACTCAGTTTTTTTTTAGCATTTGCCTTCAAATTTGACACATGTGACCACTATATTACCTAGATGTGCAAAATTTATGTTTCTTAATTGTTGAAAAATATGTTGCCATGGTAACAGCATATTTTAAATGAAAATCATGCGATAGTGTGATTTCAGCTAACTCCCTCAGCTTTTGAGCATTTGACTTGAAATTTGGCACATGTGACAGCTATGATATATATTTGTGCAAACTTAATTTTTTGTTTATGTCAAACATTGTGTTGCCATGGTAACTGCATTTTTTTAAAATGAAAATCATAGAAATTGCAGATTTACTTATCTTGCTCCCTCAGGTTTTGAGCATTTGACTTGCTAGTAGAGCTACACGTAACTCTCTCAGTGTTACATGTAGGTGGGGGTATTCATCACATTGAGTGATAGTTCTAGTTTAGTCAGGAACACATTGCACGGAAAGATTGAAGCTTAAATATTGCCCAAAGCCCTTCTGCTCTTCTCCAATTTCATATTACATTCATTTTGCAAAGTGAAAATCAAATCTAATTGATTTTTATTTTTCATTTTCTGTGCTATAGATTCCGTCAGGTACTGTATACTGCACATATTATGAGAGGTTTTTATTTCCATAAATTTCACAAGTCAGGTACCATTCGCGAATTTGAAAACACCCAAAGTTGTTAACTCTGATCCCGACATGAATGCAACATGAACGCATACATTTCTCTGTTCAGTGCTACACAATCATAAATGTAACCACTCACAGAATTGTCAGGAAGTCCCAATTCGCGAAAAAATTAGACTGGCTAAATATATGGTGTGTACAGTGACTCAAACCTGAAGGCATTAAACCAAGTAGTACCTACATTGAAAAGGGAAAAAAAAACCCAATACGATGCTTGTAAATATGGTGTTAAGTCAATATTTAAATAATTAGATTGTAGTGTACGATTGTTCATATGTTAATTCTCTGGTAGTAAAATGATGTGTGCACTATGCAGTATGTCCTCCCCCCTCCACCCCCCCCCCCCCCCCCCCAAAAAAAAAAGAACAAAAAAAGAATACAAGTGGACTTTCCGCAACGGTACCGGTAATTGTAAAAATGGTGAATCAATCCAAATGCAATTTCAAGGAATGATAATTTACTGTCTACATCTATACAGAAAACCCCATTTGATGTGCTTCAGGGCCAAAACCATTAAAAATGTACAATTCAGGTTTTGAAATTTTGAAAAAATAAAGTTTTCTCAAAAACATTCCGACAACGAAAAATTGCTAGAGGATACACTGAATTTCAACTTAAACAAAAATGAGCAACAAATATTGCAAACTTTTTATGTTCTGAAATTTGAAGTTGAACATGAAAATTTCACCACTGTAACTTACGTTACTGCGCTTATTTTTCTTTGACCATATTCATTCTGTTTAGGGATGGACAATTTAACTATCCTTCTATTGGTGGATAGTTTCGAAGATATGACCATTCTTATTTCAATGTGCCTGCTATATTTTCCATTCATTTGATGAGTTGCTGTAACCGTGAATTAAGATATTGATAGATATGATGGAGGTTGTTTACTATGTAAAGTTAGATTGTTTCCTGTGGTTTTTTTATTCGTACACATAGAACTTGCAGAAAACTGCCAAATGATTTTAGATGGATTTGTCCTGCACATATTCTCAAACAATCTCAGTCACCATATGACAAATGAAAATGTGACTGTTTAAACCTTGGTAACGTTTGTTACGCATATGAGTCACGTATGTTACATGAATATATTAAACACTAAAAAAGAAGATAAATTTTAAGAGTTCTAATAAATATCAAAAGTACCAGCGTTGCAAGACCTTCAGTACTTCTGGAAGCAGATTTATTTAATTGTCGTCTGATTTTATCGTCCTGATAGTATATACATTTGGCCAAAAATGAAAAATTGGAATACAATATTTAGATTTCAAGAGTTTATTTTGTCTGAATATCATGAGTTTCACTGCAAAATTACCTGTTGAAGTGCCCTGTTTAAAACCAAAGGAATGCATTTATATAAGAGTCACAAAAGACATTGTCAAGAACCCCTAAAATGTATCAGTGTGTACTATAAACAATTGTAACGTATGTTTCAAATGTTTCCAGATTGAAATATTAATCACTCGAAAGTGGAGATGCATTGGAAAGTGCATTAAAAAGGAATGATGCATCGCTAAACAACATTGCACAGTGTGAGTACACAAACTGGTCAGCACTTAACTGTTTAGCATATTAAAGTTTACATCAATAAGATATATCAGGCATAAGAGTGAAAAATGTGAAATAAATCACATCGAGCCTATGAAGTTTAAAATGCAAACACCAGCACTGCTTTATGATTAATAATGCATGATTATCACAAGTTTCATTAATGAACAAACCATGCATTATTGTTGCTTAAAACGTACAGATTTCTTGGCACATTATTCAATAATGTGCTAAAAAATCTGTAAGTTTTAAGCAACAATAATGCATGGTTTGGGTAATAGTCACAAAAATACAGAATTATGAACAATTTAAGAGTGGTCACGTAAATAGACAGCTTTCTCACGGTTTTAGATTGAGAGTATAACTGACCTATGACACACTAGTCTATAAAGACAACAATGATAAACACAAAAAGGCGCACCTTTCATAATTTGGATACCCCCCCCCCCCTTTTTTTTTGGGGGGGGGGGGAGAGGCAATGGAAAAGGCATAGAAATGTCAGAAGAACAAATTGCAGTTCTTCTATTTCCATTACATAGAATAAAAGTTCGGTGACCTATAAAATGTTTTCAGTGGACATCATTATAAAAGACAACTGTAAACTCACAATCTAGTATTTTTCTGCAAAAGGCAACTTTCAATAAAAGGCATACTGGGTAAGAGCCAGTGTATAGGAGAGAATAATGCAAAAGTGGCGAGTTGTATTATAGTGAAATTATATAAAAGTTGGTATAAGAGCGTTAGTATGACGCTTTCGTCTATTTTCTTGGTTAAACTTCATATTTTCATTAATATCTCGGAATAGTTAGATTGGGTAGAAATTTTCATGGATGATTTTCGGTGCATAAACAAGGAAATTTACATATATTTCATCCTTTCAATTTGATATCTACAAGCCAACACTTTTATACAGTACCTTTCATTGTAAAGCATACATAAGTATACATCATTAGCAAATTTTTAAATTTGTGAATCAATTTCCTTGTCAATCCTTGTCAATCAAGTCGACATTATCACCTTCATTCACCCTTTGCTGAGATCGGTTTAAGTCTTCTTTTATTTTCTTGCCGAACGCTCTGTGCTTTTTAACTCTTTCATTTTTTTTCTGCGCTCTTGTTTTTCCCAACTCTTAAGATTTTCCACAGGAACGTAATACTTTTTTACACATTGTTTCTCGGATTTACTCTCTAAAAAAAAATCGAGTGAAAGTATTCACTCTTAATGGGGTGAATAAAAAAAAAGAGTGAATTTAGAGTGAAAAAATGTTCATTTTCACTCTTTTTAGAGTGACCTCAGGGACCACTCCTAAATCTTCGAGTGATCCCTGAGGTCACCCCAAAATGAGTGAAAATGAACTTTTTTTCACTCAAAATTCATTCCAATTTTACTCTAAATTCACTCTTTTTTTGTATTCACTCCATGAAGAGTGAATATTTTCACTCAATTTTTTTTTAAGAGAGTACGGAAGGCTTCTTCTCCAATCTTTTCCTTTTTCCTTCTTCAGTAATCGGCCTGAATCTTGGCTCTTTATTTTCCCATTTTGACCTCTAGGAACCGAAGGAGTAATGATAAGATTCCAGAAAATCCATACTGCAAATCAGTAATAAGATATTCTTACATAATTACGTAACCTACGTTACCTCTAATTACAAGGAATGAAGTGTCACATAATGAATTTGGTAGACTACAGTCACTGTAACTTTGAAGTAAATGATATGATAATTAAAATGAAAACCATTATTTTCATCATTCATATATCATTAACATACATATTGGATTGATTTTGATAGAGTGATTGAAACCTACGTTACCAGGGTATTCAGGGCCTCATTGACAATGATTATCGCCAAAAAGAATGGTTAGTGCAAGCGTAAAATTGAAATATGTTTTTCATCTGTTTATTTATGGATATTAGTCTTTTTTAGGATAAAGCTTTGGTGAAAAGCACGACAGTGTACATGCATATGTAAAATTGAAACCTACGTTACCTTAAGTGAAACCTACGTTACAATATTGACCCTATGTTTAAGTACCTTAATGTTGTATAAATATCTGAGTGTGATGTAAACTTATTATTCTCCTCGACAAAACAAACACCAAAGTACTTGCTTATAGTAAAAAAGTACCAATATTTGAATGTGATTACGCTAAACATGACTTTGAAAATATATATACCGTTCGCTCAGATACTGAGAAAGATCTCGTGCAGTCCATTTCCTGTGAGTCGTCAACGTGATGTGCCATTTTGTCGCAATGACTGTTTCTATGCAACTATGGAGTAAGATAGCTCTAGATAGCACTTGTTATCGATGAATGGTTGCAATGTTAGTGAATCTAATTAAGATTATTTTTTGGGGGGTAACGTATGTTTCGGTAACGTAAGTTACATCAGACCTTCGATGTGACTTTTTCAAGCGATTAGTAATGGCTCAAAACTGAAAACTCAGTGGAGAGATTGGGGTACCGTATGCCTATGTTTGGCATCTTCCTTGTAACATTTTCATTTTTAATTTTCCATAGCGGTGGTAACGTATGTTTCATTTCTTAACCATACGGTCTGACACATATTAGTGCTTGAAGCTTTTTCTCTGCAGCAGATAACCAGGTGGCACAACTATTGTTTACAGCATTGGACGAGACATTTTCTAAGTTTTTAGGACGGATAATTCACAATTTCAACCCCAGGGAATGTTTTAAAGGAAAACTTGAAATCATGGTAACGTATGTTTCACAGGCCTTTGCGACAAATTTGACTTGTAAAATAATTCAACTGAACAGTTTTCAATTATATTTCTTTTTATTCTAACGTGTAGGCAAATGGCTTAATTTGCCTTAGAACAAGTTTTAATGAAAAAAGATCATGCTTTCATTTGCATAATAGTAACATATCGGCAAAACTATTAATTTGCGACATGCTGTTTTTGGCGGGTTTACCATCTTTATGAATGCATAACTTCCGAAAGAATCATAACTGGATGTTCAAATTCTCGGCAGTTCTAGTTAACAATGTACTAACGGTAACTATTACCCGAAACTTATAACAATCGGTCGTTGCTTTATTTTCTCTTTGGTAAAACTATTGCGACAAGTATTTCACTAAATTGTACATATTTAGTGGTTTTGAACCTTCAGTGGTCAAAGAGAAATGAGGATCTTTGTAGAGCATGTCAGGAATCCCTTCCCTCCAAGTTTGTCCATTGTGTTTACAATTCCAAGAGCATCCAAGTGCTGAACTTGGAAGAAGTAGACCCATGACATGCTCTACAAAGATTCACATTTCTCTGTGACCACTTAACCAAAATGAATGGGGTTTCTGCAAAATGCGGGTAGGAAGATATAGTTTCATTCCCTGAAGTAGCATTCAGATTGTTCAAATTATTTGCAATGTTATTTATATGGAAATCCACTTGTAATTTTTTTTTTTTTTTTTTTTTTGGGGGGGGGGGGAGCATACTGTATCCAATCATCATGCAAGGGCAATAGTAAAATACAACAGCACATTTATATGCAAGTCAAATCCTCTGTTTTGACAGAGCTCTGTTAGGAATAATGAAAAGAGTTTAGCTCCATGTCTTCTCAGGGTGTGAGATTTCTGAATCTGTGATGTTTCTTGAGGTTCAGTATTAAAATAATGCTGATATGGTAATCTGTGTTGGCAAGAAAATAGTGAGTATGATTCATATTTCCTTAAATCTCAGCAAAATCCTTGGCTTTTGTTTGATTGCATTACAAAGAAAACCAACAGTAAATTCGGTCTGAAAAAATAGAAACTTGCAGTAAAACACATTACAATATCCTGATGTGAGTAGAAAAAAAAAAATCAGTTAAAGTTTTAGTTTTTGTCTTGCCCACCGGAGGTGAAGGCGAGACTAAGGGATCCAAATGGCGTCCATCCGTCGTCCGTCCGTCGTCCGTCCGTCGTCCGTCCGTCGTCCGTCCGTCGTCCGTCCGTCGTCCGTCACAAATGTTAAAGTTTACCTGCAAGACTCTCTTGTGATGCATAACTTGGCATCTGTTACAGCAATGGCAGCCACACTTGGGTGATAGAAGCACTAGGGGTATCTTCATGTTATGGTGTTGTCAGAGGTCATGTGATGATGTCAAAGGTCATTTGAGGTCATATATTAAAAAGTATGTGCAAGACTCTTTTCTATGTTAAAGTTTACCTGCAAGACTCTCTTTTGACAAATAACTTCACATAAGTTGCTTGGATTACAACCTAACTTGGGTCATAGATGCACTGGGGGTACCTTCATGTTATGGTGCCGTTGGAGGTCACAGGATAAGGTCAAAGGTCATTTGAGGTCAAACGTTAAAGTTTACTTGCAAGACTCTCTTATCACATGTAACTCAGCACATGTTGCTACAATGGCAATCAAACTTGGGTGATGAATGCACTGGGGGTACCTTCATGTTATGGTGCCGTAAGAGGTCACATGATAAGGTCAAAGGTCATTTGAGGTCATACGTTAAAGTTTACTTGCAAGACTCTCTTATCACACGTAACTCAGCACATGTTGCTACAATGGCAATCAAACTTAGGTGATGGTAGATGTCTCTTGGGAAGTTGAAGGTAACCACAAGGTCAAAGGTTACAGACAGGGGTCAACAAACTTTTAGGACCCAATGTTAAGTTTTTAGGGCGCATTTCGTTTATGGCTCATAACTTGTGATCCCTTTGTCCGTTTGTGACCAAACTTGGATGGAAGATGTCCCTTGGGGAGGTGAAGGTCGTCACAAGGTCAAAGGTCACAGACAGGGGTCAACAAACTTTTAGGGCCCAATGTTATGTTTTTAGGGCGCGTTTTGATTGTGGCTCATAACTTTTGATCCCTATGTCCGTTTGTGACCAAACTTGGATGGTAGATGTCCCTTGGGGAGTTAAAGGTCATCACAAGGTCAAAGGTCACAGAAAGGGGTCAACAAATCTTTAGGGCCCAATGTTAAGTTTTTATGGCACGTTTCGATTATGGCTCGTTACTTTTGATCCCTTTGTCCGTTTGTGACCAAACTTGGATGGTGAATGTCCCTTAGGGTGTTGAAGGTCACCACAAGGTCAAAGGTCATATTAAAGCAGGTCATTTAACTTGTGGGAGTTATAAAAAATATTAATTCCTTGTACGCGAATGGGCGAGACACAATTCGGCGATTGCCTTGTTTTAATTCATACACTGATTACAAGTCTGCTTTCAGCTGGACAGCTGGGGTGGTATTCTGAACACCGTTTTATCTCTGTTGTAACTTGTGTTGTAACTTGTGTTGTAAGCCTGTGAGTTATAACACCGCTAAAACAGTTGTAAATCGGTATTCTGAAAACTGTTTTAACGGTGTTGTAAGTCATGATAACCACGCCCATCGCAATAATCATATCCAATAGGAAATATTGTTAGAAGTAGCATCTAAGACATTTCAACCAATAAGATTTCTCCCTTGGGCAAGTGCGCCTTGCTTAACTCTGCGCGTTTTAACAAGCGCTCATTCTCTGGCGTGCGCACAAATAGGACAATGGTATGCGCAGGTAAAGAGAGCCAGAGATAAAATAAAGTTACAACAGAAGCTTGATCATTATGCCTTCTTACCGGTTTTGACGGATAGTTGGTGCAGTAGGGGATTCACAAAGCTATCTCAGATTGAGTCTTTTTATTTGAAATTTTGTTTAAAAAATAAGAAGATATCTGGCGTTCATAAGAGGAACCCAAATTTCATGGTTTATGTGGAACTAGACGCTTCTAAATTAAGTTAAGCCCTTGCAATGCCATGTTATTATTATCATTAAATATTATTATTGTTGTTGTTGTTGTCACTATCTTCACAAGATATCTCTTGGAGAGCATTATCGCGTAAAGTTCCATCATGGAACCTTAGACTTCTAATACTTTTCTTAGGATTCGCGCCATCCCCAGCAATAAATATTTTTGAAACACCCAAAGGTACTGATAATGAATTCTTTTTGGTGAAGATAGTGAAATCATATTAAAAAATATTTAATATTTTGAAAGATATTTTTGAAATAGATAGTGCTTAAAACAAGTTAGTGCCGACGGTGCCGGTAACCTTTCTATTCATGTGTTTGTGTTTTTATCTATGTGCATAATTATGCTACGCGTATGTACTTGCAATGTTACTGTTACCAAATTTTGTATTGTGGAATGAGTTTACGTTTTGTCAAACTGCTATGTACTGCTATGTACAGAAAGGCAAATGCCTTTCTGTACATACATTGTTTTTATTTTTTGTATATCTTTTTTATTTTGAACTCGCATACCACAATATTGAGTTGATGAATAATCTCACTATCTAACATAAGTTAAAACGAAAGTTACAACGGAGTTATAACACCTTCCACCCTGTTTTATCTCAGAAGCATAAATTTGCACGGGGCATGACTTACAACAGAAGATAAAACAGTTTTCAGAATACCGTGTAATCTAATGGGTGTTCAGGTTTGCGCCCACTGTTACGCGCGTGCGCATACCCTAAGACAATGGTATGCGCAGGCAAAGAGTGCGCAAGATAAAACACTACTTACAACAGAAGTTACAACAGAAGTTACAACAGAGATAAAACGGTGTTCAGAATACCGATTTGTTACAACAGACTTACAACAGAGATAAAACGGTCTCAGAATACCACCCCTGTTTTTCAGCATGCCATGAGTGTGTGATGTCTCAATGTTATTTCACATTTTCTTTGTGTCATCTTACCCTGACAGGACATCACAGGGTGGGGTGAGAATGACCGAGGAGTCTCCTACACCTTTGGTGGTGATGTGGTCAGACAGTTCCTGAAGAAGAATGACCTCAGTCTCATTGTCAGGGCACACCAGGTAAACACAAGCTAAGACAGAAAAATTACTTTTTGCTTTGGATAATTAATGCACTACCTCTAAACTCATCAAGGTACATTGGGCACAGCCAGACAGAGACATATATGTAGATGCCCACAATATATACATGCACACAAAACAAAAGACACTGAAAAAAACAAGAATTTTCATAGTTTCTTACCAACTTGTCTGCATCAGTACCACATTTTTTTTTTAAATAAAAAAAATATGGCATACACGTTGAGAGCATTTACATGTTGTGTTCTCTTTTGTATCAGAATTTTTGTCAACTCCTCATTGAGATACTTTGTCTACCCCCCCCCCCCCCCCAAAAAAAAAAAAAAAAAAAAAAAAGATAATACTTCCAGGGTGTCACATACAGTTACAATGCAGGTCCTAGTTCATATTTATAATTTAGTTGCCATTCAAAACCATGGCAATTACACATCAAACCATGCATCATACTCTATGGAAGACTAAAGCTTACATAAATTATGTATAATGTAGGCCCATAATAAGCATTGCACATGTTTCAGTTGCAGTCTTATGATTCCTGAACTGACCAGTATTTGGCATGAATTTATTTCATATAATATCAAACATAATTTCACATTTTAGTCTATCATACAGTATAATGCATGATTTGAGAAACTGAAGTCTACTCACAACAAAGGGTTTATTTCAGCATATTCCAAAAATATGTGTATATATATAATATATACATGTTTGTCTTGTATGGTGGGTACATAATAAAGGGTAAGCAGGTTGTGTGGCCATTAAAACACAATACAATTTCACACAAATTTCAAAATCTCTTCAGTGTTCCTGCTTGAAGGTTCACTGATAGTATCGATGTAAAACATTCAAAAGTTATGAACATAATAATTATAGGTCTGACATTTAATATGTGCAAGGTATCATTGCTGTATGGAGAAACCACTGAACATGTTTTGTGTTTAATACGGTATACTTAGTATACATAGAGTCATGTGTGAATGTGTGTGTGTGCGTGTGTGTGCGTGTGTGTGTGTGTGTGTGGTCAATTTGTGCATGCAAACAACCCTGGGTCCAAGGGTATAATGGGTAGTTTGCAGGCACAAACCCTTGTTCGCGTGAAGGAGTCTGCGCCAAGACTACTACATGCACTAACCGGCACTGTCCGTCAGCCTGTAGGGAGACGCTACAGTACAGGGCCTATGGGACAGTGTAGTCTTGGCGCAGACACCTTGACCAAAAACAAGGTTTTATGCCTGCAAACAAGCGGTCTGGCAACCCCTTTCCCGACCAGATATTTTGTCAGTTTTTATATTTTGATTATGTACACCCATAGGACATTCATATAGGCCAAGTTTGGTCCATGGGCTCCATGGGGTAAATTACACCCGCCGGAGGGCCTTTTCGGGGGGTCCCTGGGGGCCGAACCCGCCCTCAGGGACCAGGCTGACAGGCATTTTTTTAATGAGAAGGGTGGCCCCAGCAACTCTGAGGGGTGAAACCTTTTGGGCTTGATGGGGTAAATTGACCAGCAGCCAGCTCTCAGACTATGATTAAATTGATTAAATTTCTCATAAATCCCATTCAAATGTCGATTTCAGGGGAAATATATGATCACAGCAATTTTAATAGTTAATAATATCCAGGAGTTCAGCGTGAAGCTGATAATAGAATATGTTTGATCGACCTTTTGAAAGTAACTATTTTTTGTAAATTATGAACATGCTGAGGTAGTGCATTCCAGACAGCACTTTGTATACAAATCATACAGAATTTAATTGATCAAAATACTCTTAGTTTTTTGAGAAACTTAGGGACATGGAATTCGGGACATACGATCAAAATCATACAAAATTTTGATAGAAATACACATTTTTTTATTTTTTTATTTTTTGCGTGGCAAGCTAGAGCATTTTATATGTGAATCTTGTAGATGGAAATGGTCAAATTTTCAAGTAGTTGAGCTGGGATTTTACACATATGATTGCCATATTGAGCAGTTGTGACAGACACCATTTTTGTCAGTATCATGAAATATATTGCCATAGTAGCATCTATTTTTAATACAAAACATCACAGTCTTGTCGATCAAACTGCATTGTACTCCCTCATTTTTGAACAATATGAAATTAAGCACATATGATCATAATGATATGTAGTTCTGCAGGATACCTTGCTTTTGATAGAAGTTGAAAGAATGTTTCCAAGGTAAAACAACACTCTTTATTATTGTCAGCAGTGTACCAGTACAGAAGTGTTTGCTAGGGTGTATTTATTTTAACACCTTCAGTGATATTTCTAGTGTGAAGTAGCATTCCAACATACCATGATTCAGTTTTTATCATTTGATTTGGATGGCTAGAAGACCTGTGGGTCATGGTAAATACGTTTTCCTTTCTTGCCCCTGGCAGCCCAGTTTGTTATGTCGCGATGTAGGCCTATTTTTCCATTTTTTCTTAATGACTATGATATGATTTATTTTGATGTTTGTTATGCTGAATTAAATTTGTTTTTTGATTGTATATGTGGAGACGAATGAAATGCCAAGTGATATAAATAGTGATAATGATAATAATTACAATAATAAATGCTCTCCAAAGCTAATGAGTTATACTAAAGCTGAGAATCTCTTCTCTCAGGATCTGACAGCTAAAAATTCTTATCTAGCAACTTTCACAACTAATTATCTTCATCTGTATTTTCTCTTGCAGGTTGTGGAGGATGGCTACCAATTCTTCCAGAAAAGAAAGTTGGTGACGCTGTTCAGTGCTCCAAACTACTGTGGAGAGTTTGACAATGCCGGTGGAGTCATGATTGTTACACAAGACCTCACATGCTCGTTCTCCATTCTACAGGTAAAGAGGCATCTGTCTTTTATTGTTAAAGTGAACATTTTTGTGTGGGTTATTTTCTGTGCTCAGTTCGGAAAAACAATTTTTTTTCTTTTATTCCATGGAATCAAAGAAATGAATTATCATTACTTAATTCATTATTACAAAAAAAAAAAAATGTGCTTGCTTTTATTTTTGTGCTAGTTTTATGTCATGTGTAATGCACAAAAAATTCCCACTGTTGTAGTTTGATATTTGGGCATATTAATTTCAGAAACATCCTACTGACTGTTAAGCTCTGAATCATTTTAAGATGTTAAATGAAGGAAAGGAGTAACCATATATATTTTTTTTTTTATTTCATGACATTTTTGCTAAAGTTCTTGGTGAATTTCTGATACGTTTTCTCTTTTTTTCATAGAAAACGACTTTAATCATACATATCACACCAGCAAGTCCTGTTTAAAGTAGGATGAACTTGAGGATAAACTTGAGGATAAACCCTCATGTGATTCGAGTGCCGTTTGGCACAAAAAGCCTCATACAAGTATTGTACACACTGTCCTAAATCTGTGGCACAGAAACAGTTTATCAGGAAATACATGTGTAGATTTGCTAAAACACTTCCATTTTTTTTTTTTGGTCATCTATGTCTAATATACATGAAAACTAAGTCTAGAGAGATAATCACAGGGATTTCATTTCCCTACCAGACTGAATATTTTCATACCAGTTTCAGACAGAATTGCCGATTGTGCAACCAAAACATTTACCAACTACCAGTAGGCGGTAGTGTGTGGGACTTCTCAATATTAATATGCTGGCAGTGATATCCAGCACAGGCAGCTCACCATTCACACATGCACTTCATTTTTATTGCCATTTTCTTTCTTGGCATTGAACCTGCTGTCTTTGATATCAGTTGGTAGAATAACTCTGCATGCATTAGTTTATAACACACAGTGAGCTTTGTATGGGGTAATTGCTTCATTCTACACCAGCCATAAATGACCAATGACTTTATCAACATCTTGTGGCTGGTCAAAAGAGAAAAGAAAGAAGAAAAAGTCCACCATACTCTCTTTTTTTTTTTTTTTTTTTTGGGGGGGGGGTATATTTTCATGTTCTCTGGTTCTCTCTGCATCCTTATTTTCTCTTTTGTCAGCCACAAGGAAATGGACCAAAGCAAGAATCAAAGAAGAAATGATGTTTCAGCTTCTCTTGTCTACCTTTCCTGGACTTACAGAGGAATCCATCACATCAGCTGGGATTCTTCCAAGAATACTGATTGGAGTATGCCAGATTTAATAGCTGACATCTTTTCTTTTTGTTTTTGTCATGTCTTCTGCTGAAGTAAATTTTTCAGAAAAAGACACAGGTATGATTAATCTTTCTCTCTGCCATTGTATAGCAAGGTACCTGTAAGAAAGTTATTTGATCTATTCAGAGTTTTATGAAAATGTTGATATTTTCCACCTTTTGATCAGTGTTGATACTTAGCATACTTTTAGTATATATTTGATCTGCTGAAGGGAAAGATTCAAATATGATCTGTGGTTCATTGTGAAAAGACATTCATTGTTTAGATTTACTTTTTGAAGTAAAGAACATCTCAGTTTACAAACACTCTCTGAATGCATAAATACTTGCATTGATGTATAAACTTATTGCATCAGTTTGAGAAACTTGGCATAAAGTGACTCAACAGCTTGAGAAAGACAGTGCTAACCTAGTGCAAAATAAAAGTAGTGCATTGTTTTTCATATTTGACAAAAAAAAACATAAAACAAAGCCAAAAGAATCAAGATGCAAGTAAACCTTTGGGATGAGATAAACTATGTTTTTGCACTTTGATTTTAGTCTTTCTTTTGTAAACTTAAATTCATCTTTGAAGATTTTTTTAGTCCTTTTCTCTTATTATCTTGCCTGGCTGAAAATGATGTCTGCACTAGATCTAAACAAGGCTGGTTTTCTGGAGAAAGCCTGGAGAAAAAGGTACTTTAGCTCTCTTTACCATTTTATTAATGGTGCATTTCTGGTCCTGTTTCAAGGATGTAGTGTCCAATCTGTAATTATTCATTGCTTACTCGTCTGGAGATGAATATTTCTGCGAGGTACCATGTGACCAAAGATGAACTCTGTTGACCGAGTTAGATTATCCATCTCATTTGATGTGGGAAATAACTAGTGCTATCCTTTTTCCAGCATAGTTTGGTGATCAATAGAGTGTTTGACCACCGATGTGTGGATAAAAGAAAAAGATAGCAAATGGTAATCTGTCATTATTAAAGAGATGATATTTCTCTATTTTCAAATTGCTAACATGCTGCAGATTTGCAGAAGACGTTAGTTGAATTTTTGCCACAAATATTTTGATGAGCATTTTACCCAGATCTCATGAAGTAAGTTCTGCAGCAGTAAAGTTTGAAGGATAGCAAATATTTCATTTATGTGTGGTTGTTCAGCATACCTTGTGTGGTGATTTTAGGTTTATAGTTGTTCATAATCAAAGGCTTTCATAAAACTTAGAGACCAATAAGAGAAGTGTGACCACAGGATAGCTTTATATATATAATATATATATATACATAATACATATACATTGAAAAGAAAATGTGTATTACATTGTACTAATTGTATAATATTCAGTTATCAAGTTATTGATTTTGTTGTTTACTAGTTTCAAGTTGAGAGTTAAAAGTTACTTGACGTATTCATATATGGAAATGTCATCATTGAAAAGTGGATGGAATTTTGTAGAGTTGGTGATTGTTGTGGTATATCGGTTTAAATTGGTTGATTTAAATTTGAAAAGTATGAAAGGAACATACAAATTGTTTGTAAGAGAAACAATTTTTATAAGTACCCATTACAAGTGGACATAGTTTTCTAGTTGATGGAAAATATCAAACAGGTTGAACATGAGCATTAATGTACACTATCATTATCTTTCTTCTTTTTTTTTCTTTTTTTTTTTTTGGGGGGGGGGGATATACTCAACCCTGAAGGGTGAAGTATGTGTAAGAAAGAGATGATATCTGAAAATGTTTGTGCCAATATAATTTAGTATTTGTGACCGTGCACCTCAAAACGAACATAAAGTCGCACACACTGATTTTGTGTGAGGACTGAAAATAAGTGAAATGGGTCAACCTAGCCAAACTTGACTTTTTCATATTTTCTAAAAGAGCGGGTCTTCTTCTACATTATGCAAAAATTCGGTATCATAAAACGGGCAGGAAAGTGTGTTTTTTAGCAGTTTATCTCGAGCATTTTTGGTAGAATAGTGTGATTAGGCGTTTCTTTAGAATCCCTTTTTCATTTCTGAAAAACCTTGTCCACACTCTTCACTTTCAACTCTAATAACTTTTGAAAAGATAGTGCTACTGCTTTGAAAGTTGGCATTGATTATGGACAGAATGTGTTAATGAGGCATGCTCAATTTCCGTTTAATTTGATAATCCCTTCATTGTTGTCACTCTGGTGGTTTACTTCCTGTTTTTTGTCCCATTCATCGCACAGCCAGCACGGTTTGGTAAAGATTAAGCGCTTGAAAAGACACTGTACTTCAGAGCCTCTTTTCTCAGTTCACATATCTAAAATAACAGTTTAGCCTGCCTTGGTGGCTATATGCACCTCTCATGAAATTGGAGCTTGTGATATTATTAAAAGTTATTAATGCAGGTGTTAATTGGTGACAAAATATTACCTTTTTTTTCAGGCTATCACTGATAAACACTGGATTCTACTAAATGGAGTCTTGTTTCAGAGTGCATCAGTACTGAAAACTTCTTCCACAATTCTTGGAACTTAAAGTGTAAACTGACAGAAAATTAAATAAATAGACCTGGTAAAATAAGCAAACATGGAAAAGGCTGGTATGACTTTATTGGGAGGTGAAGGTTTATAGCAAACCTCTTGGCTATATTTGTACAAAATTTTGAGGGAGTATTGGCATTTTCAGCTATTCACATTCAGGGCAGCAAGACCACGACACCTGCCCTTCTTAAAGTTTAACTGTGAAAACTACTTGAATTTTTTTTTTTTTTTTTTTTTTTTTTTTTTACAGCAGAAAAGGGATAATCAGAATGGTAATGCTCTATAGCATTGTAACAATGTACGAATGGGAACTACAAGTACTAGTGCAGTTCTCAACATGTTTGCATCGTCTGTACCTTAACCTGGTAGATTTTACTGCTGAAAGTAACTTTCGTCAAATATTGTTAACTGTAATCAGTAGTGTTATTCCAAGAGTGTGCACAATAGTTTCATTCACTTGGTATTTGCCACTCCAGTTTTAGACCTTGCCTATAGTATTCTCTTGCATTTCACAACCTCTAAAGCAATATGTTTGCTGTGGAATGATAGGATGAACTCTGAAATATTTTAGAGTTTTTGATACGCTAGCATCATAGCTGTTGACAGCAAGTGCATGTTCTTATTGTTTTATTAAAAGTGCAATTTTCGTTTTCTTACAAATATATGCGAAAACTTGGTACAAAGTACAATTAAAATAGAAGTGTTGTATACATGCAATTCAATGATTATGTTATCTTGGAATAAGTTAATTTAATCTTCAGATTTAAAGTGTTTCTGTTTATCACTCCTCAGTGTAATGTTAAACTAAATTTGAATAGAAAATTCACTGCTCTATGAACATGGCAGTTTTGTAAAAACTACCAGCAGATAAAAAAAGCTTCAAATTATTTTGTTGTTCGTTTTTTTCTTTGCGAGTGTAACAATATACTTCAATACTCACATACCTTTCACCTTTTGTTTACTAAAAGCAAGTATGCATCAATGTTGATATTACTTTTCCCGCTTATAAGGGGTTCAGTTTTAGTATCAATAATCCTGTATAGTTTTTTGGCAGTGTGTCGTTTGTGTTAAATTCATATGCCTGATTAACTCGTGGTTGATAAAATGGTCACAATGCTACTTGATACCTATCAAAATGCTAGAAGAATTTGAATAGTGTACTACAATTGTTGAAATTTAAGGTAAAGCATGTTTGTGAACACTATTAACCTGTTTCCTTCTGCATCACTGGATATGAGGTTTTGCCAACAAAACAGCAGCAGCAGCAAAAACAACAGCAACAACATCAAAATTTCATTGATTGCTACCGTTTCCTGAGAAAGTCCCATGTCCATTTTGGTGTTGTGCAGTATGCAGCTGTTATTGTTTATTTCATTCACTTACTGAAATGTAGGAGTTGCATGGACTGGCATATTTCTATGTATCTTTCTTGTGTTTTCTTTACAGTTTGTTTTTGTGGCTTCTTCAAACTTATAATCCTACCTTGACATATTTGTGATGTCTATGTCATTTTAGAAACAAAAAGCAATATTGATGTTTCAGTTTTGTTTGAGAAAAATGAAGTACTGCCAATTGTTAAAACCACTTAATGATGACATCAAGATGAAGAGCAAAATTGCCTGATTGATATTTATTTTTTATTACCTTTTTGTTATTGTAGAGGATTTTATAGATAGTGAAATTCAACACAGAAACAGAAATGTCAGAAAGGCATAGGCCTCAGCATGTAACACTGAATTCCGGTAGCCATTGGAATTAACAAGGCTAATCAAGCACTCGTGATCCCCATACACATGTTGGCATACACAGCTTGCTTAAAGTGATACGTCATGAATTACCATCCCTCATTCTCACAGATGTCTGAAGGCTATCTTTCCTTCAAGAGCCTGGTTTGTAATACCAGCTGTGTGTGATATTTCCAACAGGCAATAGGATAACTGATTGATAGATAATAGCAAATTAAGACTTGATTTCTTGTTCCAAATTTGTTTTAGATCCAATTCATCTTTTATTTGTGTGTGTGTGTGTGTGTGTGTGTGTGTGTGAGTGTGTTTGTGTGTGTGTGATGGACGATATTGTAAAGTTATTTTAAATGTTATTAAAATCCTTTTACAGATACTTTGAGGTACCTCAATGGAAAGCAGTACATGGTAGTCTGTTCTGAATGTTTAAGACACACACACACACACACACACACACACACACACACACACACACATAGATACTTACCTGAAGATCCTTTATGGGGGGGGGAGGGACACACATTATTTTGTTAATCTCTATTTTACTTCTCTCTCTCCATCTCTGTAAGGAGTGAAGAATTTGTCTCGTGTCCGTTTCAATCCTGATTAACACACTACACTTTTTAGATTAGTATAACGTCTATTTTCTAGGTTTTAATCCAGTGACAAAATGTTCAAGCAACAAAACTATTTGGGATAGATCATTTTTATCGTGATGTGAGTTTAAAAAGTTGTAAAGAGTTTTTCCACCAAATATCTTCGTTTCTCAAGGAAAAGCAACCTCCGCTCTCATAGACTATTTCTTGACGTTAATATCTGGTTTTCACGCATAGTGACTATATCTCAGCCAAGCGCTGTTTGTCTTGAATATGTTTTTGCATGTGTATAAGAAGTGTATTCAAAAAGTTTATGAGAAGTTATCAGATATATAAAAATTGTCAACGCATTTTCTTTATGAAAGTTTTGAAGATATGCATGTGTTTCAAATGAAACTGACGTTTAGATGTAATTATTGGAACATTTTAATTGGAAGTAATACTATTTCAAATTGTTCTGTTGTATTACTGTATACTAGGGTTAAATAAAACTGTAACATTGACTTACAAATGAGAACTGTTCTAAATAAATACTTTGAATTCCATCCTAATTGTCTCCGTCGTTCTTTCATGTTAGGACAGAGTAGAGGAGAACGTTCATGTGCGTAAAACAGTGAGGGGTGAGAGAGGCATGGGAAACCGAGTGTGAATAAGCTAGATCGTAGTTACAGTTTGTACATGAGCAGAACAAAAGGTCGTTTGTGCCAACATGTATGTTGGTTTGTAAATTTACTGAAATAAGAATCTGTGAAGCAATGATCATTCGTGTTATCCTTATACATAAATGGTGCTTGCCGACACATCCACTTGACGATTCTAAACCTGATATTTGACAATATTGATATAACAAACAACTTGTTAAATGCATTCTATGCATACCAATGAAATGGATGTTTTCCAAGAGTTAATAGACGGATCATTCTGGTCATCTGGTCTACGCAAATTAATTCCATATTTTGACATGAATTCCATAAATCGTTACATTTGGCGAGCTTATTAATTATGCCGTTTTGAAAACGTGTGAAGTGCCTAACTAACTGAGCAAAACGAAAGGTCATGACGTGTACCAATGTGCACTTGGGCTAATTATGCGAACTGTCTTATCAGACGCTACATGTTGTGTGTGAGTGTATGTTTCTGTGAAAGGTAACGAATGAGACCAACGTTTTACTTCCAATACAATTTCAATCCCAAAGAAGAAGACATTTCTGAAACATCGTTTTCGCAATCATGCATGCATACACTCGTAGGACCTTGAATGCAAGCCTACACTATGTTCAATTAAAGAATATAACTAAATTTATATTAATCGATGTTATCACAACTTTGTTTTACATCGGAGAATGAAAGGACCGTGGCCCACCCCTCATAGATCACTTCATGACGTGTTAAGAATCACACGACATGTATTCATTGACTGTCAGTTTCTTTATCTCTTTAGGAACTAACCTATCACTCGGTAGGTTCGATTGGACTTCAGTTCAACAATGATCCCCGTACATGGAAAACATTCCTGAGAACTACAGTATCCGATGAGGCTAAATTTTGTAGAGTAACTAACTTATTTATCTGCTAATCAGAGCAGAAAGAGAAGAGAGAGAGAGAGAGACAGAGATTGGGAGAAAGGGAGAGAGAGAGGGAGAGACAGTTAACTACAGAATAACATGCAACACTGTAAAAACATCGGTGTTAGATTTAACACCATGGGTGTTAAATTTAACACCGATCAAGTGTTAATAGAGGACCACACCCACAGGTGTAGAAAATGCACTGTGATGGTGTTGAAAAGTGTTCACCTGACACTTCGTGGTGTTAATTTGACACTGTACCTGGTGATATTTTGACACTGTACTGGTGTTAATTCAAAAATGACACCACATGGTGTTGATTTGATATTTGTTGGTGTTAGTATCAATGGTTTAACACCCGTCCAGCTTTAATAAGAGACCACATCAGCTGGTGTTACTGTGGTGTAAATTTATTTTCACATTTTAAAAAAAAAAATCTAGTATTTTAATGTAAAATTCTTGATCGTCTTGTTTAAATTAAAAATCAACAAGAAGTGCAGTTACTAAGAAACTCTTCAAAAAACAGTTTTATATTTGGAAATGACACCCGGAGGTGTTAATTTAACACCATAAATGAGCACCGAAAATTTAACACCAGCTCGGTGTTCACTATTTAACACCGGACTTTTTGCAGTGAAGCTGCAATTTTATGGAGTAAACCAAGAATAATATTGTTAGGAACGAGGATATTCGAAGAAATCTGTTTCGTACATGTACCGAAAATGAATAACACTTACGGGTTGTCTCTCAAAGAAGTACCGGTAAACAGGAATTATCAATGGATATACAGTGTAATGCTAGATGTACATTGTGCGAGGAGTATCATTTCAGAAGTATCAGTGCATAATAACTGCTTTTATAACCATATAATTTGTCATTGTTTTTTGTTATGTAATACAGTAGTCTTATACCATGAAAGATGTGTGACAATGCATGTATTGCATATGACTTTCATATAGGTACTGAGGAGAAAGCCATATTTAGTGAAGCCATATGTTTGCAGCAGATGCTGAAGAAATTTGCATATCCCTACACTACATGGCTTCCATTCAATGATGTGCCTATGTATTGTATCAACGTCAGTCGTACCATGCAATTTGCACAAAGCCAAAGCATAGCCTATTTGGTGCTTTCAGCATTCGTTATATGAGATGTTTTCACTTAGCGACTCCTTCAGAATATACACAGAATACGACTGTGGACTAAGTTGTCAAAACGCGAAACAGCTTTTATTGTACACCACAATCTTGCTTTTCTAGATAACCTAGAAGCCTTTTTTTTTTAATTCGTCATCTCTTACGAGAAACCGCGGGAAGGAGAGATCGCAAACAATGAAGTGTCAATCTCAAGAGGTAAGTTCATCTATACATTTGATAACAAGGTCTGACAAGATTTCATTTATGAAGGTTTTCTACCGTTAATTCGTTTCCTACGTTTGTTAAGAGACACGGTCGACTCAGAATCCTTGTTTCGGAAAGACAAATATTGTGTTTTGTGTGAGGATGACAATCCTATCTTAATAATCAACACGCATGTTATTTTTAATTCAGCAAAATATATTTTCCCACTTCAATAGATAATTGTTTGAGGTGATACAACGATGCTTGCCATTGCATGTCTACTGATGTTATTACCGGTATTTGTAAACTTTTATGTCCAGAATTAAAAGAAAACGAAATTATGTAAAATGTATTTTGGAGCGACGGTCATTAGGAATTAACTAGAAAACGATGTTTTTATTGCCAACGTGATTTGAAAAATAGAATGTTATCACATGTTATGAAAACCCGTTTCTTTAGTAATCTTTAGTGTTGCATGTTATTAATACGTTCATATTATGATGGCAAGCGGTTTGAATTTTTCGCTGTGTATGTTTAGTATTTCCTTAGTGTCTCCAACTTTGCCTTTTCAATTTGTATTACGTCTTCTTTCAAACCCGTCTAAATACGCTGTCTACTCTTTACCAACACCGCCATCTTTTTCTCTTTTCCCCCTAAATTTCAAACCATTTTTCATCGTCATTGTTCCCTTTGCCAGCATTATCACACTCGCCATTATTGTCATTCATACTCGTAGTGTCAGATATATCCGACTTGACTGAAGTCGTTCTCTATACACACTTGACAGCTTCTGGTTCATGGGCAATTGAAGGCAGTCAAATTCGTTTGCATGGTGACGTTGGTTTCGCTGCTTCTCTCTGTGATATGGTATGCTCGCATGTACTCTGTCATATTTACTGCCCCAGCGGAGTGCAGCCAACACACACATTCCATCGACGTGTTTAATTGCCATGTAAGTACAGCCGTATTATGTATTATGAATGCATTTAGAAAAAAAAAAAACCAACCAAAACGATATAAACAAAGTCAGAACTTAGTTACTGTAGCTCGGGGAAGAAGAGTAGAGTAAGTTCTTTGATTTTATTTGTAAGTTAATTAGTTTAATTTGTACAAGAATGTAAAAACGGACTTGCTGCGCTCGCATGATATATCTGCAAACAAAGCCTTCAATAATCATTCATCGTTAGGAATACGCAATGTCCGGATTCTTTTTGTTGGATACAACACTGTCTGTTCATTGGAAGCCCCGGTCGAAGCCTCTCGGATAACGTTTCCACGTGCTCCAAGTAGACCTACAATGTATTATGTGTAATGAGTAAGGTGTGATGAGAGTTTCAATAACATTCTTCGTACATTGTTTAATGAAATTTATGGCAAGGGATCTAGATCAATAATTCAATTCAACTCAATCCTGTTTTTTTTTTTAGAAAGATAGAAACAGACATAGCAGTCGTGACGAACAGATTATGATGCAAATTGAGAACCCAAAAACCTCTTCTGGTGGGTCAGGCTACTCCGGAGAAGGGTGGACACCTCGATCCCGGCTGATTTGGTTTCCAAGAATGAGTCCTGCATGCAGTCAAAACCTGCCTTAACGGCCACCTGTCTATAGCGACCCCTGCGGTATACGGCCAATCAAAAATAACACCCCCAGAAAAGCCATGTTTATGACAGCGTCTATAGCAGCCACCTGTCTGTAACGAGCGTTTTTTTCTCCTTTGAGTGGCCGCTATAGCCAGGTTTGACTTCTGCTGAAAGTGAGGAGGTACTTCCAGTACCTCACTTTTTAAAGTGAATGTGAACGTCGAAGAAACGAAAGTGTAAGAGGTTGAATGTTTAAAAGATTGGCAATACGTAATGGTATCGATTGACACTTAGCTTGCTAAGAGCACACACCACAGTAGGTAATAAAGGGAAGTCACTTTGCCTATTTACGAGGATAAAGGATTAAGCCTCAGAGAAAGATCATTTACACGGATTTCATGGAGTATTATTTCAGTTCTTATTTGTCAAAATACTGTTTAGCTGATACGTATACGAAGTTAATGCTTCCTCCTATGAAGTTATGATTATACTCATTTTTGTGACCGATTTGGCGTATCAAAACACGCCCAGAGTGAATGATGACCATATCAAAATACAATACATTGTATATTCGAGAAGTCTTATGTTCTTACAAGTTTATAGCAATTTGTTTCGTTTCAAAAGTCAAGGGGGAAAAGAACGAAAATGGGTATAAATCGCAGTGATTTACAAAAGGATGGTGGGTTCGGGGTAAAGATGTCAGCGTTAACTTGGTTAAAGACGTCACGAGAAAAATGTCAAGAGTAAAAATAAAGATACAGCACTGAGAATAAAATCAAGTATCGATACAGATGCAATATCCTCAGAATTCGTTATTTAGACGCAAGTCCTCATAAGTGCACATCAATGCAGTTACACATAAAGTCTGGTTTCACGTGACCCGACATGTTTGATTTGTCTCTTTGTGCAGCTCTCCCGTATTTCATACGCAAAATTGTACAGGATGCCTGATAGTACAACAGCAGAGAACTCCACCATAGATGAAGATGACATCAGCTTGTTGGCTATTCCTTTCGTTGGTTCTACCCCCATCGACGCTCTTCGTATAGTTCATTATCATTCACAGGTAAAGATTGTATGGGTACCAGAGGTTGAACCTCTCTTTACCTTCTGCCAACTGGTTTCTGAGGGTTTGTCATGTTTCAAGGGTTCTGAATCCGAATCTGGATGGTGCAATTTGCGCATCCCTGAGGGCTTTGAGATATACGAAACGCCCGCAAAATGGCTGCCAAAATCTGAAATTCCCATTATTTCCTTATAAATGTGAAAATTGAAAAAAAAAAAAATCTAATCCTATTTCGGGTACTGAATCTGAACTTGGATGATGCAGCTCTTTCATCTTTGAATGTTTTGAGATATTTAAGATGAGCGACGAGCTTGTCACCAAAATGGCCGTCAAAACAGCTTCAATATCTGAAGATTTTATCTTTTTAATAAATGGTGAAAATTGAAACACATTAAAGTTTTTACCCGTTTTCTATGGCGCTGAATCCGAGTCTGGGCGACGCAACTCCTTTGTCCTTGAACATGTTGAAAGGTTTTGAGATATTCTCATGGCTTCTAAAACCTAAAATTCCTTTAGGCCTATTGTTTCCTTACAAATGGTGAAACATTGTGCTCTGATAGGGTTATTCGAATGATGGAACCGATGATGGTATTTCATTTACATTCCAGTTTAATGAATTTGACAAATCAGCAAGAACGGTGTCAAAATAGTTTCCACAATGTTAATCTAATATTTCCCAGTCTTGAATGTCAGGATGTTTGCATGCGTATCTTGGAATGATTGATGTTAACATCCTCTTCAAGAGATGTCATTCCAACACTTGCGAACACAAATATGTTTGTGATAACTTTATAATGGCCAAAAAGATGGCCGCCAAGATGGCTCCCAAGATGTGAAGTTTATTTCGGCTAGTGTCAATGACTGTGTGACTTTTTTGGTTTAAATGTTGAAACTCGTTTTGTGTTTTTATAAGACTTGTATGTTATCATATTGTAGCATCACCAGAAATGGCGGCAATCAGTGGCGGCGATTTTATGAAACAAATGAGGAGGGGGGGTGGGGGGGGGGGAGTGACATCGTATGCATATGATACCCCTATTATGCATACATGCGTGGCCATACACAGAAAGTTTTCGGGGGGGGGGGTATATAGGGGACACACAAGGGAGGGGATATCCCACTGTCGCAGGAGGGAGCTTTTGCATTTTAGGAGTGAAATTCGACATTTTGATGCACACCCTCGGAGGAAAATCTGGAAAATTCCCAATCGAAAAAGTAAGGAAAATGAATATTCAGGGTAATATGAATAGTTAAAGTGATAGTAAAGTATTGGCGGAGATGATAATTGAGCTTTTGATTTTTTGCGAGATTCCAAGAAAAGATTTATGAAATAGTACAGAGCATACCATTTTAAGAGTAATCCACGGTTTATTTGACGAAAATTGGGTTTGGAATGACTGAAACATCCAGAAGCAAAGTAAAACAAAGCGATCGCAATAAAAGGTGGGTCTCACACTCACGTCTTTATTAGAATCGCTCTGTTTTGGATATCTCAGCCATTTCAAAACCAATTTCCATCAAATAAACATTGAATTCCTCATGGAAATGCATGCTCTTTCATATTTTATAGGTGGTTTATCATTATCTCTCAAAAAAATGTTAGAAACCTGAAATTAGGTCTCAACCAAAACTATACGATACCTTTAACTAACAGGCGGTATCTGTCACCCCTATACACAGATCCGTGACTGTGTGTGTTTTTAATGTATACTGTCTGATGGGGTGGGCCGATGTGGGGAGAGTGTTTTTGGTAGAATTTAGAAGCAGAGTAAAACTAGAATAGTTTCATGATTTATAACGTTAATTACACACATGTACACCTGGATTTCAGATTTTGGCGGCCATCTTTGCAGTCATTTGGGTGGCCATTTTGAATAAATGTGAAAATCCCCATGGGTACAAACGTTGCATCGTCCACTTTGGATCCAGCACCCTCGAACTAGGGTGAAACCCTTTTTTAGTTTTTCACCATCTATAAGGAAATAGATATATGAATTTCATATGATGTCCTGTTATCATGGTGCAGTATGTTAATTAGGACATATAACTTGATACTCATTTCCTGACCATACAATAGAAACAGACTTACCCTATCTTTGCTACGCAGTTGATTACAAACACTTCGAGGTCGTCTTCTTGTCGGAAATAAGTAATATTTGGCATTCTTGTCTCCGTTTATTGATTTGAGGATGAAATTGAAACACATAGCTGCTTATAAAAAATTAGATTTGTGTTAAGTTTTATTCCGATTCGAAATATTAGATTTAGACCGTATCGTTTGTGACCATAGGCGTACCCAGGATTTTTTAGAGGGGGGTGTTCAGTGGCGTACCGTGGGTCAAGACATTGGGGGGGGGGGTGGGGGGCGCACCTCATGGAAGCAACATCAGAATTGCATAACTGTACAATTAAATGCGAGCGAGCGGAGCGAGCGAGCTTGAAAATTTTGACATTTTACAGTCCCAAAACTGCTGTTTGTATGCTATATATGATAATATATGTATATATATATATATATATATACAGTATATTTGCTTTGGAAATTAAGGGGGTTGCACCGGGTGCAACTGCTGGCAGTTGCTGGCAGTAACATCAGGAGAATGGCATAACGATTAAATGCGAGCGAGCGAAGCGAGCGAGCTTGAAAATTTTGACATTTTAAGTTTGTAGCTATATTTTTTCGCTTTAGAAATTAAGGGGAGGGGGCGCACCGGGCGCAACTGCTGGCAATTACTGACAGCAACATCAGGAGAATTGCGTAACGATTAAATGCGAGCGAGCGAAGCGAGCGAGCTTGAAAATTTTGACATTTTACAGTCCCCAACCTGCCGTTTGTAGCTATATTTTTTCGCTTTAGAAATTAAGGGTAGGGGGCGCACCGGGCGCAACTGCTGGCAATTACTGACAGCAACATCAGGAGAATTGCATAACGATTAAAGGAGACCTCCGGATGATTTTCAAATTTTTACATTTGAACATATATAAATTAGTTATACTGGGTACAGAGTTTCAGGATTTATAATGATTGGGATGAAAAATAAGAATGTTTTCGAAGTTCCTAACAAATTGCAATGAACAAGGATGATGACATGGCAGCCTCACCATAAGAATGCATGAGATGTGGCTCAAGGAAGCAGAACAAAAGAAGAAGGCATGCATAGATTACACACAGGTGAGCTTGCAAGCATGCGGTATTGTAATGGAATGACACTGCTACATTTCTGATATATGTGAGGCTCCTATGTCATCATCTTTGTTCAGTGTAATTTGTTTAAGGTTTTTGAAAGTACTGTTTCTCTGCTCAAGAACCACAATAAATTCTAAAAATCTAGGGGGCGCACCGGGCGCAACTGCTGCATGGCAATTACTGACAGCAACATCAGGAGAATTGCATAACGATTAAATGCGAGCGAACGAAGCGAGCGAGCTTGAAAATTTTGACATTTTACAGTCCCCAAACTGCCGTTTGTAGCTATATTTTTTCGCTTTGGAAATTCGGGGGGGGGGGCGCACCGGGCGCAACTGCTGGCAATTACTGGCAGTAACATCAGGAGAATGGCATATAACGGTTAAATGCTAGCGAGCGAAGCGAGCGAGCTTGAAAATTTTGACATTTTACCGTCCAAAAACTGCATGTATATTTTTTTCGCATTGGAGGGAGGGGTCGCCCGGTGCGCCCCTTGAATCCACCACTTGTAGTCAAGGGTGTCGGTTTATTCTCATGATTGGGGGAG
Organism: Diadema antillarum; assembly: GCF_040938485.1. Taxonomy (NCBI): domain Eukaryota; kingdom Metazoa; phylum Echinodermata; class Echinoidea; order Diadematoida; family Diadematidae; genus Diadema; species Diadema antillarum. The sequence goes on along the minus strand of NW_027272016.1, from coordinate 37,451 downwards.
GTATGACCAGCGAGGGGGCGTCGAAGTGACCAAGCGGGAGAAGGATGTCCAAAATCTGCACTTTATATAGAGCATCCCCTAATTTGTTTGTGTTTGTGAGTGTGTGTGTTTCATATACATTTGTAGATGGAAAAGTTAGGAAATAGCCAAGGTCAAGTCTTATTATTGGCAATGCAAGGCATTTTAATATAGACTAGTATGTAAAGCAACACTGCAAAATCAATGATCAAGCTTTGATAGCAAATGTGTACAACCTATCAAACATTGCGCAACATTACAGCGACTCTTTTTACCATTCCGATATTCTGAGTACACTGCGCACATCCTGCTTGTATTCAATATGCCAACCAGGAATCACGCTGAATCACAATCTTTTGTCGTCTCCGGGCTTTTTGAACAATGTTATACCTCTTTAATTATATGGTTAAAAGAAATCTTAGAAAAATATCTTTTTTTCTTGATCATCCTTTCATGTCAATTTCAAAAGCAGTTTACTAACCCTTGAATTACCATTTTCGTAGGGTTTTTTTTCCTTTTTTTCCCCTTTTTTTCTTTTTTTTTTTTACCAGCGGATTGGGGGGGGGGGGGGGCACGTGCCTCCCCCCCATGCCCCCCGTAGTTACGCCACTGTTCCTAGACCAAGATATCTAGTGAATTTTAGGCGCAATAAAGTCATCCAACCACAATTTGTAGACTCACACTCAGTTATCTTTCAGTTTTAACTTTCAGTCATTGAAAAAATTCATATCTACTATTACTAACGATTACCAAGTCCATGTGCTATTACTAATTACATTGAGTAGCAAGTAACTTGCTACTCCCAGAGCTTCCAGAGCTTGCTGCTTCCAGTATAGGCTACTATACTGACTGTACTTGGTAGTCAGTGGCTGGCATATCTAGGGAAAACGGCGCCCGTGGCAAGCGCGAAAATTGCGCCCCTAATTTCTGAAAAAGTGTTCAACCCCAACCCCATCCCGGTAGGGACTTAAAAAAAGTCCTCATGATATGCTTTTTGAAGCACTTAAGAGGGTTTTTTTTAGGGTGATTTAAATGTAATAGGCAACCCTAAATTTTGATATATTTTGGCGAGCGAGCGCAGCAAGCGAGCCGAAAATGTTTATATTTCAGCTTTATACATAACATGGAATTCTTGTCATTTTTGGTTACTAAATCTTCGAATTACAATTCTAATCATAGTTACGGCCTTATAGATAACGATTTATACCAACAGTGTCCAACCCCATCCCGGTAGGGACTTAAAAAAAGTCCACATGATATGCTTTTTCAAGCACTTAGAAGGGGTCTTTTGAGGGTGATTCAAATGTAATAGATATTGAAGAATTTTGGCGAGCGAGTGCAGCGAGCGAGCCGAAAATTTTTGTATTTCAGCTTACAAAACATGGAATTCTTGTCATTTTTTTGGTTATTAAATCTCACAATTCTAATCAAGATATAGTGACGGCTTCATAAATAACGATTTATACCAACAATCTAAGGACTTAGAAAAATACTCTAAATTACTACGAGTGAGTGAGCCGAAATTTTTATGTTTCCACGTCATCATTACGTTTTGTTCTTCTTATTTATTTTTTTTTTGATAAATTTTGGCGAGCGGGCGCAGCGAGCGAGCCGAAAATTTTCATATTTCAGCGTTACAAAACATGGAATCCATGTTTTGTTTTTATCTTGTTTGATTTGGTTTTCTGCCCCCCCCCCCCCCCATTCTCCTTCCCCCCGTCCGGGCGAGGGTTTTTTTTTTTCTTCTTCTTCTTCTTTTTTTTTTCTCGTTTTTTTTTCACGTGCCCCCCTTGCCAACCCCCCCCCCCCCCCTAGATACGCCACTGTTGGTAGCTGATACTACTAACTTAGCATGCAATGTGCCTATAAATAGGCTGCAGCGCAGCATGCATTGTACACACATAATATTATGCATCATACACAATTTACGGTACCGCGTATACGGTATAATACCTGTAAACGGTGAACATTATTGCGCAATGTATCTTCGCGATTCGGTCAGAAAGCAAAGCAGGGATCGGGAATGTCTACTGTTTGCGCGTCAGCTTCGCGCGCGGTGCAGTAACGTAGTATTAACACGTACTGTACACGAGTTCTTTAGTGCGTATGATATTATGTAACTCCATAATGTATCATCATCCACACAAACATTAAAGATAAAACAAGGAAGAGAGAGAGAGAGAGAGAGAAAATGAAAGCAAAAGAAAGGAAAGGCGGAATTCAAAACGGAAATAAAAGCGGTAAAGACAGCTTTTGTTTCATTTGTCAACATCTAGACATTGCTGAAGAGGGGTGTTGAATAGCTCAAACACCTCCCTTTTGCCCAAGGGAGGTGTTTGAACACCTCAAACACCCCCCTTTTGGCAAAGGGGGGTGTTTGAACACCCAAAATACCCCCCCCCCCCCCCCCCTCGGTACGCCCTTGTTTGTGACCTCTACATACATGATGTAGTGAACACAACCTCCGACTTACTGAGGCTGTAAGAAACCGGGGGAGTGGCGCCCTCTTGTGAAGAAAAAAAAAAATGCACCGGTCCATCACCATTGCTTCCATCATTCATTTTATCTCGTCAATGTGTTTTGCGCCAATGCTTCAGAACACACATAAATAATGAAGAGGAGATCAACACGAAACGAAATATACAGGACTAAAACTAATGATGTTAGAAAACGTTGAATACCGCCAAACGTGAAGATTATTACTGTATTTTTCATGGGGTGACAGGTTTAAATAATGGCCTAAAATGTAAGAAGAAAATAAAGGTGCGTTATGATCTCAAATAAATCCCCTGCTGCAGGAGTAGGACCAGGAATGAATGGAGTTAGTGAGCACACGTATCGAGATAATTATGTTTCAATCGGCAAAGCGGAAAGCACTTATGTTTAAGTTTGGGGTATGTTGTGAATGTGTATGTGCAATTTGAAATCGGGGGCAAAAACGGGAGAGGGGTTGGGCTCCAACTCCCTCATTTTTACAGGAATAAAAAGAATCGAAATGATAATATGGATAATAGGGATGATAAAATTCACGAACCCATAACTCTCCGAAATGTCATCCTGGAAATTGATTTTTTTTTTTCATATAAGGGGGTGGGGGTGGTAAGTTATCATTAAATATTGTGTTTATTTTACACTATATCAAATTGTTCTTTTCTTATTACAATATCTGTTAAATGCACTATTAATACGCCTCTGAAAAATGCGGTGGTATGAATCGTATAAAGGTAAAATTCTAGAAATTTGAAAGGCTGCTTCCTACCTACATGAAATTCTTTAAAGAGCGTTAAAGGCGAAAGGTATGTCAGTCTTTAGAAGACACAACATTTTTGCTCCTGCAACAACTGCTGTGGTCTTATTTTCTTAAAGGACTTAGAGTTAGGGTTATGGTTGTGATAAGGTTATAGGTTTAGTTTGATATGAAGATTAGGATCTGGGTTAGGGTTATTTTATGGGGTATAATCTGTGCTTGGCTCAGCATGCAGATATTTCATGACAGTAATTATTGTCGCAGGAGCAAATGTCATAGAACTACTCTGTATTCGCTTATCATGTCTGTTATCAAGTACATGTATATGACACCGAACCGATACACGCGTACATTTTGTTGGAATGTTTTTCTTACAGAACCTGACTGTCTACAAACCTCGAGAATTCCTGATGGATGACAGTCCGTGTTTTCTAGACAGGTACCACGTGACAAACAGCTCAATACCTCGACTTCTTCAAGCGATCAAATCTCATCTGGTGAGTGCATGTTACGCAGAGGTTAAATGCAAACATGTTTGCCGACCATGACCAGATGTAATGAAACAACCATTTTTAAACAAGATTGTGCATGCTATAAATCCTTTTGTGTCATGTATTATTAAACTTATTGATTTCATATGGAAATCCCTACTGCTTTAAAATAGGCAGCGTCAGAAAATTATTGATTACCGCCAATGCCATCACAATACACACTGTAGTACTGTAATATGAAAATCTCGGCAAATATATTTTGTGTGGAATTCAATGTCTGTTGCTATAATTGGGAGTTAGATCACTTCACATCAGTTTAATATCATCATTACCGTTGCTCAATGTTGATTTTGATATATGAAACTCATCGCTTGATTTGTCTAGACAAGAGCATCTCTCTCTCTCTCTCTCTCTCTGTCTCCTTGAATAGAAAAAAACCCCACTTGCATTAACGATATAATTCACGCTTCTTTAAGTATCAATGGGTTCTCTCCTTGCTGAAAGAGATTCCATGTCTTTATTATCTTATTTGACCGAATATCAATGATTTAATATTAACTTAAATGTTGATCTTTCACATTATCCCTTAACTTCAGCATGTAAGAGTCAGACTCCAAATAGTCAAAGTTTGGCTGAAATTTACATTGCAGCTAGCGGTTCTAATCGTATCACTCTTAAATTCTATTGAGTACCGATCAAAAAAAGTCACTGATCTCTATGAAAAACAAATGCTCTTGTGGTTCTGTATGATTTCTAATAAGTCATTTCGATAGACTCATACTGCTATGAAGTGTGTTCCTCAAGCTATATGAGCATTATCCATAGATTAGATTTATTTTAACAAAGGACTGTAATATGGTTTATGTCCATTGCAAGTACGTTTTTCTGACTGTACACACATGTCATGACAAATGTCCTTCAAAATTGCCAGACTTTGTCAACTTAAAGATGATTGCCAAAAGAATATTTAAACGTTGAGAAAGGGTGCTCTGATCACGTAGGAAAGTGTTTCTAGAATTGCAATCATTTTGATGTGGCGACAAACGTGTTTCCCTACTGGAAAGAACACAGTGTCCCACAGTGTGTTCACAGTGTGTTCACAGTGTGTTCACAGTGTGGTCACTGTGTGTTCACAGTGTGTTCACAGTGTGGTCACTGTGTGTTCACAGTGTGTTCACAGTGTGTTCACAGTGTGTTCACAGTGTGTTCACAGTGTGTTCACAGTGTGTTCAAATGGTCGACTACATGAAAACTCTCGAATTTAACCATGTGAAGATGATTTCACACTGTGCTGTGGTCTCCTAATGCTTTGTTTCACACTGTGAACTGATGACTCACATTGTGCTCACACTGTTAAAACGCTCGAATTTAACAGTGTGAAAAGATTTCACACTGTGTTCACACTGTGTTTCTCACACTGTGGAACACTGTGTTCTTTCCATCAGGGTCTATCCGAGACCCTGCTGATGACCTTTGTATTCTTTGATATCAAGTATTTATTCTCCCGTGCTATAACATATGTTATTCTCACGTTCGAGATCATGTTGGCCTTCACAGAGATCGACGCGATTTCATTTCCCTGAATCATAATTACACAGTGTCCTTTCTTTAACATGCGCTGTGCTTTATGATAAAAATGTACTTCATACCAAAGTTCCCCAAGCCCTCCAGCTCCGTGGCAACTCTCTTTCTCTCTCTCATTATATATATATATATATATATATATATATATATATATATCGAATTAAGTTATTAAAGAGAAAATGCATTTCATTTGAAATTCATCTGGCATGCGATTTATAGGTCTATGCATGTGGGTTTCACTTATGCTACCGGTCTTTCCTAATTCATTATGTGTTCTTCAAGAATATCGCATCTGTCATGCAATCATTACTTGTCAGATGTTAAGGTTAACACTAATTTAGAAAATGCAAAACAATAAATAGGAATCATCGGGGTCATAATACCAACACTTAAAATGCAACTTCATCCCTGTTTGACAAAAAGATTGTACTGTACTCAAGAACGTGGACTCTTGGAATAAAATCCAGTTAGCCCCGTTCTTACATAATAATAATAATATTGTGTATTTTTATTTCATAGCCTTTGACGGAGATATACCCTTATATCGATATATCGATATTCAAGCGATCCCTTCTAGATTATGTGCAAGAAAAATCTTGACATGTAAAGAACAAAATTGACATAGAAGAGCACTCTGGCTTAAAAAAAGAAAAGAAAATAAATAAATAGATAAACAATGACCTGGTCTAACTCACTACGTAGTTTCAACGAAGGACTAATCTAGAGTTTGAGTGTATTTCCTCAGTGTAGAACGGCGCTTTCCCATTGTTCATTTGAGAGGTCAAATGATCTATAAAAAAACAAAACACGGTGTTGCCGAAAAATTGCCTTATGCAAAAATCAAAAACATTTCTTCATGATTTCTCTCTTCTTTTCTAGGTGGCCTTGAACGTGTCATTCGAGAGTTTCCGTATAGGGCGCCCCGAGCGACGACATGAGGTAACTAATCTGTGCGACATCGCTGGACAGTACGCTATCAACATGTGCAGCGAGGTTCCTTCTTACTGGCTTATTTGACCCAGGATAATTTCATAAAGCAATCAAATCAAACATTTCAGTTCTGTGACAGAAATCATTGGTGACCAACACAGGCATGCTGGTACAATCTTCAAAACTCACTATGTCATCGTAAAAGAGGGTGGTAGTAAAGTTAAAACATATACAAAATGCACAATTTGAAAGAGAGTGATGTCAGTGGAACAGTTGCTTAAAATCTCTGTGGCATTTGGTTCAGAGGACTTCTTTTTTTTTTAATCACGGCTCTTTAATTTTTCTTCAACATAATAGTATTCTTTGTAGTGAGACAATGCCCTCACCCCATCCCCATACTTCTTTATTACGCGTGCTGGTGTAAAGGCCCTAAGGCTATTCTGAGAACAAATAAGTAGGGCAAAATGTATAGGGTAGAATAAAGCATTGATTATCCTACATAAATGTTAACAATGAAAACAAAAATCAATGATATCACAGCTAGCAAAGAGACTGGGAATCCCCGTTCTACCTACATTTTTTCTTGCTACTATTTTGCCCCCGACACATGTTGAATTCACAGAATCTATGCGTAAACAATAGTAGGGGCCTATGTAGGCCTAAATAACGGATTGCGTGGGTTTGAATAGCTACAGGTGTCATATGCGTCATTAACGGCCAGTTGTTATCTACTATGTTTGTTCACAACATGCCACGTAGCGTTGAAACGGGTGAATAAACATTATACACGTATTCAGATGATACTTGTTTACTCATATCATCAAAAGAGCTAAGATAAATTGAAACAAAGTCGAATGAAGATTTACTGAAATTGTCACACTGGTTATATAACAACAAGCTTACGGTGCTTATAATAAAATGTGCAACATTGTTTATTGGAATGTGCATCGCTTAAAAATTGAATTTTAATAAGATTGAAAGTTGTCGCATTTCCATGAATGGTAATGAGATAAAAAAAGATGGACTCCTGCAAATATCTAGGAGTAGATATCGACCAAAATCTTTCGTGGCACAATCATATCGAACATATCAAGAAGAAAGTTATAGAAAATGTACAGAAGAGATAACGTCAGTTCATCAACCATCGCCCTGTCTTATATTCACTAAAACGCCCGAAACTGCCCGCGTCCGTTTTATTCAGTAGTTTTATGCGTTACCATTTTTTATGCCTCCTCCACGAAGTGGTGCCGGAGGCATTATGTTTGCGGGTTGTCCGTCCGTCCGTACGTCCGTCCGCTTTCGTTTACGCGATAACTTGAGTAATATTTACTAGAATTTTACCAAACTTGGTCCAAGTATGAAGTATGATGAGGCAATTATTTGATTAGATTTGGGGTGAAATCGGCTAAAGTTCAAAGTCAAAGGTCAAGGTCAAATCATGAAATTGCATCCGTTTACGCGATAACTCAAGACTGGATGGAGCAAATTTCACCAAACTTTGTTGGAGGATGATGTATGATGGGACAATTACTTGATTAGTTTTTCAGTGACATCGGACAGAGGTCAAAGGTCAAAGATCAAGGTCATATCCTAAAATTCATCTGTTTACGTGATAACTCAAAACTGGATGAAGCAGCTTTCACCAAACTTGGTCCAAGGATGATATATGATGGGACAATTAGTTGAGTAGATTTTAGTGACATTGGCAAGAGGTCAAAGGTCAAAAGGTCAAAGTCAAATGCTACAAATGTTGCAATTTCCCCCATATCTATGCAATGCCCAAAGGTATTTTCTTGAAACTTGGTGTGGACATGTAATGCTGCGTAAAGATTCTCCAGAGAGAGTTTCATGTCATAAGGTCAAAGGTTCAGATGAAAATGTTGCAATATCACTTTTCTCGCAAATGGTTCAATGTATCTTCGTGGAACTTGGTACATACGCATGTACTGACTGGCAGGGATTATCTAGGGAATTTAGGGGTCATGGGTCAATAGTCAGGGGTCAAAGGTCAAGGTTAACTCCTCAAAATGTTACTATTTCCCTCATATACTAGTATATACAATGCTTGCATTATTTGTTTCAAAACTTAATACATGCATTACCTAATGGAGATTCTCCGGGAAATTTCGAGCCAGAAGGTCAAAGGTCAAAGGTTAAGAGTCAAAGGCCAGGTTTCAATGCCCCTCCCCCCCCCAAAAAAAAAAAAAAAAAAAGAAAAAAATTAAAATCTATTTTGTACCGTCATTACACTCTTTCTTCATACCTTGGAAATTACTCAATGCATATACTTATAAAAAGGTCCGTCTCAATTCCCCAAATATGTGTACCTGCACTCTTAGAAAATTATAACAAACCCACTAGACATTTCTGACAAACCTGTCATTTCAATATTTTGCCAGTTATGTGAAACTGTCATGGATCACACATTGAGAAGACATTGTACTATACGCCTATTGGGAGAATCATGAATTATGGCGGAGGCATCAGTCGCCATAGCGACATTTCTAGTTTCTTATAGAATATATAATCATGTAATTTGTAAGACGTCAAAGATCAGTAAAAGTATGTCAAAAATATTTCTGAAACACACCATTCTCTTGGTTAAGTCTTAATAGATTTTCAAATGAACATAACTTATGATAGACAAAAATAAGCATGCGATGAGCTAATTTTAATCAAATTAGAAAGTTGTCGAAATGATGTGCCTTCCAGGGAACCATAGGCCATTTTGTGCAAAATCTTCAGTTTCTAAAGGGTTATGTATCGGTTATACATACAATTAATTATTGCAATTCGTCTGGTAAAACGGCTCTAAATCCTATGTAAGTATTGCAAAACAATCGCGTCGCATTGTGGTGAATGTAAACTACAAATTTCCAACAAATGATTTGTATGACCCGAGACAGACTGCAGGTTCGTTGGTCTACACTTGCACGAACAATGTATCTAGCGACTAATTCGCTGTGTCCTTCTTATTTGAGTGAATTATGTTGTTTTCGAGAATCTGTGTAATGTACACGACCTGGCCCGAGGAAATTATATCTTGAACAACCAAGACGAATTACTGTAAAAGAGCCCTCACGTACAGAGGACCGAAACTCTGGAATGAATTCGAATATCCAGAGTCCGCATCTGTATTAATTGTATCATTTAAACGTAACATTTGTCAGTTCTGCCCGTATTAATGAAAAACCATATTTATAATCCTAATTTTGCACAAAATATGCACCACATGAAATTTCTATAGGTTATGATTCATCTCTTTTCTCACATATTATGTTTTCATAGTTGCTGTTACTTTTCTATTTTATTTGTTTTGTAAAGTGTATGATTGAGGTTTGTTTTTGTACACTGCAAAAAGTCCGGTGTTAAATAGTGAACACCGAGCTGGTGTCAAATTTTCGGTGCTCATTTATGGTGTTAAATTAACACCTCCGGGTGTCATTTCCAAATTTTAAACTGTTTTTTGAAGAGTTTCTTAGTAACTGCACTTCTTGTTGATTTTTAATTTAAACAAGACGATCAAGAATTTTACATTAAAATACTAGATTTTTGAAAAAATGTGAAAATAAATTTACACCAAAGTAATAACACCAGCTGGTGTGGTCTCTTATTGAAGCTGGACGGGTGTTAAACCATTGATATTAACACCAACAAATATCAAATCAACACCATGTGGTGTCATTTTTGAATTGACACCAGTACAGTGTCAAAATAACACCAGGTACAGTGTCAAATTAACACCACGAAGTGTCAGGTGAACACTTTTCAACACCATCACAGTGCATTTTTAACACCTGTGGGTGTGGTCCTTTATTGAAGTTTGATCGGTGTTAGATTTAACACCCGTGGTGTTAAATCTAACACCGATGTTTTTACAGTGTATGGTACTATGCCCCTTACTCGCATAATAGTAGAGGTTTCCTTTTGATTTTAGTATTAAATATTGCATCATTGTATTTATCTTTCGTGTGTGTGTATCGACATCTTGAGTAACTGCACCGAAATTTGCTGTATTTTGAATATTTATTTCTATTTATGAAACAATGTTATTTGTAGCCTACATTTGTTTGTTTTTTAGTTCTGAATATACGACAGGAACCCCAATGAAAATTATATATATTTGTGGCTGAAAGGGCAATCCTTTTCATGAGTGAAAAATGAATAAAGAAAAAAGAAAAAAAAAGTTATCTGGTGCAGAACAGAATTTCAGCACTTCACAATAATGGCAACCTTTGTGTTAATTTTCGTGTATCTCTCTTTATCATATAGATGTTTATGTATGCGTATATGCATACACACACACACACATATACTGTCTATATATATATATATATATATATATATATATATATATATATCGGGGCTCCACACTAACTTTTTTATTTAGTGGCCCGATGGGGCCACCAAAATAATCAATTTCAAATTTTTGGTGGCCCCCCAAAAACAATAAAAACATTAAAATTCCTTTTTTTTTTGATAAGTCAAATATTTACGTTTTATCATAGTAAGAACTGGAAGCTGGACATGTCTACTCATAAATAAACCTCAACAATCTCGCAACACTCACTCTCAGGCACTCAATCAGTCCTTTTCATCCATCCTCTAAACAAATTTGACTGCTGAATGGTAAGACTAAGTATGAATATTCATTGACAGGCACATGGGTTGCAGCATCTTAACATAAATAAATGACACTTTTCAAAAAAATTTTGGTGGCCCGAGGCGGGCGACCAAATTTGCCCTTTTTTGAAATTTAGTGGCCCGATTTTCATTTTTGGTGGCCCTGGGCCACCGAGCCACCGTTAGTGTCGAGCCCTGTATATATATATATATATATACAGTGCGAGAAGAAGAGCATTCGTGGACGTAGCTAGTGATCAACGTGCGTGTTTATTGCCGAGCTTTCGGTCTCATTAGGACCTTCATCAGGGCTGTAATGATACAAAAATGACTCACTCGTATGGGTACACTCGTAACAATATAAATCTAACTAGCGTGAGTCTATAATGGCTATGTCATCAGTAGTCTTGTTGTGCGTATAGATGGTTGAGAGTTGCCAAATTTCTCCTTATTGTGTTGTATAGTGAGCCATTGTCGTATCCTTTTGTGGGGACACACATTCACATTCACACACATTAAGGTAAATTCTTTATTGTGTCTGTTCTTCACATGTATAATGTGTGTGTGCTTGTGCATGTGTTTCAATGCACGCACACACACACACACACACACACACACACATATATATATATATATATATATATATATGGTCAATTTTGGAAAATATTTACGGTTGTTGATAAACTTTTACCGTATTAACTAAGTCAAACTTAAATTTTAAGACCAACTTAAGATTATGGTAGACTGAGTGTGACTTCCTTTGTCTTGTAAGTTTCGTCGTAAGAATGAGAATTGGGAGACTTTTTCGTACAGGCATCAATTAACAAAATAAAGTAAGAGACAAAGGATTGTTTTGTAAATTTTGATTAAAGTTTGAAGTGGATCATATCATAAAACTGAAAAGGGAAACCAACGGCATACCACAATTTTAGGTCGATCTTAACTTTTAAGCCAGACGTAAATTCTTCGTGAAACACCCCCGAGATCACACAAAGCGATCCCTACATACAATGACATACAAATGACCTTGCTCTTCTTCCCCCCGCGAGTAAACACTCAATCTGTGATCTTGACTTGTCTTGGCAAAACCCTGTAGACTCCTCATTGACAGCTAGTAGTTCTTCTCAACAGTCCTACCAATTCAATAATCCTGCAGCACTTGTTGCCGAGTTCCAAACGAAAATCAGCAACCAATTTCCAACTTGCAGACCATGTAGTTGGTTACCAGTTGCTGACCATTTGCAAAATTTTCTGCCAGCAGTCGTCAATTCATCATCATCAGGATTGTTATGGTTTTGTTGTTGTTGTTGTTGTTGTTGTTGTTGTTGTTGTTGTTAAAATGTTCGCAAGGCGCTCGCTAACTGGTCGTCAAATGGCTTGCAAACGGGCGGCGATCGGTCGACAGTAATTGGTCTATAACTGGTCTGCAATCCGCCGCCAATCCCAAATTGTTGGGTTTTGTCGCCAATAATTTTTAGGCTGATGGAGGTCGGCAACCAGTCTGCGTATGTGTGAACAGGCCCTCAGACCCACGATACCGTACACAAATGAAATACTTCGAATAAATCCGTGGGAAGGCCTTAGAGTGGTACGGCGGTAGTGCATCCAACGGAAAACAACTTGTTTCTATCAATGATGAATAAAAAAAAAAACCCACATTAAATACGAGCATTACACAAGGCAGCCTACTCGAAATTCAAGTCTTCATTTACTCGATGCTCAAATACATCAGTTGAAGGATTGATTCATCTTTTGAATAAAATCAGGAAATTATATTACCCATAATAAATGTTGGCAAGAAGTCGGGGAAGTAGGATTATGTAAGTATCGTTGAAATGCATTTTTTTTTATTCGTATTTTCTCTCTATCGTTGTATTGCCATGACATTACGCACTGTAGCCTTCCTATCCAGCGATGACGAAATATTGATTAACAAAAAGTTTAGAATTCATAACTTTGGACCGCCTCGTTCAAATTCTCTCAACCTCTATAGTGAAGTGCTTTCTAATCTTTCTGCATTCGTCAATAAATTCATATTTATCCATTGTGGTAAATTTCTCTTCATAAGCAACTTTCACGAAAATAATTGTATATGATCTGGCGTGTGTAAGGCAGGAAGATAAAATCATTCTTTATCCACTTTGGGGCACTTTATTCCCACTAACAGGTGTTCATTGTCAATTGCGCAATCTTAACTAGAGAATGCAGTTGGTTCGTTCATAAGTAGATATTGATTTATCTTGTTTATGCCAGAGTGGAGCCCATGCAGTAACGCCTACCAATGGACGACATAAATAGAAAATGGTTCAGACGTGTGAATGTATCGCCATTCTTTGTATTGCGCACGCGCCAATCATCAGATTTGCATTCATTTACGTCATGTACGGTATTAAACGAAAGATAGTACAATGTACTTGAAGCATTTAGCACCCCTACAAGGGTATTTATAGTATTGGCAATAGAGGGTTTGACCACTCCCCAGCGATTACTGGAGCTGGAAGGACAGTGGCAGTGCGACGGGGATCGAAGTTGTCTTTGCTGGAGATGAGCAATGGATGCCTGCAGCAAGGGACATCGGTCTGGCGCAGTAATCTGCGTCATTCTGGTATCAATAGTTCTGCCAGGGTTAGTTACGGCTCAACAAGGTTTGTACTGAACCTTCTCTTTTCATTTCTTAACAGTTTGATAAAGATCTATAAATACCTGGACGAAAGAAAGATAGTAAACTACCCCACAGCGATGTTTTGGAAACAATTTATTGGTTACGCAATTTAATGAAATTGTAAGATATCGGGAGATAAACAGTAGGGAAACGTAAGATAACCAGATGGAAGGATGAACGAATGCTAAGGATAAAATATTTCAAAAATTATTCACGACATAAACTTATTTGCCACTCTATATTTCACCGTGCGATATTGAGATCCGGAGTCATAATAATGGCAAAAATTGCTTCAAGGCATGAGTTGCCAATACACCTGACAATAACATACTTTCCCTATATACTTTTATGTTCTTTAGAGTCATGTGATCATTTTTTTTTTATCCCCAAAGACTTTGTGTTTATTATATTCACAGTTCAAAATAAAATAACGTTACCTTAATGTTTACTTTGATTATTTGTCGTCATAGCTCCACGGGATGCATACCTTCAGGGCCACTCATACGACTTCTTCACAGTGTCATGGACTCTCCCAGTAAACCCAGTTATCGGGTTCGTTGTGCAATACAACATAGGTACAGATGTACTCATCTTCGACGAGTACATCTTCGATGGAACCCGAACAACAGTCACACTACGCAACGAAACTCTAAATGGAGCTAGGCCTACTAATGTTTTTGTTGTCTCCATCACCACTGGAGGTATCTTGCCAGAAAATTCCGTGCAGGCCACTGATATAACAACTAATCCGCCGGCTGGTCGTAAGTTGTATTTTGAAGTTTAAAGCGTGAGATAACAGATAAAGGCATCCAGAGTTAGATTTTATTCGCTTTGTTAAATTAAAAAAAAAAAATCACCATCGCTGAATTTATACTTTATCATACGATTGGAATGTCGACACTCACAACAGCCACCTTCATCTTCACGTAAAGGTATCCTGGAATGAGTAATGTATATAAATGCCAAAGTTGTTTAGTACTAATGAAACTTACAGATGTGAACTGAGTAGTGGTAAATACGAAATTAGCATGGAATATTACAGTCTACGCCCGTATGTCATTTTTAGCTCAAAAACCGAAGACTCAAATATTTATTGTTTCAATTACATTTTCATAATCCTCATTTCCCTGGCAGCTACAGATGGCGATGTTGTCGTTGTGTTAAGGTGTTTTTTTTTTTCTGTAACAAGAACAGCTTCAGAAAAATATCGGTGGAGCATTACAATCATAAAGCTGCATGCTGTAAACTGCTGTTGCATGATGAAGTCGACGAAAACATTTTCATCTTCGATATTTCCTGAAATAAAGTATATGAAGAACACAGAAGAATTATACCATGCACAGATATTGTCGAACCATAAATGTTAGTTTCTCACAGGTCATTCCCGCTCTTGTAACTTGAGGGGGCGGTCCAAAAGGTTTCTCATTTAAGTTTTGGAGAGGATCGTCTGTATCAGAGATATGAGTCTTATCAATGTTACCTCTGTCTAACCCAGTCCTGCCGGTCGCTCCTACTGGTGGAACCGTACAACAGGTGTCTGAGACAAGTTTTGAAGTCAACTGGAACATACCTGCAGGAGTAGATGGCTTTGTTGTCGTCTTTGCTACCTCCAGTGGAGATTCTGTAACCAGTGTTGACCTCACTCCTACGAGAAACTCATACCTAGCTACAAACCTGATCGCCAACTCTGACTATCTATTCGAGCTTTATAGTCAGAGAAATGGACTAAGGACGCCTGGAGCTCTTCAAATCCTAGCTCCCTCTTTCAATTCTTCCCAAGGTGAGAAAGGGTGATACAAATCAGTTAGGCCTAACATTTGAATATAATGTATATAAGAATACAACAATGAAAACATCCTTTCTGTTTGCTTTCATTAGTATTTTAAAACAATTTTATGGCAACGAAATTTATTTCTCCAATGTTTTGCATATTTCTATTCATTCAACATGTGATGCAAGCAATGCAATAATTCTTTCACTTATTCTAATGCAATCCTTAAGATCCTATTCATGGAAGAAACAGGACAGAAATTAAATTATAGCGCGTAGGATTCGTTCCAATATTTATTGAAGGTGCATTGTCAAGTGGAGACAGCTCAGCGGTAAATCTGTCACTGTCTGATGGACAAACGGTATCAGCCTTAGAACCCAGCATCGTCCCTTTTTGTTCATAAAGAACATCATAGATATTAGTCAGTACGAACCTAAGAGAGTTACAATAAAACGGAGAGGGCCGATAATATGACTACAGTGTTGCATTTAGTTTCCCCTAAAAGTGTATTTTTCCATGAGCATAAATGTGAACAGAGAACACGTCGAGGAAGAAAAAGTGTATGTCTGAGCCGTGTGAGACTGGTAAAATTCGATAAAGTTCGAGCTAAGCCTTGTAAATATTCTTGAACGCGTAATGCTTGGGACCAGCCGTTTTCTTGCGTGATATCGAAATTTTGTGAGAACCAATGTATTCCCTAACGGAGATTCTCTGAGAAATTTCCAGCCAGAAGGTCAAAGGTCAAAGGTTAAGGGTCAAAGGCCAGGTTTGAATGCAAAAAAAATATATATATGTTTTATACTGTAATTACACTCTGTCTTCATACCTTGAAAATTACTCAATGCATAAACTTATAAAAGGGTCGGTCAGAAGTCAAGTAAAAATTCTCAATTCCCCAAATACAGGTACCTGCACTCTTAGACAATTATAGCAAACCTAGTTCAAGGAAAGTGAACATTCAAGATATTTCTGACAAACCTGTCATTTCAATATTTTGTCAGTTTTGTGAAACTGTCATAACACATTGTGAAGACATTGTACCATACACCTATTGGGAAAATCATGCATTATGGCGGAGGCATCAGTCGCCATAGCGACATTTCTAGTTCAACATCTTTTCTCTTTTTTTTTCCTCTGTGCACGATTAAGCCAACCACTAAAAACTAAAATCCTCTCGATTATCTTTATTCATTTTCCAGCCGCTGTGGCGGATCCAGAGGGGGGCGCAACCGTCGCACGCCCCCCCCCTTTATTTTTTCGTTAAAAAAAAGAGAAAAAGAAAAATGAAATGAAACCCGGAAGTGGCACCAGAAATATTAGTTGCGCCCCCTTTACAGAATTCCTGGATCCGCCCCTGCAGCTGTGACATCATCCTGGACAATGAACACAGTTATTTGCTTTACCATTCATCACTACGTCATATTTCAGAAACCCTTGCGTAAAAAAAGTAAGTGCAGATAGTAACAGCAATGGATGGTAAGGCAAATGTGTCTATTGTTCAGCTCAAGTGTTCCATTTCCGTTTTGTGCGATTATGATGATGACCATCATCAGAATTATCCCAGTGATTAGCATTCTCATTCTTCCGGCTTCATTAGCCACCGTAATTCTTTGTCTTCGTTCCTGCATATTATTGGGTGTTTTTTTTCCAGATATTTTGTTGGGAACAACTGCTACGGCGACATCAGAAACCACAATTTTTGCGAATTGGACGACAGTCCCCAATACCAGTGTGTATCAGATCACTTACACTTCTGATAACTCACAGACTTCACTAGTGTCTGACGGAGCGAACTCAATCATTATCCGTAACCTCATCCCCGGGACGACGTATAGCGTCAGAGTTGTGGCTTTCAGAAATGACGGTTCCCAGTTGGAGGTTGGCACAGACACTGCCACTACTGGTAAGAAAGGGGAATTATTTGAAATAAGGAGGCTGAATTTGATTAATAGATAACAGCAGACAAACTAAAACTACCCCATCCCACCCATGTAAAGGTTATAATTCTATCATGCTTGCGCGGAAACACCTGTTACCCGTGGGCTTCGTAGAGGTATGCGACAACTGCAACTGCTTTGTGTGATATTTTCACAAAGCAATAATTTCTTATCCCTTCATAAAACTCATGAACTGGTAGAAAAAAGAAAACAAAAATAAGAAACAAAAACAAAAATCAAAACCGCACAGGCCTTGCTTATTTCATATCATTGAAATGATTAATCTGGCTAATGCCTCCTTCCGCTGACAATAATTATGGAGGCTCATCTGATCCCCTAAATGCATAACTTTTAACGTTCCGAAAAAATCTGAGCCGAGAAGCATATTATAGGGGCCCTGCGGTAAAGATTCGACATTGATAGGGGTTATCGGGTGAAAGACTGGTAACCGCCCGATATATCTGACGGAAGCTTTCATCCGAAGCGTCCGATTCATCTGATTGTGTGGTGGGGGGGGGGGGGGGGGGAGGTAATTCTTGGATGATCGCTCACTATTGAGTTCGACACTTTCGACAAATGGCGAACTGATACCACCATTCCACAGAGGTGTTTTTTTGTCACTCGTCGGAAGCAAGGTTTGTTGCTTCCAGTCACTCATCGAAGTGTATCGGATCACAGTCTGATGAATCCGACTTGTGTTGGTAGACTATCGGGTCAGTGTCATACATGTCGGGTGTGTTCCGATGAGGCAAGATCGTCCGATGAAGGAACTAATCTCAGGGCTTTGATCGTCATCGGACGCCTTTCCCGATCGCAAGTCGAATTAGTGTCGGATGAGTGTCGAGTCAGTCTGTTGTGTGTCAGATTGTATTGCGCAGGTATCGGGCGTTTCTGGCTGACTTCCGGCAACAATCTGTGGAGTGTCCGATAATCAACCGTCATCAGACGCTCATCTGATTCCAATCTGCGGTCTGCCCGACGTGTTCGAGAGTCGCCCAGCCCAATGCAACACTCATCAGAGGGTAAACGATATTCTGCACCGTTCGATTACTATCTGTTGTGAGATCGAAAGGTTAAAAGTTTATCAATTCAACTGTCACCCGACACTCATCGTACACTCATCGTACAAACCTAGTGACATCCGATGGCCAACGGTCTATAAAAGGAGGGTGATCCCACAGTCAGCCAACACGGGCGCCTGGGCAAAAACTGTTAGCTACATCCTGATTGTGAAGATTGGGAGTCGACGACAAGTCCCCTTCTGTGTTCTAATACGAAATGACACTTTAAGTAAATAAAAATATAGATTGAATGAATGTAGCAATATTAGCTGAACACATCACAGAAAGCTTGAGGAAAATCGGACGATCCGTTCATAAGTTTTAAATTGTTAAAGTTTCGGTGCCGCTACTACCGCTACTCATGGATAAGAGGACTATTTTTGTGACGTCACGGGAAAACAATATAGCCAATTCCACAAAATTGATTTTCTTTTGTGAAAAGTTCACATTCCCTGGACTTGTTGCTAACATATGATAAGAGAAAAATTATTCCCCTCCCCCCCCCCCCCCCCGCGCTTTCTTTGTGAGGTAAATAACTTAATTTCATCTTTTTTTATGTTTTTTTTTTTACTTCGTTTTCCATAGGCGACGTCACAAAATGTTGCAGACTTCTCATCCAGCATTAACAGCACCGAAACCTGAGGATTCATAACTTTTCAAGTGATGGAACGATTTTCCTCCAAATCATTTCACTAACGTTCTCTACTAATATTGCTGCATTAGAGACGTTTGAATTACATTCTTCTTTATAAAGGAAACCCAGTCCAAAAATAAGTTTGTCTGATAAGAAAGAGTACAATTTTGCGAGTTCAAAGGTAAACATTTGACTGAAATTGGATGAAAAATAAGGAAGTTATGAAATTTCTGCCAAACAGTTCTCGTACAGTGGAAATAAATACGCAAATGAGTGAGCTGACCATGTCATAACCTCACAATTTGTCATTGATCATGTACAAAAAATGACGAAAATTCAATGTTTGCGTCATTGAAGTCTCAAACATGTTATTCCTGGTTGAATAACTTCAGAATATTGTGGTCACTTAGATATATCAGAATTTGAGCCTCGGGCATAATTGTGTTTGAATAAAAAACTGAAAATTTCAACATTTTATGTACACTTATGACAAGTTGTGAGGGAATGACATAAATGTTCACTTTGCCATTTGCATATTCATATTGACCGTTCAAGAACTGTTTCCTCAAAAATTAGCGAAACTTCAAAATGCCATGTAATTTCCTTAGTTTTCATCCGATTTCGATCAAAATCTTACCGTTTAACTCGAAATATTTTACTTCTTCTTATCAGACTAAGTCATATTTGGACTGGATATTTCCTTTAAGAGACTGCAGACTCCTCGGAAGACCAGCACGGCCATGAAGGCCGAGCTGAGCAGGGCAATCCATCCGTTTTTCTTCAGACATTTATCCCAGTTGTATTGTATCATTGTTATTTTTGTGATTTTATACGGTGAATGAATAAACAAACAAACAAACAGACTCTCCTGCGCCACTACAAACCTAAGTGCCGGTGGACAAGATCGTACTCAAACACTTCCACACCTATACAGGCCTACGGCTCCGGAGGATATACTACTCTGGTCCATGTCACCCCTTATGCGCTGGGAAGTACAGTGGAGTTTACGAAACTAGAATAAAGAATAATAATATAGGTATCTGTTTATAATACAAATATTGTTTGGATTGTTTTTGTTTCTTTTTAATCTAAAGACTTCAGAGATACATGGAATTGGCATTTCACTTGGCATTTCGGCCAGGTAAGTGAGTGCCCGGAAGACAATAGACAACGCCATGTCACTGAGTTACCAGATGTTGTCATCGTAGGGGACTCTATGATAAAGCACATCGACGGCCGTCTTCTGAGTCGAAGACGCAAAGTGTTCTGCCATCCACACCCGGGTGCGAAGGTGGCAGATATCTCCGCTAAGAAGGTTACCGAGGGTGTAAAGGCGAAAGGAGACGTCATTCTACATATCGGGTCAAACAACGTTTCGCACCCCTCGCATGGCAATGGAAGTACATCCACCGCAGATGACATCATAGCCTTAGCAGACGGGATTTCAAATGAAGGATGTGAAGTTGCCTTATTTAGTATCGTGCATCGTAGATGGGAATCAGCTCATCAGAGGCGCCTCGTCGATGGGGTGAATGAGCGTCTGCATACCGCTGCCCGTGAACGGAGCTGGGGTTTCATTGACAACAACAGCATCGGTGATAGGCATCTTGGGCGAGATGGGGTTCACATCAACAAGGCTGGGCAAGCTGTTCTTGCTTCGAATATGCGAAATTTCATCAGGCGACCCAGAGAGCAACCCACTGCATCTTCTCAACAGAGATCGTATGCTGAAGTGGTGGGATCCTCAACACCGAATTTCAGGATGATTCCACCTCGAGGGCGGCTGAAATCGACCCCCACCCACCCGTGGCTTCCACTGACAAAAGCTCAACAGGGTTGGCACGAGCATCTACGTCTCGTGACGGCAACATGCTGTTAACCTCCCGCTCTAACTTTGGTGAACACTGTGCGGGTTCTCGTTTATTGAAGTCAAAATCACAACCAATTTCTAACAGTGCCTTGAAAGTTTGTACCGAAAATTTGAATTGCAATGATAATGTTAACACTGGCGAAGCACAAAATTCTCTTCAGGAGCGACCACATGAACTAATCAAAAGTAAAATCAATAATTTGATGAATGGTTCAATTCCTCCGCTCAGAAAGAGGGGTCTAAAATTTGCCCATTTGAATATTCGTAGTTTAATTTCTAAAATTGATGAACTTAGATTACTTCTGAGACATACATCACTTGATGTCATTGGTTTGAATGAGACATTTTGTGATTCCATGATTGATGATTCTGAATTGCATATCGATGATTATGTCCTATTACGTAGAGACCGTACAAGACATGGTGGCGGTGTGGCTGTATATATTTCCAAAAGATTCAACTATAAAATAAGAGACGATTTGAATTCATCTACTTTAGAATGCCTTTGGTTTGAATTGTATTATCCAAA
This sequence comes from Diadema antillarum, assembly GCF_040938485.1. NCBI lineage: Eukaryota > Metazoa > Echinodermata > Echinoidea > Diadematoida > Diadematidae > Diadema > Diadema antillarum. The sequence continues at coordinate 16,094 of NW_027272016.1, read as the reverse complement.
TAAGCCTTCCATCCTTGTAGGGGAATTTTACAGACCTCCGAATTCTCACGTCGATTTCTTTGACGAATTAGACAGGACTTTGGACTGTGCTCTCTCGGAACATATGAGTTGTATTATATTAGGTGATTTCAATTGTAATTGTATGCCACACCAATATGATGTGAATGCCGAAAAAGTTATGTTTTATACAAATATGTACGGACTAAGTCAGTTAATTGATACTGCCACAAGAGTTACAAATACTGCTTCTACTTTAATTGATTTGATATTTGTATCAGACAAAGAACTTTACAGTGAATGGGGAATATTTGAGACTAGCATTAGCGATCATTATTTGGTATATGCTATTCGGGACTTCAGTGCAAAGATCCATAAAAAATCTGAATGTGCGGAATTTCGCTCATTCAAAAATCTTAATGAGGAGGAATTTTATAGTGATTTGAGAAGCGCTCCGTGGCAGGTCATAAAAGATATAGACGACGTTGATGATGCGTGGGATATGTGGTTGACTCTTTTCAATGATGTTATCAACAAGCACGTACCTTTGCGCAAAAAGCGGATAAGAAAACATGCATGTCCATGGATATCTGATGAGATTGTTAAGCTCATGACGGAACGTGATAAAGTTCTCAAAGCTGCTAAATCTAACAATAGTGATGATCTTTGGAATACCTATAAATATCTAAAAAACAAAGTTACTCATCTCATGAGAATAAGAAAAAAACAGTATAACACTGACCAAATTTTACAAAATCGTAACAACAGTAAGAAAATGTGGAAGAGCTTGAGGGAACTTAAGCCTAAATCATCACCCATTTCTCCCAATACCATAAAGGTTGATGATGCAGAAGTATCGGACAACGCAAGTATTGCTGAAGCATTCAACAATTTTTTCATATCTAATGCTACAAAAATTACAAAAGACCTGCAGAGGAATACTTCGCAAATGATATTTGATGAGGACAAAGGCTTTGTTCCATCTCATTCTCAATTTAATTTAAGTATGATAACGAGAGATTTTGTATTGAGACAGATCGAGCTTCTTGGCATAGATAAAGCAACCGGAGAAGATCACATCGGCTGCAAACTTTTAAAGATGACAAAGAATGTTATTGCAGAATCTCTTTGCGATATTATCAACAAATCCCTGTCTACGGGAGTTGTTCCACGTGAATGGAAAAAGGCTCGGGTAGTACCGATATTTAAAGCGGGAGATATTTCTTCGTTGAATAACTACCGCCCCATCTCAATCTTACCAACAGTGAGTAAAATTATCGAAAGGGCCGTACATCAACAACTGAGCGAATTCATGAATGCGAATGATTTACTACACCCTAATCAATCTGGTTTTAGACCATTTCATTCCACATCAACTGCTCTTGCAAAACTTGTGAATCAGTGGTCTTTGAATATAGATAATAATCAAATTTCTGGAGTTGCCTTCATAGATCTTCGGAAGGCATTTGACACTGTAGATCATGACCTACTTTTACATAAATTAAAGTGTATAGGGTGTAGTAAGACGACTGTAGATTGGTTTAAATCCTATTTAAGTGACAGACAGCAAGTGACGCAATTCAAAGGAGCCAAGTCCCATGCACCCTTCAACTATTAAATTGGGTGTACCTCAAGGGTCAATTCTTGGTCCCCTTTTATTTTCAATATATGTCAACAGTCTACCCGAGTGTACTTCAGAAGGTGTTATAGATATGTATACGCTGACGATACGACCCTCACTGTCAGTGCTAATGACGCAACAGTTTTAGAAGAAAAGATAACTGTTGCACTAAATAAAGTAATGGGGTGGATTAAGAAAAATCGGCTCGTCCTTAACACTGACAAAACTTCTGTCATGATTATCGGCTCCCGTGCTAATCTCGGGAAAATTGAAAATTTCAGTATTTCATTAGATGGTAGTCGGATTAAAAGAGTTCAGTTCACTAAATGTTTAGGTGTTTTAATAGATGAAGAACTGAAATGGTCTAAACAAATCGAAAATGTATGTAAACGTACCCAAAAAAGTGTCTGCATGATAAAGAGAGCGAAGGCCTTTTTGCCCCAACAATCCCTAAAATTACTTTATAATAGTCTAGTGTTACCACAATTTGATTACTGTTCTGTTGTTTGGTCAAACAGATTTCAATACCATACAACTAAGCTAGAAAAAATTCAAAAGAGGGCAGCAAGAATGATTTTGGACAAAACATATGACACACCGTCGGCTGATTTATTCAAAAGTCTTAAATGGATGACACTAGACAAACGTTTTGATTTCAGCCGCGTTATGATGATATATAAATGCGTCCATAACTTAGCACCTTCGTACCTTCAGGTGCACTTAGTTAAGCCTAGTGATGTACATGAACATCATACAAGGCTAATAGACAGTGGAAATCTATGTGTGCCAAGATTTCGCTCTGATTGTCACAAGTGCAGCCCAATCGTATCCTCTGTACTTGAATGGAACAGGCTAGATCATTCAATTAGATCAGCTTCTTCCATATATTCATTTAAGAGATTGTTTAAGCAAAGTTGCTATTTGTAAGTAACACACGAAATTCATTCTGGGCTTTATCATTCCTGTATAATAGCGTTTTTAATTGTTATTTCGGCATTCTGGTGAACTCTTGCTGTGGCATGTACTTTTTATGTTACTTTGCAATGTACAGTATGCTGGTATGTATCTACACTGTATTATGTCATCTTCTGTATATACGTTTTGCTATTTAATGTACATATGTTCATCAATATTATTCAGGGCTCCATGGAAGACCACTATTTATTGGTGAATGGACTACCCTGACAAAAGATTAGAAATAAATAAAAATAAATAAAACTTACACTATCGTCAGGAGGTGTACTGGTTTGGAGTCTGTTTAACCCACTTACATACACAATTAACGGTTTTGGCGCAAATCAGTCGAGTATCTGGTCTCAGTCTGATTGTCATTCGATATATGACCGATTAGTTGAACTGGTGTCCTGCGATTGTTGGAAGTGTTGTGTCAGCGTCAGATCCTCCTCTATAATCATAATCAGATGAACAGATAACAGATATCAGGCGGCTACCAGACTTCGATCCGACTACCCCGATCAAAGTCAGATCTCTCTCTCTCTCTCTCTCTCTCTCTCTCTCTTTCTCTCTTTTTTTTTTTGATTTGCTAGGAAACAGGACCCATAAATACCGCTTGTCGGCTCAGATTTCATCGGAACTCAGCGGAACGCCGAATTTTTGGCATTTGGGGATCAGATGAGTCTCCGATGGTCAGTGGAATTGGGCCTTAAGCGCTGAGCTAGATTCAAATGTCGGACAATCTTGCCTATAATCGGATCATGCCTGATGCCGGTACGTCTAGAACTCTAAGACCTGGTTTTCGACCAACACAAATGGATTCATCGGACTGTGATCTTTCATAATTCACTCGGTGAAGAAAATTCAAACAAGCGAACTTTCACGACTGAGGAGAATTAGGTTTGAAATGGCATGGCGATATGAGTCGTTTATATCCATATTCTCAGGAGCGAGTAAACTGATGTACAGTGTATCTTGAGTGTAAGCTAAAAATAAGAGAGACGTTAACATGTTTCGCGCTAGAAACAGAAAGAAAAGGAAAACGGCAGTAGTTTTCATCTCCGTTCCACAAACTCCGGTGAACTATTCACGCCAAAATGTGTGTGTGTGTGTGGGGGGGGGGGGGGGGTTCTCTGCTGGTCTGAAATGCAAGATCAGGGACAAATTTCGCCTTGTTAAGCCAAAAAAGAAAAGAAAAAAGGAATAGATCTTATGTTTGTTCAGTCGGAACTTAACGTTTATAACATTGGACAAAAATATCGAAAGCTAGGGGAAAAAGGTCATGATTATAATAATGCAATCGATCCACTTCTCGTTATTTTTCTGATGATCGCTTTGTCACAAGAACGTCAAACATCAGTGACTGTTCAAAACATAACGTCGGACACGGCTGTATTGGTGTGGGATCAAATAGCAGGCACTGCGTTCTACACAATCACCTACACAGACGGGTGACCAGCGCCACAGTCCCGTCCACAACGACGAGTGCTACCATCACCAACTTGACCCCGGGCAGTACTTACACTTTCACAGTACAAGGCGGCTCTCTTACCAATCGCATGGATGTCGGCTCTGCTACTGCTTCAACACGTAAGTCTCTTGAATCACGAGGCAGGAGTATATTTTCATTCAACCAACATCTTCCCTTGAGCAAAACGAACATGTGACGACCCAAAGTTGGCTGACATATTATTTAAAAACAAAACAAAACATGTGAGTAAACTAGACAACCACATTTATCGTGTTGAGTCATTAATGATTATACATTTTCACAAAGGCCATATCACACTTATAAATCAGCGAATGCCTAGCGGATGGGCAAAATTTGGCAAAGTCCAGATACGCTCGAATCCGCTCGAATTCGCAAGCAAAATGTGGTTTTCGAACGTTCGCCTAACGAATGATGAGCATATGCTAACCGTGTTACGAACGGGTAAAGTAACGAACGAAAGCGAATGCGTACAGTCCATTCAACGGATGCTGAGCGGACAGAGCGAATGAGCAGCGAATGCCCAACATATGCAAAGAGAGTGGTTGTTGCAGAGGACAGACTTTAGTCGATATGTAAAGCATTTGTAGCAATTACATGATGGAGATGTCAAAAGTCATGAACTTTCTATATGACAAATTTCTCTTAATGGGTCAATTTTATATAGGAACCATATGGTTACTTGTTGGATAGCAGTGGCGAATAAAAAAAGATGTTAGCGACACTGTATTCAACCGTTTGCGAATTCTTACGAGTGTTTTGCTTTGTTTTGTTATTCTCTTTTTTTTCAGCTGTCTCACTCTAACTGTCAACATGAGTGAAATAAAGGCCCCGTCACACTACAGCGTATAAATCAGCGAATGCCTAGCGGATGGGCAAAATTTGGCAAAGTCCAGATACGTTCGAATCCGCTCGAATTCGCAAGCAAAGTGTGGTTTTCGAACGTTCGCCTAACGAATGATGGGCATATGCTAACCGTGTGACGAGCGGATAAAGTAACGAATGAAAGCGAATGCGTACAGTCCATCCAACGGATGCTGATCGGACAAAGCGAATGAGCAGCGAATGCCCAACATATGCAGAGCGATACTGCGGCAATCACGTGACGGATCTCGGATGACGCACACTTTACCAAATCATTTTGAGCAGTGACAGTGTCAAGTAATGTTGTCTCTCTAAAAAAAGAAGAGTGACAATGTTCACTAATGAAGGAGTGAACAACAGAAAAGAGTGAGTTTCGAGTGAAATTGGAGTGACTTTGGAGTGAAAATGTTCATTTTCACTAATTTTGGAGTAACCTCAGGGATCACTCGAAGATTTTGGAGTGATCCCTGAGGTCACTCCAAAAGTAGTGAAAAATGAACATTTTCACTCCAAAGTCACTCCAATTTCACTCGAAACTAACTCTTTTCTTTTATTCACTCCTTAAAGATTGAACATTTTCACTCTTCTTTTTTAGATAGTTGTGACTGTAAAAATGGCCCCAAAAAGAAGGAAGCAGAAGTAACCACCAAGTACTCCTGATGTCGCTCATTCAAGATTCCCCTAAAAGTGTACTTCCTTCTGATGATCACGTGACGATGATGTTGGTAGTCCAACATCCTCCATTGCGTCTGGTGCCTCCAACTGAAGTCGAACTTTCCCAATTCCCAATTTCCATTCAGAGATTCCCATTTACTACAGGTTGACTTTTATAGCAGTGGTTTAGAAGAATGTTTTCTTATTACTTAATGTCAGAATACGTATAATAAAATGTCATGTGGGGGGGGGGGGGGGGCTGTGGCATAGTGGATCCGACTGACCCAAACCGAGGACCCGGGTTCGAATCCCGCCCAGTGCTTACATCCTTGGACAAGATTTGTTTGTTTGGTTTTTTTTTTTTACCCACGATGTCCTTCTCGACCCAGGTGTATAAATGGGTACCTGGCAACGCTGGGGTAATAATAATGGCAGGGCCCTCTGGTAGAGCAGTGGCAACACTGAAGAGACTACCCTGGACAAATAAGACCTTTTTTTTCTTATTATTATGATTATCATTTTTATTATTATGTGTGCTATATATGAATATCTATTTTTTATCTACCTTTGATTAACGTGTGTTGCTGAGCAGATTTGCTGGGCGAATTTGGACGAACGGCGGACGAATGAGAAACGAATGCAGAGCGACCAAAACTTTCAATCAGCGGATGCTAAGCGAACACAGAGCGGATTGTCATTCCGTTCGTCATCCGCTCAAGATTTTGGACATGTCCAAAATCAAAATTTGGCTCCGGCGGATCTCTGCGAATCTCTGCGAACAGCTAGCGGATACAACGAACGTCAAGCGGGTCAAGAACGACGAGCAACGGATGTGAGCGTATCTGCAAATTTTCGGATCCGCTGGGCATTCGTTGGCTCGATCCGCTCTAATGTGACGGGGGCTTAAGGGGGATTTTCGGTATTTAGAAGGTTCGTACCGTTGTTCCGAAACATACAAATTCCCTCTAATTAGATGTTCTTTAACCTGGAAATGACAAAAAGATTTGTTATTCCGAACATTTGTGGCGTTATTCTGAAGGTTCTTTATTCCTTGTTTCGTTCTCGGAATACCAAGTCTTCTTACATTTTCTCATTATCAAAACTCGGAATAACGAATCTTTATTCTTTCTCATACTATTAACGAACCTTCGGAATAAGGAGCCTTTTCATTTTCTGCTTAAAGAACCTTAGGAAGAACACCTTTGCGGAAAAATGAACAATCAAAATAACAAACTTTCGAAATAAGGAACCCTTTTCCCTTTTCATATCAACGAAGCTTCGCGATAACAAACCTTATTTCCTTTGCTTATTAACGGAACTTAGGGTTAACGCTGTAAACGTAAATTAAGCCACCTGTCTGGTAATGACCGTATAACGCAACATGTTTTGGTTAACACAGTTCCAGTGCTTGAAGTCATTTCTCAAACTCCTACGACCGCCACTCTGAACTGGACAGCCATACCGAACAACATCGTGTATCAGATTATTGTGTCGGGCCCCGAAGGCACTCGGCAGCTGGCCACCACCGACAATTTTATCACAGTGACAGGTTTGACACCACGGAACCAGTACCAAGTGAACGTATTGGGCAATGCTCCAAGTTCGGTTAACGTTGGAACGGCAACAGTACAAACAGGTAGGCGGAATGGAAAGGCGGGTATAGATGTTGAGCGCTATTGAATGGAATTACCAGACAAAGCATCAATGCTGACATATATAGGCCTATGTCATTAAGCTCAGAAGTAAGGTTCTAATTCTCGGCAAAGGGTCAGTGTTTACACGCATGTACATGACGTAGCGCTTGTAGGAGTTTGTGAATGAGCGTCAGAATATAGGATGTTGCATCTCGTAATATCATAAACCAGGGGCGTCACCAGCTTTTTTTTCAAGGGGGGGGGGGGGTGCGTTTTGACACTAAATGTAACGAGATTTTTTGGGCAGACATTTGGAATTCAGGAAGCTCTCAATCCCCAGACTTTTAGGATTTTTTAGGGAAACCAAGGGGGGAAAGGGCACCGGCGTAGCAAGGATTTCTTTTTTTTTTTGGGTTTGGTTTTGTTTTTTTGTTTTGTTTTTTTTCTGGGGGGGGGGGGCTGTTAGTATGCGAGGGAGCGAAGCGACCGAGCCCGAGCGAACGGAGCGAGCAAGGGGGGGGGGGGGGGGGGGGGTAGGGTGTGGGAGGGGATTGTCCCCCCTTCCACGGTGAGAACTTTTTATGCCTCCGCCACGAAGTGGTGCCGGAGGCATTATGTTTTCGGGATGTCCGTCCGTCCGTCCGTCCTTCCGTCCGTAATGAATTTTGTGGACAGCGTAACTAAAAAACCTTTTGAGGTATCCTAATGAAACTTGGCATGTATGTGTATTAGGGGGTGAAGTTGTGCCTATCAACTTTTGGGTGCACATGCTCAAGGTTAAAGGTCACTAAGGTCAAGCTCAAATACGTAAAATTTCACTATTTCCACCATATCTATGCAATGCCTGAAGATATTTTCTTGAAACTTAGTGCATACATGTATTACCCAATTAAAATTCTTTGGTGAAAGTTTGGGGTCATGAGGTCAAAGGTCAAATGTCAAAAGGTCAAGTAAAAATATTAAAACTTAACTTTTCTCTCCGTTTCTTGGAAATTGTTCAAGGTATCTTCATGGAACATAGTATATATACATGTAGTGACTGGCAGTGAATATCTAGAGAATTTAGGGTTCATGGGTCAAAGGTCAGGGGTCAAAGGTCAAGGGCAACACTTCAAATTGTACTATTTCCCTCATATTTATGCAATGCCAGCAGGATTATCTTGTTTTTTTTACACTTGGTGTATGCATGTATAAACTAATAGAGATTCTCAGGAAGCTTTCTTTTTTCTTCTTTTTTTTTGTTTGCCTCAAAGGTCAAAAGGTCAAAGATTAAGGGAAAGTGCCGAACTAACTTTTTCCTCCATATCTCAGAAGTGGCTCAAGTTATCTTCAAACTTACTACATATTTATACATGTTGTACCTGACAGTGATTATCCTATGAATTTTAGGGTCAAAGGCCAGATGTAAATGGTAACAATGAACTTTTCATTATAGAAATTGCACTTTTTCTCCATACCTTGAAAATTACTCAATGCATAAACTTATGAAGTCAAGTTAAAGTCCTTAAATCCCCAAGTACATGCTCTCCTATTCATTCAATTAAACCTAGGTCAAGAAAGGTGAACATTCAACACATTTGTGACAAACTTGTCATTCTAATATTTTGCCAATTTTGTAAAAATGTAATCACACATTGTCTACATGTACTATAGACCTATTAGGAGAATCGTGCATTATGGCGGAGGCATACCAGTCGCCTTAGCGACATTTCTAGTTGCATTTTGATGTTGTAAATGGTGCAATTTGATGCATGTTTTTGCTAGTTTTATTGACTTGAAACAGTCCCACTTGTTTAAGGTAGCAGTATATTTTGATGTCGATTATTCTTGAACAATTTGCCTATAAAATATAGTGTCATCCAAATAAACTTCCTGTTTTAATATTTACACTGTTATCATGAACACGACGAAACAAGAGCGAACGGAAGTGAGCGGGGGGGGGGGGTGTGGGAGGGGGTGTCCTTTTCCCACGGTGAGAACTTTTTGCATTTTGATGTTGTAAATGGTGCAGTTTGATCCAGGTTTTTGCATGTTTTATCGACTTGAAACAGTCCCACTTGTAAAGACAATTTACATCAAAATGTACTAAGGTAGCAGTACATTTTAATGTAAATTGTTAATGAACAATTTGCCTATAGAATAGTATCATTTAAATAAACTTCTTGTATTAATTCTTGGGGATGTCATGAACGCGACCGAGCCCGAAAAAGCGGAGCGATCGAGGGTTTGGGGCGTGGGAGGGGGTTGTCCCCTCCCACAGTGAGAACTTTTTGCACTTTGATGTTGTAAATGTTGCAATTTGATGCTGGTTTTTGCGTGTTTTATCGACTTGAAACAATCCCACTAAAATAGCAGTACATTTTGATGTAAATCATTATTGAACAATTTGCCTATAAAATGGTGTAATTGAATAAACTTCTTGTATTAATTCTTACACTGAATATTACGAACGCTGTCTGTTAAGCAATCAAACAGAAAAAAGCATGCACACGAGGGTGTACATAAGTGGCATTTCTCCTCCCAAAAGAAGATGATTTTGTATTTTCAGGCCTGAAATTCAGCGATCTGGTGCAAACTTTTGGTGCAATACAACTGTACTTGAATTTTTTGCAGCCCCCTACCAAAAATAATCATTTTTAAAAATTGTTGTTTTTTTTTTTTCGGTGAAATGTTAATGGCTCTTATTCCGAGTGTGCATAATCTGTGTGTATGTACAAAGTATAGTGAGGTAGAGATTAGGGGGAGGATGTGGGAGGGGGATACCCCCTCCCGCTCGACGGAGCTTTTGAGTTTTTAGAATTTAAATAAAGCGATCTGAAGCATACCTTTCGTGGAAAATCCGGAAATTGTCATTCCCCATAGTGTACTCGATCAGTATATAGAAGGGACAAGGCAATGGGAGGGTGGTAAGATACCTCTCCCATATTCTATTATATTTTTTCCGCCTTCCAAATCCCCGGTCAAAATCTTAGGGGGGGGCGACTGCCCCATCGCCCCCCCCCCCCCTTGGCTACGCCATTGGGAAAGAGGGTTAATTGTCAATTGAAAGGAGATAATATCCCCTCCCCCACGACGGAACTTTTGCATTTTTTATTCATTAAATAAAGTGACAGATTTGGTGCACACTTTCGATGAAACATTTGTAAATCTGTCAATCTATAGGTTATTAAGTCCATGGAAAATAGACCGAACGGGGGAAGGTGTGGGAAGAGGTATCCCCCTCCCACACGAGAAAGACTTTGCTTCACAATGCTTAGAACTGAAATTCAGCAACCTGCTATCTAGTGCACACTTTGGGTGAAATGATTGGACAGATTTCTTACAAAAAAGCAAGAATATCTTTTCATCTCGGGAGTTATAATCATATGAGGTGGGGCAGATATGGTGCGCTGGCCCTTCGAAAATTTTTATGGAGGCAACTTTTTTTTTTCTGTCAAAAAAGCAAGAAAATCTCATCTCACTAATCATTTCTTATGGGGGGGGGGGCTAAATTAAAATATGCGTGCCCTTCCAATGTTTTTATGGGGGTAAACTTTTTTTTCTGGCAAAAAAAGCATGAAAATCTTCTCCTCTCGGGAATTATTGGGGTGGGCAAAATGATATACTTGCCCCTCCATTTTTTTTTTAAAATGAGGCTAAGGCTCGCACTTGGGCTCGCATTCATATCAATATGGATTGGTCAGAAGTAACGTGCTGTACATAGACCCTCATGGGCGTCACCAGGGGGGGGGGGGGGGGTGCGTTGAGTGCGAACGCACCCCCCTTCAGACCCTAAAAAAAAAAAAAAACAAAACAAAACAAAACAAAAAAAAAACTTCAGTCTTCGAGCGACCTCAACGCCGGACCCTAAATAATTATGGTTGTTTATCTATTTATTCATTTTTTAAATTTCGCATCGGGGACAAAAAAAAAAAAAGAAAAAAAAATAGTGGGCAAAAACAATTCGCACCCCTGGTTCTGGCAGCACTGATTTTATGCATATCTACTAGTACAAGTGTATACTATTTAGATAGATTTTGGACATCCTTCCCATGCTTGGTCACTTCGACGCCACCCCGCTGGTCATACCTCCCCCAGTCATGAACATAAACCGACACCCTTGACTACCAGTGGCGGATCCAGGGGGAGGGACGCACCGGGCGTCCCCCCCCCCCCCCCCGCCCCCTCTTAATTTCCAAAGTGAAAAAGTATAGCTACAAACGGCAGTTTTGGAACTGTAAAATGTCAAAATTTTCAAGCTCGCTCACTCACTGTTATGCCAAAAAAAAAAAATATATATATATATATATATATAGCTTTAGAAACGGCAGTTTTTGGACTGTAAAATGTCACAATTTTCAAGCTCGCTCGCTCCGCTCGCTCGCATTTAAATTCTCCTGATATTGCTGCCAGTAATTGCCAGCAGCTGCGCACGGTGCGTCCCCCTTAATTTCGAAAGCAAAAAAAGATATAGCTTCAAACGGCAGTTTTTTTTACTGTAAAATGTCAAAATTTTCAAGCTCGCTCGCATTTAATCTTTATGCAATTCCCCTGATGTTACTGCCAGTAATTGTCTGCAGTTGCGCCCGTTGCGCCGTGCACCCCTCCTTTATCTCCAAAGCGAAAATATATGGCTAAGAACGGCAGTTTTTGGACTGTAAAATGTAAAATTTTCAAGCTCGCTCTCTTCGCTCGCTCGTATTTAATCGTTATGCAATTCACCTGATGTTGCTGCAAGTAATTGCCAGCAGTTCCGCCCGGTGTGGGTGCGACCCCCTCCCTTGATTTCCAAAGCGAAAAAATACGGCTAAGAACGGCAGCTTTTTGACTGTAAAATGTAAAATTTTCAAGCTCGCTCGCTCGCTCGCTCGCATTTAATTGTTATGCAATTCTCCTGATGTTACTGCCAGTAATTACCGGCAGTTGCGCCCGTTGCGCCCTGCACCCCTCCTTTATCTCCAAAGCGAAAAAATATGGCTAAGAACGGCAGTTTTTGGACTGTAAAATGTAAAATTTTCAAGCTCGCTCTCTTCGCTCGCTCGCATTTAATCGTTATGCAATTCACCTGATGTTGCTGCAAAAATAATTGCCAGCAGTTCCGCCCGGTGCGCCCCCCTCCCTTGATTTCCAAAGCGAAAAAATACTGCTAAGAACGGCAGCTTTTTGACTGTAAAATGTAAAATTTTCAAGCTCGCTCTCTCCGCTCGCTCGCATGTAATCGTTATGCTCTCCTGATATTGCTGCCAGTAATTGCTAGGGGTTGCGCCAGATGCGCCCCCCTTAAATTACAAAGCGAAAAAAATAGAGCAACAAACGGCAGGTTTTTTTTTTCTCTAAAATGTCAAAATATTCAAGCTCGCTCGCATTTAATTGTTATGCCTTTCTCCTGATGTTGCTGCCAGTAATTGCTGGCAGTTGCGCCCGGTGTGTCCTCCCCCCTTAATTTCCAAGGCAAAAAAATATGGCTACAAACGGCAATTTTGGGACTGTAAAATGTCAAAATTTTGAAGCTCGCTCGCTCCGCTCGCTCGCATGTAATCGTTAAGCCATTCTCCCGATATGCTGCCAGTAATTTTTTGTTTCACACCGTCATTCCATAATTCATTTATAGTGGGACAACCCCCTCCCACAACCTCCCCTTGCTCGTTCCGCTTGTTCGGGCTCGGTCGCGTTCATGACATCAGTGCAAGAATTATTACTAGAAGTTTATTTGAATTATACCATTTATAGGCAAATTGTTCAATAACAATTTACTTCAAAATGTACTGATACCTTAAACAAGTGGGACTGTTTCAAGTCGATAAAACACGCAAAATACCTGAATCAAATTGCACCATTTACAACATCAAAATGCAAAAAGTGTTCACCGTGGGAGGGGGACACTCCCTCCCACATCCCCCCCCCCTCGCTCACTCCTCTCGTTCTTGCTTGACCGCGTTCATGATATTCAGTGTAAATATTAAAACAGGAAGTTTATTTGGATGATACTATTTTATAGGTAAATTGTTCGATATTAATCTGCATCAAAATATACTGCTTTACTTTAAACAAGTTGGACTGTTTCAAGTCGATAAAACAAGCAAAACATGCATCAAATCCCCCCTCGCTCTCTCCGCTTGCTCGGGCCCGGTTGCGTTCATGACATCAATGTAAGAATCAATACAAGAGGTTTATTGAAATGATTTATAGGCACATTGTTCAACAACAAATTCCATCAAAATGTACTGCTACCTTAAATAAGTGGGACTGTTTCAAGTCGATAAAAACACGCAAAAAGCCTGCATCAAATTGCACCATTTACAACATCAAAATGCAAGAAAAGTTCTCATCGTGGGAGGGGGGGGGGGGTGGACAACAGGCACTTCCACACCCTCCCCCCCCCCCCTTGCTCGCTCCCTCGCATGCTAACACACCACCCCCCCCCCCCCCCCCCAAGATGAAATCCTAGCTACGCCGGTGCCCTTTCCCCGCTTGGTTTCCCTCAAAAACAGTAAAAGTCTAGGGATTGAGAGCTTCCTATATTCCAAATGTCTGTCAAAAAAAAAAAAAAATAAAAAATCTCGTTACATTAGGGTCAAAACGCACCCCCCTTGAAAAAAAGCTGGTGACGCCCCTGACCCTACATACTTGTAAGTAGCACACGTACATGCAATCGTGTATACGTGCTCCGTACCGTACGGATGTACAGTACGGTCGATGAATAGTAAACGCTGATGTAGAATACTCGTTGATATGTATAAAATGAGTGCTGACAGAGCCCAGGATGAGAATTGTTGTTGCCCACGATTTTGTTGTCCCTGGTGCAACATTTTAAAAAAAAGTAAAAAAGAAAAACCCCAAGAATAATTATGTAGCGTCCGGCGTTGATGTCGCTCGCAGATTGAAGTGGTGATTTTTGTTGTTGTTGTTGTTGTCCGAAGGGGGGTACGTCCGCACCCAACGCACCCCCCCCCCCCCCTGGTGACGCCCATGTAAACATTGATAAATGGGTGTAATGAAGGTCTGTATATAAAGCTCAATGTGCTATTCAAAGAGATATTTAGAATGAAGGTTTTATCCATTTACATGTATATGGTATGTTCCTGTTCATATGATTAATTATATTAGTTTGTGCATGTCATAATCATCAGCACTATTAGAGGATACTCTATCGTACACAAAGGCATTTTCATCACTTCTACACATGTGTGCTTTAAATGTAAGAAACCAACGAAATATTAATTCATTTCATTTCATTTTATTTCATTTCATTTCATTTCATTTCATTTCATTTCATTTCATTTCATTTCATTTCATTTCATTTCATTTCATTTCTTGCCCATAAAACGGAAACTCTTCATGAATCAAGTGGCATACATAATAACCCATACATAAAGCACACCATCCAAAGTGAAGCACAAAGGATAATTAAACAACACACAATAATAATTCATCGATTCAGTATATAAATAACACAGAAGTCATCATACCCAATAACAAAAATTACATCCACGACATAAGATGTTTTTCAATTTTCATTTCAATTTATTTTCATATTTCTCACATATATCACAATAAAGTATATAAATACGAAAATTATACAAAACATAATTCAGATGAGACTTCATCAGAATGTACAGAAGTTTGATTTGGTATAAACACGAGGTCTGTATGCATGCGAATTACACTGTGGTCATAATGCGAAAAAAAATATGATGGGGCCTGCGTAAAAGCATTAGCTTGTACAGCCGCACCTGTTTCACCTGTTTCTTCGAAAACCCAAATGCATAGGCGTGGCACAAATGTATCCAAATGCATAAGTGTGGCACAAATGTATCCAACTGTATATTTGCCTATCAATGATATACACTGTACCTGTATGCTTTTAATACGTGTGCGTGTATGTTCATATGGCACATTATAACCTGAAGTGGTTTTTTTTTTCAAACCTTTTCTCTACAATTGTGATGAGAGGTTAATTGAGTAAGTGAGTTACTTAGCCTCTCCTGGTATTCTGAGGCTTCATTTTAGGCCATTACGTGGCAGAAGGGGTGGTTTGTGTGCCACTTAGTGGCTCTATGATGATACTTCCACGATTAGATGAAATCACAATCTTATCTATCAATTGATTTGTTGAAGTCTTTTGAAATTTTCGACAATTGGGCAGTTATATAAGTGCTACTTCAATTCTAATTGATTTCACGAAGTTTTAAAATGATTATTATGATGTCTATGTAATGTGCATATATGTGTACGTTTGTACATGTATACATTATAAAAAGTTCATAAAAACATTTCATAAACATATACGTATTTCTATTTCCTTTATTGTACTTTCCGAAAAATGCCTTTGTACGTGCTTGTACAAACGAGTATTGTGACTTCATAATGACTTTGTATTGTTTACAATGGAAAATAAATGAAATTAGCTGAAATGAAAATATTCGTGAATGTCACAATAGTACAAGAAAAATATGTTGTTTTTTTCTTAAATTGCCAGGTCTTACTTTTTCGATCAAGATAAAGAATATTTGACGTTTTATTGGCAGACCTGCGAAATGGCTTGTACGTGTAATATTCAGAAGAAAGGCAGCCAATTACTTTTTTAAGGCATAGGGTTTTTGTTTGTGTGCGTTCCTCCTTCTTGAGAAATTATTCATCTCAGTGTGTGTGAACCTCTCTCTTTTTAACAGAACTGAATTCTGTGGTAAATGTGTTGGGCACCAGTGCACAGACAGTAAGCCTCGACTGGACTCCTATAAATGGCGCTACGTCCTACCGCGTTGATTATCTGGCTTCTGGTCAGACGACCCCGTCATTGATAACAACAACCCAGCCGAACGCAGTGATCGATAATTTGCAGCCAGGAACAACTTACACAATCTCTGTAGTTGGTCTCATTGGAACGGCAGAAACTGTTGAT